>NW_015505409.1:210232-221778 GCF_001515645.1 Sinocyclocheilus grahami
CACACACACACACACAAAGCATTGTGTATTCACTTCACAAATTCCATCTTATTCTCTTATTTTCATTGCTAATAGTCTATTAATACTGTGTTTAACACATGGTGAATTCCGCTGACATCAATTGCTCATTGCTCCAGGCAAAATCATGCAGCTCTGCTTCCACTCTGCTCACAGACTCTGGTGAAGAATCATTTGTGCTTCTGTGTTTCCATCTAATATTTGCTCAGGTTTGGTTGTGGATAGGGATGCACCGAAATAAAAATTCTAGGCCAAAGCCAAACAAAATGAAACACTGGGCCAAATACCGAACACAGTTTTTCAAATTTTTCCCCCATGTAGGCCTATTTTGCCATTTTTTTTCACAATTGCATTAATTAAATTGCCAAAATGTGCTTTTTACTGTTTTGTCCTGCTTTTCAAATAAAAAATTAATTACAAAACAACAATTTAAAAATATTTACTTAACACTGAACACTTTTTTAACATTCTAGCAGACATTATACCAACAAAGCACAATTTAGCTTAAAATTTAAAAGTTAGTAAAATTATATTTTTTGAGCCATAAATAGCCATTTTTGAGACTTGAATCAGGCATGTATTTTTTTTACTGTACAAATAAAGGCAGCCTTGCTGAGCTGTTATAATAAATGTATTAACAGAGCTGTTGTAGGGTAATTATTATTATCATTATTATTGTCTTTTTTATTTAATTTTACATAACGACAGTAAAATTACAATACTATCATTTATGAATGTCGATGTAGTTGTTGCTTTTTCTCGGCTTTTATTTTGGCAGAACCCCGCAGGAAGATCTCAGTGCTTCTTTATGTTGACAACAGCATGCAGATTTATAAATGATTCTCATTACGAATTTGGGAAGATGTTTGTCGCACATATCACATTGTCACATGCCTTTAAAAAAATTCACAAAAATGTTACTGAGCAACTGACGAGTAACAGTTTCAGCGCAGATTTTCATCGCGCTTTGGACTTTGAACCCTGGCGCCGCGAGCTCGTGCAGCGATGTCATGCAATTCGTGCGTGCATTATTTATTATTATTTATTTATTTTTATTTATTAATTTCGCGATTTCAATCATCATGCAGTAACCTAACCACCAGCATTAGCCACCTCTTCTTCTCCTCATCGGAGACTTGATGCAGCACTAAGTCTCTCGCTGTCGGTGCTTCACGCTTGTAATGATTTCTGCGTCTTTCTTTGATAGTTTTAAAGGGGTGGTTGATGGCGATTTCACTTTTTTTAATGTTAGTTAGTGTGTAATGTTGCTGTTTGATCATAAACAATATCTGCAAAGTTACGAAGCTGAAAGTTCAATGCAAACGGAGATATAGTCTTTTAAAATTTTGGCAGTTTAATGCCTACAAAAACGGCTGGTAAGGGACTACAACAAGTTACTTCCCGGGTCCGCTACGTCAAGAACCCAGAATTTTACATTAACCCCGCCTCCGGGAACACGCAGCAAAAGGGGCGGGGCCATGCTGCGCTGCTTTAGAGAAGAGGAAGAGAAAACTACAGGTGCACGTAAAAATCTATTCATATAGATGCTCTGCATCTCTCTTTCTCTCTCATTCAGATCATCAGCTCAGTGAATACACTTATTTTCACATACTATAGCTATGAGAAGCGTTAAACATGGACGCGCGTGCAGTTGCCGTACTGTCTTAAAGCTTTAATCAGGATAAAACCGTATATTAAAAGCTAACATAAGCCGTAGCATTTACAAATAACAGCGTATCTAAAAGTAAGAGACAACAACAAACAAAAATCATAGGTCTACCATTAAAAGCCGTGCTTGCACAGGTTCTGCACGATCCTCTTTAATAATATCCTCTGCGTCTCAATCGGGCTCAAACTGATAAGCAATATAGACGAAGTCATTGTTTACAATACAACGTTTAGACACGCGCTAGAGGCGGTTTAGCCAATCACAACACACTGGGCCAGCTAATCAATCAGAGCCCATCGTGTATTTCTGAGGGAGGGGCTTCATAAAAGCAGGAAATGATCAGCGCGTTCAGAGGAGAAGGGGCAGAGCAGTGTGGAATAAAGATAAGTTATGTGAAAAATAATGCGTTTTTTAACAAACGAAGCATTAACACATGTTAGACTGCACCCCATAAACACAATCAAGCCTAGAAAAAAAACAGTCAACCACCCCTTTAAATACTTTCACACTGTCAACATGTTTGCTGCATTAGCGCGTGCCTCTATTTGATAGCGTTCTGCATTGTTCGGTTCATATTATTCGGCCTTTTCGCTTATTTGGCCGAACACGAAAGATATTTTTTTGCTATTTTCATCCGAATAATTTCGGTTGCCGAATATTCGGTGCATCCCTAGTTGTGGAGTACAGCTGCTTTTTTACTCCACCCCAAAATGAAAATTTTGTCATTAATCACTTACCCCCATGTTGTTCCAAACCCGTATAAGCTTCGTTCGTCTTCGGAACACAATAAGTTGTATAATCAAACTTGATGCTATAATTTTATAATCGGTATATTTCCAGCTAATTTCAGATCTCATTTTGTTGGGGAAATAAATCGTATGTGAGTGACATGAGGTGTGAGTTTATGAATTTCAGTTTAAAGCAGTTTAAAATATGTGAATGGGTGGTTTCTGCAACTGCATTGTAGATAAACATGGCTTAACGTATCAAAGATGCAAATCATTTTTTGCAAGTTCTATTTAAAATGTGTTTGGCTCAGAGATCTGTGTGGCTTTTAGATCGGTTTCTTTATTTTCTATTGTTCTGTGTGTGTGCAGGCAGTGGTTCAGGAACAGGGTTTGATGAATGAATATAAAAGACTGAGAAGATCAGCAATTCAGACAACTGAGGCCCTGAAACAAAAGCATCATCCTCAGTCCGAGAGCAGCAATCCTCCAACACCTAAAAGTAAGCATACTCTGACACTCAATTATGATATCAACAATTAGCTTGATGCTGCTTTTGCCCGTGATATGGATTCATATCAATAGCTTTGATTATATAATTTGTTCATTCATACATTGATTCATTTTTTAATGTCTACTCAATGTTCTTTTGCACTTGACTTGGTTCCTCATCCTGCTTTTCTTTCAGGTCTGCTGGGGGCACTGCAGGCTCTTAGTGCCGCAGTGATGGGCAGCTCAGAGGAAGAAGATGATGAGGAGGGTCAGGCCTTCACCGTGACACAAACACCCTCTTGTGCTGACACACATAAAGAATAGTGCGGAACACACCAATCAATTCTTTCTCACACACTCGCTGTCTGTCCAACCCCTCTCATGGGGTTTGATGTCTGTTTTATAATTTAATAAAAGAGATTTTTGTCAAATTAGACCTGTAGATCTTTTAGTTAATCTCAGATGGTTTGCAAAATTCTGTCAGTGCCTTTACATCAGTTAGTATTGGTTTGTGTTTCAGATTTAGTGGCAACTATCCCATATCCTTGAGAGCAGATGAATACAACGGAAATGAGAAGCTGCCATTGGTCAATAAAAATAATCCAGTGTGAGTCACTGAAACCTCCTGCCATTTTATAGCAAAAAGTGCTTTGTTATTTAGCAGGCCCTTTTTTCCAGAGCAACTCAGTTCATTTACTACAAGGACTGTAGTGATACTCAGCATCTCCAGTGTGGACCCCTTGCAGTGTGTGATCTTGTGCTAGCAGCACACAACACATTCACTGCAGTTCAAACATTTAGGGTCGGTAAGATTTTTTAATGTTAAAGTCTCTTATGCTTAACAAAGCTGCACTCATTTGATAAAAAAAAGTCAATTTTAATACATTTTAAAATGTAGTTCCTGATGATGGCGAAGCTGAATTTTCAGCAGCCATTACTTCAGTGTCACATGATCCTTCATAAACCTTTCTAAAATGCTTAGTTTATGGTGCTCAAGGCACATTTCTTTTTGTTAGTGTTGAAAACAGTTGTGCTGATTTAATGTTTTCAAAATGGTAAGTGTTGTTATTGTGACTTTTGACCAATTTAGTACATACTTTATTAATAAAAAAAGTTAATTTCTTAAAATAAAAAAAAAAATCAAACTAGCCTCAAAATTTTGAACATTAGTGTAAATGTAAAGAGATGTAAGACAGAACTCAGCAAGCAACTTTTCAAGCCTTGTGTTTTCATGGGACTGACTAGATCTTACATTTAGAAGGAAAAACATTATTTTTCATTATCCCATTCATTCTCGAAGGATAAAATCCTCACTTCCACACTTCTTTCTCTCGTGTGTATTCCGTTTCATGCTAAAATATGTCAGATTATGACAGTAAATGGGTTGTGAACATGTTTCATGTTGACTTTAATAGCTTTTTCTGCACAACCTGTAAATAAAAGGTGTGTGTGTGTGTGTTTAAACCCTCTGGTGCTCCTCATTTGGGAGTCACACTTGTGATCTTCATGGACCAGACACCTACAATCCCCCCCCCCCAGTAAAATCAATGTAACACATTTTTGTTCTGTAATATTTTGAGATAATTTCATGGTCCTAATTAATATTTATGCAATAATTATTTTTTAAATATATTTTTATATTACTTTTCAATGAATGCAGTATTTCATGTTACAATAGAGTCAATGCCTTTAAAATAATTTTTTTTAAGCCTGATTAGTGCCATCTGCTGGGAGTAAAATAAGAAAAACTTCTGCAATTCCATGGTTTAGCTCATAGATTCCTATATAGCTCTATATAAAAGGCCTATAAATTCTCTAATTGTTTTTAGACATAAATACTCATTTTTATTAAGTTGTGGGTTTAGATATATATTTCTCAAAGACAACATTTTGTAAAGGTTTAGATTTTTTTTTTTAAATGTTGATTTGAAGCGTCAGTTTTTGAATTATTATTACTACAGTCAAACCTGAACACAGAGAAAGCATTTTGTTACACAAAACATTAAAATTCTATACAAATGTAACAAAAATAAACAGGAATGTTTTATCAGAGATTAATTCTTCTGGGTCTGATCTGAATTCAGTTTTGGCTATATGGTTATAGCCATACCAATTCATTTGAGTGTTTATAATTGTGTGTGTGTGTGTGTGTGAGTGGATGTGTCTGTTTTGCACTCTTGATGTTTTAAAGTGTAACTTTTTTACTGCATTGTAGTTGAATTATTGCTTTTATTTTACATATTTGCTGTGTTACAGTCACACCAGTTCATAGGTGTGTGTCTATAAGTGTGTGTGTACGCTTGTGTGTGTGTGTGAGGGGATGTGTTGGTTTTACACTCTTGATGTTTTAGAGTTTCACCCCGTCTTTGCTGTGCACTTTTTTTTTTTTTTTGCATTGTGGCAGATTTGTAGATTGTACACACAAAAATTCTCAAAATTTTTTTTTTACGACCACTTAGCCTGCTCGAATCATGGCCTCAATTTTTTTAGTGTGTTCACATTCCACATGCCATGAAAGTCACCAAGTTTCATACTATTCTGATGAACCTGTGATTTAAAAAAATTTAAAACAGAAAATTTTTCTGTCAAAAGTTACTGAAGAGCACCAGAGGGTTAACCACTTTGTCCTTCCTGTCATATATTTCCTTGATATGTTCTTAAATGGATACACTCCGCTTTTAGAGTGTAGAGTGTATCCATTAAAATTTAAAGTCACCTTCAGAGAACTTTGGGAGCACTACTTGTATTTCAGGCTGAGAGACTGTGCTGGGGAGAGAAAGGCATCACTCACTGACAGCTTGATACATCTCTTCCTTGTCTGACAGGTATGTCTGTATTTTTCTGTTTTGGAAAATACTTCTCTCTGTGTCTCACTGGTACTGTGTTGGGATGTATTATCCACTAAAGGGCTAAATGACAGGTTACTAAGAGGCCTGTTTATGAAAAATCCCTTCATTAAAGAGGAAAAAGAGTTAGAGTGGAAAGTGACAAATAAGTTAGTTATTGTGAAAGTGATGTTCTTGCTGTGTGATGTAGTATTGAAGAAATTACTTTTGAGTGTGATTGTATGCTTGGTTCATTTTAATAGAGAGTCATTTTTGGGTAGACTTCTGTATTTCAGTCAGTCAAGAGTTCATCAGAAGACATTTCTAATGTTTTAATGGCTGTCTGAATTCTATATAATTTTGCAGGCCAACCTGGAAGCTTGCATCATACAAAAATCTAATAGGATTTTTCCATTAGCTTTTAGATTATTGCAGAAAATAAGCTCTGTGACCAACAACCATTTTGATTCTTGTTTTAAACACAACTTTTATGAAATTTGAATCCTAAATACAGTTGACCTACACCACAGTTAATGATGATCACCGCCACAAAGCCTCTGACAACTCTCAATATTTATTTTTGCAAGGGCAAGAATAAAAAAACAATGAGACTGTAAAAGCAGACTAGTGAATTGAATATCTAAGCACTATAGTCCCATTTAGTAACTTGACCTTTCTTGAAAAAATCTTGACCATTTACAATCTTCAGGCATTTAAAGGTGGGGTAAGCGATTACTGGTAGCCAATGTTGACATTTGAAATCACCAAAACAAACATGTCCCTACCCCAAAAGGGTATCGCCCCTATTTTGATAGCTCCGCCCCACACATACGTACGCAACCCAGGCAACGATTAGCTCTGTGAAACAAAGCAAAACCAATGTTACACCCAAGCGGCAACCTCCTGCTCTCTCTTGTGAAGCCAACACGGAAGTGACTTAAACTGTAATTCGTCAACTGGCCGCTAGAGGCTGGCTGCAAAAGGGAGTCAATCCCATAGACTCCCCATGTTAAAATGCCCAACTTTACAGCAGAAAAAAAACATGTTTACAGCCTGGTTCAAAAAATTATTTTGGTCTATATAGCTAATTATGCCCTTCATGACAACTGTGAGGGGGGGTGAATTTTTTTTATAACTCATCCGTTTAAATTATATTAAGCCTTAAAGTTCTGCATAATTAAGGGCGTGGCTACTTGAGTGACAGGTGGATTGCCGCTGCTGACACTGCCGTCGAGCTAGGTGGGCGTGACTTCAGCAACCATTGAAAAAACTCAATCACATTTATGCATTTAGCTGGCAATGTTATCCGAAGCGACTTACAAAAGCAAGTTTGTCAAAGAGCTAGCAATTTTTATAATTCTAAATTCATTAAAGTTCAAAAATGGTAACTTGTTTCTAGTTTTTAGCACTCATTCCTACAGCGGACAATAGCTACTTTTTGTGTCCAGATGGTTTAGTTCCACCATCTACCAGGAACAAACAGGGTCATTCTAACCAGCCAAACTCTGACCTCTTGGCTGCATCACTTCTCTTCCTATTTGTGATGTCACTAACTCTTTGTCTTATGCTCAAACTTTTAATTTTCCCTCAAGACACGCTCTCTACAGTTCCCTCAATGAAAAGTGACGTTGCTCATGTAACCATTTCGCTGAACTGGAGCTGGCCTGTGTGCTTTTCCTAAAGCGCAAGCAGCTGCCATACAAGATTTGAAAGGATATGTACTAAATGCATAGAAGTGTGTGCTTCAGTAATGGGTGGTACGACCCGCTGAAACTCTATGAGAACCTCAGTGAAGGGCGATTTGTGACCCCCACTAAACAGTTCATGAATGTCATGCATGACTGTAAATAACTGATCGGTAATGTCACAAGTTCATGGTGTGATCGCTATAGATACTAGCCATGAAAATTGTCTGTAACATTATATCCGAGTCTGACCTCAGTTGTACAGAAACCATGGGGCATAATTCAGCTTGGCAAACACACACACACACACACATTCCAAGTCTTTTTCTTCCACACACTTTCTGCTCTCGTTGGGCACATTGCAGTTGGGGTTCAGGCCTCTAGCAGATGGACAGTGAGAGCTGCTGACAGGGCATGTTTGCGTGAGCCACCCAAGGACGGGAGAGCAGTTTCCTGGGGGAACTTTTAGAGGACGGACACACAGATGAATGTGCAGGAATGATCGAGGCCCACTGCTTCCCCCCGAGGGGGTTAAGAGGGGGAACTTAATGATGGATGAGGCTTTTATTTCCTCTGATATCTTAGAACCCTTAATACGTCCTCCGTGTGTGTTAGAGGAAGGCTTTGTGTTGTGTTGCACTTTTGCCGAAAGGGAGAGTTTGATCTCCTGCTCTCTGTGATGTCATCAGTGCAGTCATCACAGTAGCTGCTCTTTTGCAGATGTTCTTTAAGCCACGCCCCCAGCAGCTTTACTCATCAGTTGTATTTAAATAAACTCAGGGGTTTGCAGGTTCGTATGAAGCTTTAGAGGAAACCGTAGCAGGTACATGGATAGCTTCCAAGGTTTGGAATGAGCCTCGTGGAGACAAACTCTTGAGAAAACTGATGAAGGCAGGGGTTGTGCCTGAGGAAGCGGCTAATTATATGCTTCCAGAATTTGATCGGTGGTATTAACTTGTAGGAAGCAGCTCCTGGCTAAATGTTTTCATGAACTGAATCATGTAGAATCTTGATTTGAACATCACTGGCACGGTCTTCAGGCTGTTCATTAACATATTAGCATAGAATTTGCTGCCTGTTTGCATCAGCAGTGCAATTTGAACATCATAAATTAACCTCCCCTGTGATAACTCTTTCTCTGCAGCAGTGAGTGCTCTGGTTTTTAAGTGATCATCTAGCTGTGTGTGTGATTTCAGAGTGTGCTTTACGTCATAGAGTACAATCAGTGTAAAAGCGCTTAACACTGAATCTGAATCAGGATTCAATCTGAATTAATGGGATTCTAAGCCTAACCTTGTGAAAAAGCAACGTGCTTAATAGTATTGATTGTGCATTTGTAGTGTACTTCAAATCCTAAAAGAGATTTTTTTAGATTACCCTAAATGGTTGCCAGGACATTCTACAATACACTTTAACCAAATTGCAAAGACACAAGTAATTATGAACGATGGACATTAAAGGAACAGTCTTAAGTTCAGCTAATTGCATTTAATATACATTTTAATACATTGTCATTTAATTACAGTTAACGTGCACTATGTTCGACTTTTATATTGTTTGCAAGAATATTTCCATAATAATTTTTTTAAAAGGTATGCTAAAGTATGCTTATTTTTCACACGGGTGGTTTAGCAAAGTTTTTTACAATAACTTTTACAGTATTACATATACAGTAATCGTATTGCAATAAAATGCAATACATAAAAATAAAAATAAATCTGTTTTTCTCTCTGCTGCGGTCCTGTTTGCAAATTCAGAGATTCGTCTGCAGTGAATCTGATTTGTTCTTTTAGATGGTGTGTGTGTGAGAGACTGCAGAGACAAGTAAGGAATGTGTTAGTACTCGCATATGTGTGTTACAATAACTTTTACAGTATTACATATACAGTAATCGTATTGCAATAAAATGCAATACATAAAAATATAAATAAATCTGTTTTTCTCTCTGCTGCGGTCCTGTTTGCAAATTCAGAGATTCGTCTGCAGTGAATCTGATTTGTTCTTTTAGATGGTGTGTGTGTGAGAGACTGCAGAGACAAGTAAGGAATGTGTTAGTACTCGCATATGTGTGTGTGTGTGTGTTTGTGTGTGTGCTCAGGGCGAGTCTCTATGCTTCAGTGGGTCGGCACTGAAGAATCTCTGCCTGGAAAAAATGCGGAGAATAAATGATGAAGGAGAAGAAATGGGAAAAAAGAGTGATGGCTGCTGAGGCTGTGTTACTGGGTGTGTGGGTTTGAGTGCGTTTGTGTGCTTAGTCAACCATGGGTTCCTATTACAGAATGTCCAGTGTGAGTGAGGGGTATGAAGACACGCACACATATAACCAGCACTCAGATCATTTACAGCTTGATCCCGGTGGGGGGTGTGTGTGTGTGTATGTGTATTCACTCCAGGTGGCTCATGGTCATTGCATTGTGTAAAATACCCCTCATCTCTTCAGCAATTCTCTTCCAGTTTCTGACCGGTCAGCATCACTTCAGACCTGTTAAAAATATCTGTTTATGTAAAGCATATATATTCTAACAAATGGAGTTTAGACTTGCTAGTGTTTGGCATCATCCCAATCCTAAAAAAGAAAATTTGCAGGCTTGAAGCAGTGCTCATGAGAGTTTGTGAGGTCTGAATTTTCCGGTCAGCGGTCATGGACCCACAATGCTACGATTACTGATTAAGTCAGTTAGTCATCTTGGCTTTCTAGCCGTTATTCACATTACATTATTTTACAAATCAGCTGTCAGAGCTGTGGTCACTAAGACTTATGGCATTCAAAAGTAAAGTTTTTAAAAACCTAATTCATTAAACCATGCAGATTTGAATCATTTTACAGATGTTTCTTTACACATGTTTATGCAACACAACATTCCCATCATGCTTTTGTACTTGAATATCAGCTGATATTTAGATCAACAACATGATTTGTAGTATGATTATTTATTATTTAAGAAGAAATAACTATTGAGACAAAATTTGGCCATGTTTTTTTTCTCCGCCAACGCACAGCTTGAAACAGAGTTGTGAAGAGGATGAGTGAAAGCAAGAGAAAGTGTCTGGAGAAATACTAAATTGGCTGTTTTTATGCAGACTTACAATTCAGAGTGATTGATATAAACTGACATAGACTTTCTTAAAGTAATATAAAAAGTCTCTAAAATTTGGAGGAGCGCTGTGGCTAAATCTCAGATTGATGATATAACGGTAGTCAGTACACTTGTGAAGTCACTGGCTTAGCATCGCTCACTTTCATTCGGATCAGTTGTCTTTAAAGCTGCATGGTTGTTCTTTCACTGTCATCTCGTTCTTTGCTAATGTTAAAGGGATACTTCACCCAAAAATAAAAATTTGATGTTTATCTGCTTACCCCCAGGGCATCCAAGATGTAGGTGACTTTGTTTCTTCAGTAGAACACATATGATGATTTTTAACTTTAACTGTTGCAGTCTATCAGTCGTATAATGCATGGCAATGTTAACAAAATATATGAGAGTAAAAAAAGCATGCACAGACAAATCCAAATTAAACCCTGCGGCTCGTGACGACACACTGATGTCCTAAGACATGAAACGATCGGTTTGTGTGAGAAACCGAACAGTATTTATATCATTTTTTTACCTCTAATACACCACTATGTCCAACTGTCTTTGGGTGCGCCCATGGCATCCGGTGCGGGAGGTGTGTACGCGCTCTGGCGTAGTTTACGCAAGCACCGGAAGTGATCTCTCGCACGTCACTCATTGGTTGCACAGTCATTGTAGGTACAACGGCTAATCAAAATGGTACTTACTTGCGCTTATCCGTATTGTTCAAACTGACTTAAAACTAAAAGATTACTTTCTCTCGCACAAACTCATTCGGGAGTGGTGACTTTCCACGTATTCCCAACTTCTGAGCCTGCTCGCCTGAAGTTATGGTTGATTGCTCTTCGGCTGGATATCAACACACCCATTAACGTAAACTATGCCAGAGCGCATACACACCTCACGCACCGGACGCCGTGCGTGTGCTCAAGGCAGTTGGACATAGTGTTGTATTAGAGGTAAAAAATTATATAAATACTGTTTGGTTTCTGGCACAAACCGATCGTTTCGTGTCTTAGGACATCAATGTGTCGTCACGAGCCGCAGGGTTTAATTTG
>NW_015505409.1:221806-305676 GCF_001515645.1 Sinocyclocheilus grahami
GCTGCTTTCATTTTCCAGCAGGATTTGGCACCTGCCCACACTGCCAAAAGCACCAAAAGTTGGTTGAATGACCATGGTGTTGGTGTGCTTGACTGGCCAGCAAACTCACCAGACCTGAACCCCATAGAGAATCTATTGGGTATTGTCAAGAGGAAAATGAGAAACAAGAGACCAAAAATGCAGATGAGCTGAAGGCCACTGTCAAAGAAACCTGGGCTTCCATACCACCTCAGCAGTGCCACAAACTGATCACCTCCATGCCACGCCGAATTGAGGCAGTAATTAAAGCAAAAGGAGCCCCTACCAAGTATTGAGTACATGTACAGTAAATGAACGTACTTTCCAGAAGGCCGAAATTCTCTAAAAAAAAATGTTTTTATTGGTCTTATGAAGTATTCTAATTTGTTGAGATAGTGAATTGGTGGGTTTTTGTTAAATGTGAGCCAAAATCATCACAATTAAAAGAACCAAAGACTTAAAGTCTGTGTGCATTGAATTTATTTAATACACGAGTTTCACAATTTGAGTTGAATTACTGAAATAAATTAACTTTTCCACGACGTTCTAATTTATTGAGATGCACCTGTAGATTTTGTTACCATTGCCATTCATTATACGACTGATAGACTGCAACGGTTAAAGTTAAAAATCATAATATGTGTTCTACTGAAGAAACAAAGTCACCTACATCTTGGATGCCCTGGAGGTAAGCAGATAAACATCAAACTTTCATTATTGGGTGAACTATCCCTTTAAATGTCTCATTCTCAAAGGCATAGTCAGACTCAAGCAAGTGCATTTTTATTGGTTGATTAGAAGGACTTTTTCCATTCTGGATAGCATTTTATTGGACAAATATTTGGCTATATTCTTGAGAGCAAACATTAATATTTGTTTGTGTTTTCTCGTATAGAGGTTCGTTTTGTCAGTTGGTAGAAGTACACCAGCATATATATGGCCTAAAAACTTACAGACATGGACTAAAAGCCACAAATGTCCAATTTTGATTTCATGGGATCTTAAAGTGACAGTTTGGGGCCAAGTGTCTTCTTGGAAATTGAAATGGATAAAAGCTGTTTACTGCTGAAAACTCCCATTTCTCTTAAAATCCCCATAGGAGCTTGTGTAGCCGATCGGTCCAAAACGAAAAGAATCAGAAAACATGAGCTGCTATTTTCCCAGACATGACGGTCACAATCAAATACATGCTAAAATTTGATGATGCAATTCCTTTTTTCTTTCAGCATGAATATCAAAGAGATGTGGTCTTTCAGCATTGTATTCACTTCCATGCATGAAATTACTAATCTACACTTCTCTACTGCTTCATTGTTACTTGTTTGTCCATTTCTTTCTTCTGTGTGAAAATAGAGTGATTGCTGCAAAACACTGTTCTTGTGTCTCATTGGATGACTGCCCACCAGCTGATGCCACTGGCCACATTTAATACCGCATCACTTCCTGCACATTCATTATGGTGAGATCACAGTGACAGTTGTGCTGAGCACTGAATACACACACACACATTCCTGTTTTTTTTTTTTATATAAATAAATTATAAATAAATGTATTTAATTCATTCACAACTAGCATATCTGAACTGGTACATTTTCAAACACACCTGCATAAATAAAATAAATAACATTATGTCCAACTAGACGCAAAAAAATAGGCCGAAAACAACAGCGTCTGCTACCATAAACCTTACTCTCAGACATAAGTGTCATTCTGAACATTTCTATTCTTGAGCACATTTTTTAATGTCAAACAGGTTCATCACTAGAATAAGATGATTATAGAATAAGAGAGAGTAAACTCACAGTTATTTGAATGTAACCTGCAGTGCAGTTAAATTAGTTCACAGCTCTCAATCATTATGCAGAATGAATAAACTTTCCGCTTGCTCAAATATAGGACAGATAATTCCATAGGGCTTCTGATGTATGTGGTGTGTGTTTGTATAATGCATATGCATTAATTGGTAAGTTTCTTTAATCAATTTCTTGAGCTTGCAGCAGCATTATTTAGTATAATTGAGATACTAATACCATTTTTATTAATATTTTAGATTTAATTAAGTTATATTTTCCAGTTTCATTTAAATTGTTTAAACTTCTCAAATTTTTCCTGTACCGTTTTTATTCATTTTTATTTCAGTTTTAGTTTAAGTTTTTTAGTACATAAAGTTAAACTAAATGAGAAATGTTGGCAAGCTGAAATAAAATAAGTTTTATGTATATATATATATATATATATAATTTTTTTGTATTTATTTTGGATCCTGGAACAGTTCCAGTGACGTACCTGTTGTGCTACTAGTTAGGTGTAGTGATAATACAGCAGTGCTAAATATTATCAATCAACAGCAAATAAATCAAAATAATATTTTTTAACTTTCTATTAAGTAACATGTTTTTAGTTTTAAGGCCTCATAGACGTTTGCATTGTATATGCAGTATTTTGCACAGCTTGTGAGGGCACCCCCATTGTTTATGTCATGTTTTTTCCCCTAATATAACTTTTGTGCTTTCCACTGTCGTGGGTGTACAGAGAACTCAAAAGACATCAGATCAGCTGCTGCGTTCCATCTGTGAAAAGCCAGCTGTAGACATCTCCACCGTTTCCGTAGCAAGGATGCATTGTGGGTATGTGTTGCATGCTAATCTGAATTCAAATGCGTCCAGTTCAATGTTAAATGCATTTCATTAGTGACACCTGTAAGCAACAGGTGCAAGATGAGTCATTGTGGCATAATAATAATAATAATAATAATAAAGATTATTAAGATGGGCAGTTCATTCTGTTTGGAGCCATTATGTATGACTTAAACTATTTTTATAGAGAGAGTTGAATTCAAAATAATGGAATTTGTTTTTATGTGCACATGGCTTATCCAGCCATCTGCACATCAAGCTGCAAGTCAAAATTTAGCCAAAAGACAATGTGGTCAACTCACATTAGCAGGCATATGGTTCACTTATATGTGTGTGCGTGTGTTTTGAATGTGAGTGAGTGCAGGCCCATAACCAGCTATGAGTCCACCGAGGTCCGGACCTCTGTAAATTTTTCATGTTCAAAAAAAAAAATGTGTTCTTTGACTAATTTGCTGTTAAACTCCTTATATGAATTCCTGCATGACATGTATAATTCAGTTTAGACAGTTTGCAAGAATGTTGTACAGAAATGATCGCTGTTGGGATGGACGTATCGATCCGAAGTATCGATATATCGATACTGACGCGAGTATCGAAAGTATCGATACTCAAACAAAAAATATCGATACTAAGGTGTGTTTTATTTACCAGTGATTTTGTTTATTTAACAAAAATAATAATAATAATAATGCATACAATATGCATTGAATTGGACGAATAACCTTTGTTAGCGAGTAATTGTGTAGGATAGAACTATTTTCCTGCTCATCTGAACACACGCAAATGTTGAAACCAATCAATCACAGAGCGCATTCACTCACTGCTGACAGTGCATTCAAACAGGGCTGTGTTTCCCAAAAGTATCATAAGAAAGCATTAAAGCTTTTGGGAATGGCAGCCCTGAACAATGCTTATCAGAGGACAGAAAAAAAATAATAAATTTGAGTTATTTCACAATAAACAAATTGAAATTGTAGCCTACATAGTTTGTGCAATTACAATTATTTAAATTGAACATTGAAAGCTAATATTGATCATGTTCTATTCTGTAATGTTAATAGAAATCATACACTGTCAGAATAAAAAGGTTGCATTTTATGCATGCAACAGCCATTCACCGGCAGTCCCTAAAGGCAGTACAAAATATTGCACTAAATCAAAAGTTCAAATGTTACAAATAAGTTAGAATATTAATGTTGAATACTAATGTAAAAATGTGATGATATATGTTACAAAAAAGTAACATTTTTGAAATTATGGTTGTATTTTTTTGTATTTGATCTCAGTATTCCTATCAATGTTGTATAAGTGAAGTGACATGTGGCCAAGTATGGCGACCCATACTTGGAATTAGTGCTCTGCATTTAACCCATCCTAAGTGCACACACACAGCAGTGAACACACACAAACCGTGAATACACACCCGGAGCAGTGGGCAGCCATTTATGCTGCGGCACCCGGGGAGCAGTTGGGGGTTCGGTGCCTTGCTCAAGGGCACCTCAGTCATGGTATTGAAGGTGGGAGAAAGCGCTGTACATTCACTCCCCCCACTGCCAGTACGAGACTCGAACCCACAACCTTTGGCTAATGAGTCTGACTCTATAACCATTAGGCCACGACTTCCCCATATATATTTTTTATGCATAACAGTAACCCTAGAATGTGATCAAACAGTTTAAAATAGCTGGGCTAATATGTATAACAATTTTTAAGACTGCAGAAATATGTTAATTCAGTATACACATTATCCCACCGGTTACAATTGTGACTGACCATAAAATACAAATTTTCACACTCCTCCCCCCAATTTTTTTTTATTATTATTTCAAAGGGTTACTAATGACACATCATTTTGGATATCTGGGGAAAATTTGGGATTAAACGGGTTAAAATGCGTTTTAAACAAAGTTAAGTGGTTTTCATTACCCATTTTACTCTTAGTAATTTCATAATTTAATAAATTCCATAATTTAAAAGTTTAGTGCAGAAGTATCGATATCGACGATACTGCCTTGAAAAATATCGGTATTGTATCGAAAACAAAATAAGGGTCCCAGGCGGAGTAAACGAGTCTTGATAGAGTTGTGAGTGAGGGCGCTGGCGCAGCCTCCGTGTTGCCAGATCCAGCCATTATTAGCGTTTTTAGACTTTTCTTTTCCACTTAATTTAACACTTTAGAAAGTTAATAAAGTAGGAAGTCCCCCATCATCCCCAACCGCCCGGACCTCACTAATTTTCAAAGACTGGGTACGGCCATGAGTGAGTGAGATGTTTGTGAGAGTGTGTATGTGTGTCTGCATTCAACAAGAGAGTCGGTCTGATAAATCTGGCACAGCAAACACAGGCATGGCTTGTATGGTCAGTATAGCCTACACACACACGCATAGGAAATAAGGAGCTGATGAAATCTGGGTCGCTGTTAGTCAGCCATATCCAGCTCAGAGCTGTGAGCTTTCAGTTTTGGGTGATGCCAAGGCTGAAAATGCGGAGGCATATCACAATTACAGGCACCTGCAGAGAGCTTTTCTCTTTCAAGAAGATCATATAATGGCGTAAACAGCCTAAATGCATGAAAACATTATTATAGATGAACACGTTTTCATTATACGAGTCAGTCAGTTCTTAGAAGCTCAAAAAGACAGCTTGTGTTATCTGAAGCACTCCAGAGACAGACTTCACACACACACAGCCAACAGCAGCGATCAAACAGATCAGAGGATTAAAAAAGAAAAAACAAATCACTTGTATAGTGATAGGCACGGGACAAAATAGATAAACACGTAGGCTACAAGAAAATAATACACGGATGATATTAAATCACGAAGACTCTTCAAACAGCAAGCATCTCCTGATAGATTTTGAGGGAAAGCACAAATGTGAATTGTTTACTAGGGATGGGCGTATCGATCCTAAGTATCGATATATCGATATTTTTACTCAAACTAAAAATATCGATACTAAGGTGTGTTTTATTTACCAGTGATTTTGTTTATTTAAAATAATAATAATAATGCTGCGTTTCCCAAAAGTATCATAAGAGCGCATTAAAGCTTTTGGGAACGGTAGCCCTGAACAATACTTATCAGAGGACAGAAAAAAACAAACATGTTTGAGTTATTTCACAATAAACAAATTGAAATCGTAGCCTACATAGTTTGTGCAATTACATTTATTTAAATTGAACGTTGAAAGATAATACTGATCATGTTCTATTCTGTAATGTTAATAGAAATCATGCACTGTCAGAACAAAAAGGTTGCATTTTATGCATGCAACAGTCTGTCACTGGCAGTCCCTTATGATAATGAACTATGGTTTTACTAAAGTGACCGTAGTTCCACTGTAGTATTTGTAGATTTGAATCATGTGTAAACAAAAAACACATTTGAACCACGTACAACTGATAAAATTATCCACCCTTAAATATAGTAAAGTATTAACAAATTATGATGCAATAAACATGATTTAAAAATAATCATCCCTCCAAAACAGAGAAAACATATTTCAAAAACATCTACATGTCTGTCTCCTTTAAAGTGTTTATGGTGTATATAATGAGTTGTATTTGTAGGGGTTATTATAACACAATTCTTTGAAGGGGTCATATGATGCTTTTTTAAAGATCATTATTTTGTGTATTTGGTGTAACAGAATATGTTGACATGCTTTAATGTTCAAAAAACAAAATTTTCAAATACTGTACATTATTGTAGGTCCTCTATGCCCCGCCTCTCTCAAACGCTTCGTTTTCTACAAAGTCCCTCCTTTCGACAAGCGCAGTCTACTCTGATTGATTTAATAAATTGCATCATTTAAAAGTTTAGTTCAGAAGTATCGGTATCTACGATACTGCCTTGAAAAATATCGGTATCGTATGGAAAACAAAATAAGTGGTATCGCCCATCCCTATATTGTTTACACACACGCAGTGCAGTGTGTTTACTAATGACCTCAAGTTTACAGCCTGCAGAGATCACCTCTATTCGACATCAAATATTCATCTTCTGTTAGAAATTCCGATCTCGTAAATCAAAATCTCTCGTATTTCCACAGATACTTTCACACTATATGACTAACGCGCGGGTGTGGGAAGGTTGTGAGAACTTTATATTTTTGTGTTGATTTGCCACTGAATGCACACAGGATTTGCGCGGAATATAAGGGGTTTAAACGACGTCTTTGAAGTGGACTGTTCTTAGGGTCGCCTGCCGCTGTTTGTGAGCTGTATGCGGACTGCGCACGCGGGGTCCGCAGTGGCGCTGTTGTAATTTCACGTCACATCAAGTTTGATCAGCGGTCCGATTGGACGATCCGCAGCGCTGTCCTGAATTGAGAAGCTCTCTCGCTTGTTTGCCCGTCCTGTAGCCTGAATGCGCCTCTCCGGCATCGCGTGAGGGAGTCGGTGCGCATCTGGCGGATTTTGTCGTCGGTCTGGATGTTACGCGTGAGCTGAAGATTTCTAGAGGTCGGCGACAAAATGCGGCGGCGAGCGCACGCCAGCGTCCTGCTCCTGCCGTGGCTGGTGCTACAAACCCAGGCAGGCTTTCCAAACCAGATCAATATCGGTAAGCGAGTTGATTATTTAATGATCAAAAGATTAAACATCTTTTTCCTTGCAAACGCGCCGAGATCTTCATCTACCTGCTGCAGCATCACCCACAGACACGCATACGAGAAGTTTGCGCCAAACAGAGTGTAAATGATGTGAATGTTACTACTGCTACTACTATTCTTACTACTATCTCACACTCGAACAAGTCTAAAGTCAAGTAAATGCTCTTAACTGATCTGATCTCGCATGCAGGTGGTCTCTTCATGCGCTCCACGGTCCAGGAGCACAGCGCGTTCCGCTTCGCCGTTCAACTATACAACACCAATCAGAACATCACCGAGAAGCCCTTTCATCTGAATTATAACGTGGACAATCTGGAATCATCCAATAGCTTTTCAGTCACGCACGCGTGTGAGTCTTTGCTCCTTTTTCCACATACAATTCTGCGGGACGCACCGCACCTGTTCTCCTTTAACCGTTCATAGAGCGTTATAATAACAATGTATAGGCTATAATTGAGGTAAATTTGGACAGTTTTTTGCCATATTGAGATGACTGTTTCAGTTAAGCTGAATTCACCCATATCTATCTATCTATCTATCTAAATATAAAAGAATAGAATAAACGCTCCTTAATCTCACCAAGGGCGTAGATTTGGTTTTCAACTTGGTAGGGACATATTGTGAGGAGGCAGGAGACAACCCTCAGATTCTAATTTTTAAAACAAACCAAAAGCTATTCAAGCAATGAGTCACAGGACCTTGATCATGTTCACAATGTAGGTGTTAAGAAAATTCTATTGCGTGGAAGTAGGTCTCATTACAAGCATGTGCAGTATTCACTCACATCACGAGTCTTGTTTTCTGTCATTTCTCTGCCCATTACGTATTAAAGAAGACTGCTGATCTGTTCTGTTTCTGGTATGTCACTCCGAATCCTCTTGTTTACTGAAAGAGGTTTACTGTCTGTTATTGAAAGTTTTAAAGTTCATTGCATTTAGTGTTATTTTAGTCATGGGCAACATTAACAGACACCTGCTCTGTTTCTCTCATCTGAAGAGTCTCTCAGGTGAATTCATAAAATAAAATGCAACCATGTACAGTACAGTTTATTTGTAGTAAACGTAGGATTGGGTTGGAGGTGACAAAAAGCAGAGGTTTTAATTTGAAAGAACCAATAATTTAGTTGCAATGTCACAAAGCAAGAAGAAAAGAGAGCAGATAAAGACTGATAGTGTGAGAAGTTGGCGAAAAAGAGAAATGGAGAGAAGAAAACATGAAAAACTCTTCTGTGACATAAGACTCAGGTCTTGATAATGGAGAGATAGACTGAGAGAGAGATGATGATGAGTGCAGGCTGACATTTGCACACATGCCCAAACCAGTGCAAGGGTTAGGGTGTGTGTATGTGTGCAAGAGAGTGAGAGAGCTTTACCATCATTATAAAATGCCTGTTTACAGCTGCTGTCATTACCATTTTGTGTCTCTGACTGGCCTGGCTGCTCATCTGAGCGTGTCTGTGTGAGAGACAGTGTTTGTGAGCTTTTGGTTTCCTGGCTTATCATGGTGTTATTGCTGCAGTCATTGATCTTTCTTCACTGCATTAACACACATACACACACATTGCTTCAGGCATCTGGTTGGTCCATCAGACGAAAACAGCTGGGCTTTTAAAAATATAAATAAAAAGAGTTTGCGAGTGGAGAGGTATGCTCGTAACCTCTCAGCCTCTGAAGGTGATTTTAAAGTTTAATGAATAAACTCTGCGGAGATGCTCTCAAAGCTCAAAGTACATATTCAGGAATAACATGACAGGAAGGACAAAGTGCTTTAACAGTGATGCGAGAACTGTTCATAAATAGAGACAGACACTTATTTTTCTCTCTGGGGATGTCTTTGAATCAGAGCACACACACATTTGCATGCAGTGCTTGTATTAGTCAGGTGAGCTGGTTTAGTAACAGTCGCTCACAGCGCTGTGAGAGTGAGTTGTGCGTCGAACGGTTCCTGAGAAAAAGGTTTTGACAGCTTACGTATGCAGTGACCCTGCTGTTTTAATTGAGGCAATCTGCATCGTGGAGAGAAAACTGTAGGGGTCAGGGGGTCTGTAAACAGGTTATTTTTCATTCACTCTTTTGCTCTCGCTCCCTCTCTACGGTTTTCCGTCTTCTCATCGTTTTTTTTTCTTTATTGCTCCCTGGAGCATTCGAAAGACCGATGAAAAGAATGGCAATAAGTAGATGTAACCTGCTGGCTCAGTTAGAAGAACAAATGAAGGAGAGAAAAACAGAGCGAGAGGGAGACACGTAATCATTACCTTGTCTCTGTGTAATTTCTACGCCACTAGCATCGCCAATTGGAATTGCAAAAATAACTTGGTTGGCATGAAATGGAGATTTCTAAATGCATGTTATTGGTTTATTAAACAATCCTTCCATTTCATTTATTAAAATGTCATAGCTTAATATTCCAGTGGAACATCAGACTTCTCTCTGGTGATTTATGTAATAAGTTTGTCCTGTAATAAACTCCGCCCATTTCTTTCAATCGACTGCAAGCCCACATTCATGTCTGTCTCCATCGAATCAACAACTGGTAGATTAATCATTTTTTTTCTAAATTAGCACATAAATAAACAGAACAAAGATAAAAATTAAACAATGCTTTAGGTAGGTTTGTAGTTGTTAAAGTACAGAAATTGAATAATAAAATGTAAAATGACGTCACATATTTTCACTGTATAAATTAAATATAGATTAGTCACTGTTAAAGCTACAAAAGTGAGCGATTTCCTTTTTCCCTTGTATGTATGTTTTGTATGTATTTGTCCATTCAAGCGCAAGAAGACGTAGAAAGAAAATAAGGGGCTCTCGCGTTGTTTGACATGCGGCTCTATGTGTGCGCGCTTTGCGCACAAAACACACTGAATGGAGTCGTTATTCACGTCGTCTTGTGCTTGAATTCTTTAAAATAGCTTGGAAGTTCAAATTGGCCAGGTGTATTTGTCCATTAAAGCACAAGCAGTTGCAAAAGACAGCTCCATTCGGGGTTTGCACAGATACTGAATTGCATTTGAATATTCTTGCGCTTGAATGCTTTAAAATCGATTGAATGTTTAAATTGGCAAGGCATAAAAACACGTGCAAATGATGAACTTTTGTGAGGATGTAGCAGTGGCCCGATCAGACCAGTGACAAATCCGTCCGCTGTCCCGAGCATCTTTCACGCTGACCCCGGCCATCTGGCAGTCCTTATTGTCCTAACTGTTGATTATGTATTTAAATTGACACTTCCCCTGTCTGTAATTTGTCTGACAAACAGATAGTCCTGCCCTAAAATCACATTATTAGTCAAGCCAGTGTTGTTGTGTTGTGCTTCTCAAACAAGCTGAACAATATTTGTCAATATTGTCGATATAGAGTGTTTACACTTTTCAGGAAAATCAACCTACAAAAATGTCTTGCTCGTAGATGACTATATTAAAGGGATAGTTCACCCAAAAATGAAAATTACCCCATGATTTACTCACCATCAAGCCATCCTAGGTGTATATGACATTCTTCTTTCAGACGAATACAATCGGAGTTGCATTAAAAAACATCCTGGCTCTTCCCAGCTTTATAATGGGAGTGGATGGTAGCCCAAAATTTGAAGTCCAAAAAATTGAACCAATTGATTATAAAAGAAGTCCACACGAATTCGGGGGGTTAATAAAGGCCTTCTGAAGCGACGCGATGCGTTTGTGTAAGAAAAATATCCATATTTACAACTTTATAAACCTTAATCTCTAGCTTCCGCTAACTGTCATACACACATACACACGAGAGAGTGGCGTCCAGCGGATGACGTAGCACGTAGGCGAACGCGGAAGTGACGAACGTGGAAGCGCAGAGGAGAGAGCAAAACAAAACACCGGCCACGAATTAGTAGTACAAAACGAGGATTTGTAAAGAAAAATGTCAGAGGATTTCAATATAAGCCAAGAGGACATTGTAAACACAACTTGTTTCTCGTGAGACTAGCATATTGTCACTAGAGTTTACGCTACGCATACGTCATCCACTGGACGCCACTCTCTCGTGAATATGTATATGACAGTTAGCGGAAGTTAGAGATTAAGGTTTATAAAGTTGTAAATATGGATATTTTTCTTACACAAACGCATCGCTTCGCTTCGGGAAGCCTTTATTAACCCCCGGAGCCGTGTGGACTTCTTTTATAATGGATTGGTTAAAATTTGGGGATTTTGGGCTACCATCCACTCCTATTATAAAGCTTGGAAGAGCCAGGATGTTTTTTAATATAACTCCGATTGTATTCGTCTGAAAGAAGAAAGTCATATACATCTAGGATGGCTTGAGGGTAAGTAAATCATGGGGTAATTTTCATTTTTTGGTGAACTAACCCTTTAAGCTGAGATAGTAGAAAGCATTGTAACAAAAACTTCAACTTTAAGGACTGAATGAGAGAGTGAGTAAGTCTGAATGTGTCTCTCTGAACTGCAGTGATCATTTGTTCTCTCATGGTGAGAGCTGCTTTCCACTGAGGCGCGATCAATATAGAAAGAGAACAGGGCAGGACCACCTAAAACACAAACTCGCACACTAAAACCCACACAAATACAATGCTCCAATTTGTGTGTAGATATTCTCAGTATGATTTTCTTTCTTCTTCTGACACGTTTCATGAATATCCAATTGGTGAATTCAGGACAATGATAGTGCATCTTGACTCACTTGAACGGTTACCAAAACACCCAATAGTGTCAGCTAATGAATATTTGCATCTCACTGATCACTGCCCAAGTGCTTTGATTGGTTTTGGTGAAGAACAACCTAATAGATCAAAAATGATCCCTCGAGCAAAAATGAATAGGGTTTTTCCTTTATCATTTGGATTGTTGCAGAAAATAAGCACTGTGAACAACATGTTTGATTCATACACGTTTTTGCATCATGATTATCTTCACAAATGAACACAACTTAGGAATTTTGAAGCCTAAATACAACTGCCAGAAGTAAAACGCAGTCTCATGACATCAGTGTCACCATCACTAAGCTTTTGACAGCTCTTTCAGTCTTTATTTTAAAAAGTTAGAATAGTTTGCAAGAGTGTGGTTATAAACAACAAAGTTGTGAAAGCTAACTAGTAAGTAGAAGAGTTTTCCTGTTCGGTGTCCCAACATCTGTATAATCATATTTAGCCACTTGTTATCAACTGCCTTTTTCAAGACAATTAAAAGCTTTTAAAAAATCACGTACTGTATTATTTGCTTTATATGTTGTAGAATATCTTGAGCTTGTGTTAACAGACCTTATTGTGGACATTTAACCAAAAACCCATTCAAAAAGTTCATTGACTTAGGGAGGATGGAACCAGAAGTTGTGAAATGCTAACTCATTTCTGAGATTTTTGGCCACAAAAAATGTGTCACTCAAAAAATCAATTTCAGAAATAAAATGGTGGTGGGCAGCATTGCTTTCCAGTGTAACATACAGGGCTTCCGCCACCTACAGGACTGGAGTGTGAAGTGCTGGATGGTACAGAGGAGAGCATCGGTAACGATTTTACTGCATTAAAAATCTGCGTATAAAAATCCCATTTTGATCTACCACTAATTTGAATATTGAGGACGTGTCATCTTTGGTGTCTATGGTGGATATGGCTTTATGTTTAGGGCTAAGTGTGTGTGTTTGTTTGTATGTAGTCTCTTACAGTGTTTGCAGAGGTGTTCTGTGTTGTACTAAAGCTCTCAATTGTGTATGAATGTATTTGCTTTGCTGTATGAGTGTTTGAGCATGTATGCTTTTGCAGTGTAGGCCGTGAATGCGTGTTCATCTATGTGTGATGATTTTGAACCTCCGGGCTCTCTGAGTAATGTGACATTTGCTTGTGTTTTCCTCCTTTTTCTCCCTCATGTCCACATGCCACCTATTTCTTTTTCATGCTTTTTTTGTTTGTATGTCTTCTGGACACATTTAGGAACATTTGTCCCTTTCGTTCCTTTTCCTAGAATTGACTAACCTCTATTCGTGCCATAGTCTAGTCTCTCCTATTCTCTCCCTCGCTCTCTTACTTTTCAAGAAGCAGGTGTTTGTGTAAGGCAAAAATCATTTGCTTCAGGAAACAGACAAACAGTACAAATGTCCTCCCTCTGGATAACATAAGGTTGTAAATATTCAGTTAATAAGACAGCACTAAAGCTGAATTAATGCTTAACACGGACTTTTCTGAGCATTCTTTCCTATATTGCTGTAGAGACGTCAGTGAACTCAATCCGTCTACTGTCAGCTTAGCTACATGGTTGCCAGATTTAGAAACATTTGCAGTTTATCTTTAAATAATTTAGATGACAACTGCATTTAGAGTATTTAAAATAAATAAATAACATTGTATTGCAATACATGCAGCCTGTGACATTAAACCTGATGTCATAACCTTTCCATTTCTGCGAAAAGGCTATTGTCTCTTCAGATCGTTTTTGAAGGCTTAGATACACACACACAAGTACACACACTCAGTAGAGATCATCATAATACGTAATCCTTATGAGTGTTTGTGTGCCTTAATGATTGTTTATCCTAAAATGTACACTGACTCTGCTTCCGTCTCTCTCTTGGTCTGGCAGTCTGTTCTCAGTTCTCCAGGGGTGTATATGCAATATTTGGATTCTACGACAGGAGGTCAATGAACACATTAACGTCGTTCTGCGGCGCTCTGCACACCTCCTTCATCACTCCATCTTTTCCCACGGACACGGATGTGCAGTTTGTCCTGCAGATGAGGCCGAGCCTCCGGGGAGCGCTGCTCAGTTTGCTAGCCCATTACAAATGGGAGAAATTTGTCTACCTGTATGATACTGATAGAGGTGAGTAAATACACACAAACACATATACTGTAAGTATTTGAGCACTTAAAGGTATAGTTTGACCAAAGTGAAATTGAGAAAAGTGTTTGATTACCTACATTCTTCAAAATATGTTCTTTTGTGTTCTGCAGAAGAAAGAAAGTATATAAGTTTGGAACAACATGAGGGTGAATAAATGATGACAACTTTAATTTTTGGGTGAACTATCCCTTTGAAGTAGCACTAGCAACAGATCTTTTCTTCAGTATTTTGATTCTGGATGTAACCGCTTATTGCAAAAGGGGACTTGGTTCTATGCATTGCTTGTTGATTGGATTTTGAGAGCAAAAGTGGATGCTTGTTGGCACCAGTAGCCTCTTGGGCAGCGTACCTTTGCATTTTGGGCGTCCTGAGTTCAAGTCCCGGCTCATGGACCTTTCCCAATCCCATCCACCCTCCCTCTCTCCCACTTTGTTTCCTGTCTTATATGCTGTCCTATCCTAATAAAAAGGCAAAAATAAATCTTTAAAAAAACGTTTGGGGTTTAAGCGGACCAAATGTCCTGGCCCTGTTTACACCTGCTATTAATATGCATTTTTGTTGATCCGATCATAAGTGGATGACGCTAAATATAAGTGTAAAGGGGTCTTAATCGTTTTGAGCTTGTCAGCTTTCAACCACTTCCAGAAGTAGTCAAAAATGCATTTAACCTGATTCTTTCATAGTGTAGATGCTCATACAGGCACAAAAGGCTCTCTACCTACTCGCCTAATATGTAATCATTGTGGGGTGTGTTGTGAGAAAGTGCACCAAAACAAACAGATTATGGTCAAAATCATGGATGCTTTCTTTATCCTTTTCCATTCGCTTCCTTTCCAGATCATTCATAATATGCGTAGCGGATTCTTTCAGTAAATAGAATTTGTGTGCTGCACTCGATGCAGTGTGAACATATGATCTATGCTATCAAATAAATGTCTATGGCTCATTGTCACCTGTATTGTCGCTTGCGCCAATACATAAATATGTATCTTAGTGTCTTAATTGTTTCGATTTTTAGAAGGCACATTGAGTTTTTATAGCTGTTATATGAGTTGTGTAGCTCTAATGTCTGCTTTTGTTCACAAAAATATTTTTTAAAAAATCAGATTTTGGTTTGCAAATTCCTGTTAAAGACATAGTAGCATCAAACACTGGTATATTGGAGGAAAGTTTTTCTCTGTGTTTGTGTTCCAGACAGTGGTGGACAGTAACAGAGTAGCTTTACTTCGTTACTGTACTTAAGTAAATTTTTCAAGTATCTGTACTTTACTGGAGTAGTTTTATGTTGAGTAACTTTTACTTTTACTTCACTACATTCCAAAGCATAAGATCGTACTTTTTACTTCACTACATTTCATAAAACATATCGTTACTTCTTATAATATATCACTTGCTCCGACACGCAGAAGCGGTGTCTGATCCAAGAACGAACTGATTCTTTTCAATGAACCTTTTAAATCGGTTCGCAAATCGCACAAACGATTCATTCACGAATTAGAATTAACCGATTGCAGCTGTTCTCGAGTCGACAACTCACTGATTCAAATGAACCGTTTAGTGCGAGTCTCCAGTGAACTGAATTCACAAGTAAGAACCACGCGCGTGACTGATGCTGCTAAAAGTAAGTTACTAATGTCGAATTTTAGGATTAATTATTGTAACTGAAAATCATATTTAGGTCAAAACTGTCAGTTGTTTGTGATCTAAATCTGCTGTAAAGGGTGATCTATTTAAGCCCACTGAAATGCTTGAATGCAGACACATCAACATCTGTGTCTCTATGTTTTAGGTTAAAAAACCCCGAAACATTCAAATAACACAGACTAAGTAACATAACTCATGCACGTTCATATTCCCCGCTGCCGTAACGTTAACAGTTTTATTAAAATGCTACACATTTAGCCCGTCTGTTTTTATATTGTTTATCAACAGTATACATTTTTATATTGTTTGGATTAACTAGTCGAGTAGACAGATATGAATGTTTATTAATCATAACCATACTGAAAATAAGTAAATATTGTTAGCCGATGCTAACTGTCTAGCTAACAAGCTTGCTGGTGCTAAGTTGAGGTACTTTTTAGATATAAAGTCCAAATATTTTATTCAACCACCTAGATAGATTACATCTGGGGGAAAGAAAGGATGTGATGTTCAGAACATGGTAACTACAGTAAATATCAAAGTGGGAAGTGATGCCCTCTGGGGGGATTTGGCCAGGGGTGTTTTTACACCACAGACAAGGTTTGAGAAAAATCATTATGAAAATATAATTATATTTTCCTTAAAATGTTCTTCCTAACTTCAGGCCTTATTCTCATGTCATATGTAACTGTGATGTTCTGCAAAACAACAAGCTTTAAAACACTTTTTTTCTTACTAGTGAAAATCAGATGGTCAGATCTGTTTTCTCTCAGGTACATCGCAGTGTAAGCTTCATAGTGAACATTGCTACATCACTCTCGTCAATGAAGTCCATATCAACAACAAAAATATATCTTGACTCCATATAGTGGTTATTTTGGGAAAATCTCAGGTATTTTGAGCAGTAGGATTATAAAAAATATGTGCTAATATAAAAGTAAATTAAGTAGCCTATGTACAATTGCAAAATAAATCTATCTATCAGTACTTTTATACTTAAGTACATAAAAAAATCGAGTACTTTTGTACTTTCACTCAAGTAAAATTGAAAAAGGTACTTTAAACAGTTATTTTAAATAGCAAAAATTTTTCAAAATGTTACTGCTTTTGGTGCATTTTGGATCAAATAAATGCAGGCTTGGTGAGCAGAGATAATTATTTAAGAAACATTAAAACTCTTGCAGTTCAAAAACCTTTGACTGGTAGTATAGGCTGATTATTCTTATAGATTGAAACGTGCATTAACCAGGATAAACGAGTATGAAACATGCTCCGAGTTGCTTCAGAAAACAAAAAAATAGAGCAACAACAAAAGCATGTTGCTGGAAATGGGTTTATTATTGAAAATGCAAACTGCTTGTCTGCCGGCAGGAGGCGCTGTGAGAGCGGCAGAACTAGCGGTTTCTCCAGTAATGGCTGTAAACAAAGCAGCTCTGCTCATGAACGCTACTTTATCAGATAAAAATGCCATCTAAACTATTCTGAAGACAGTCGGTTCCCTTCAGATATACATTCATATAAAACACCCGCGACGCATTTTGATTTTGAAACGTGCAGTGCTCATGTTTATTCAATGAAGTCAAACGCCACAAATAAATCAATGTATGGGAAACACTGGTAATGTATATCGGAAATGTGTTTAAAAATCATATCACCTTTATTGAAAAAAATTATATCGCGATGCATATTGATATTGAATTATTGTCCAGCCCTACCCTCATGTCGTTTCAAACTCGTGACACCTTTGTTCATCTTCGGAACACAAATTAAGATATTTTTGATGGAATCTGAGAGCTGTCTGACCATGCATAGACAGCAATACAACTGAAATGTTCCCAAGTCCAGAAACGTAGCAAGGAGATCTGTAAAATAATCCAGGTGACATCAGGGGTTCAACCGTAATTTTACAAAGCAACGAGAATACTTTTTGTGTGCAAAAGAAAAAAAAAACACTTTATTCAACAATTCATCTCCTCCGCATTAGAACAGCATACGCTGTTTACGTCCAGCTAATACTTCCCAAAATGGTGCTACAGGGTGATGCGGAGGAGACAAATTGTTGAATAAAGTCCTTTTTTCTTTTTCTTTTTTCATTCTCGTGGCTTTGTAAAATTACGGTTTAGCACTAGATGCTCTTTGGATCATTCTCAAATCATGATATAGTACAGACCGTTTCAATCTGTTGCCACCCTTGAAAACACCCGCTACTGTCAGCAGGGAGTTGAGCTGGTGGTGCCAAACTTTAAATGGTTTTACATCATCACAGGGCTCGTGCATCTGTTAAATACGCTAAACAGTGACGAATAACAAAATCTGCATGAGCCTTGGCTTGCTGGTTAACATAAACGCTCTAAGACATTGATTTGTGCTATTGAGTGCCGCAATGTTTGGCAGAGACTCTCAATAAAAAAAATGTAAAAGGCCAAGTACATAATTTGAAAAAATAAAACCGTGACAGAGGTTAAGAGATATTTAACGAAGGTACTGTAAAAGATTTAGTCCGTGCAATGTTTAACAAGACCCTCTTAAACTGCTAATGAGAAACTCACGTTTAATTAACCCATCTTTAATAGACCTTTGCAGGTCTGACACATGGCCTTCCACTTATGCTAACATGTATGACTTTAAGAGTTGAAGTGCTTGAGTGTATGTGTGTCATTTGAATTCTCACCTTTCTGCGAGCTGTCAGTCTTGATTAATTGGTCACGGCTAAACAGCCTGGTGGCCTGGCACTCCAGGACGTATGCTAATTAAATAATGATTGAATGTGTGTGCGTGTTGTCCCATAATGAATGTGATCACAGGGCTAAAAACGAGACAGAATGGAACAGGGCTGATTTGTGCCCTGTATGGCCTTGAGCTGGCGGTTATAAAGGGTGTTAGTGAACATTTGTTACTTTGTATGTGCTTTGAATCCTTTAATGGGAATTCTGGGTTAAGTACACCTGTGGGTACACTCTTAGGAAAAAAGATGCAAAAGCAGTCACTGGGGCAGTACCCTTTCAAAATGAACTACAATGTACACAATTTGTACATTTTTAAGGAACTAATATTCAATCTTAGGGCTAAGTAAGGTAAATAAGGTGTACCTTTTTAAAGGGTACCTCACCAGTGACCGCTTTTGTATCCTTTTTTTTTTTCTGTGAGTGTCTCTGTTGTCTATTGAGATGATGCAACCCCTCAGAGGAGCTCAGATGATGCCAACCCTGAAACAACTTAAGATATTATTTAAACTGAACTGGATGTTAACATCACTGAATTCAATGATGAACTGTCTTTAACTGAAAAATTTGTTTACTATTGTCATTTTGCATTATTGACACTATTTTCCTAATTAATGCTGTTCAGTTGCTTTGACACAATCTGTATTGTTAAAAGCGCTATATAAATAATGGTGACTTGACTTGACTATTTATGCAAAAAAAAAAAAAATTTCAAAGTTGTCCCTCAGTTTGGACAAATCACAGATAAACAAATGTACAGAAATGTCATGTATATTCATGATCAGCCATTGAATTTTGTAATATATTAAATAATGTTAAATAATTAAACTAGGTTTAAGGCACTGAGGGCATTTTTGGGTATATTGCATAAAAAATTGTACATTTGTGAAATAAATAAAACACCTAAAAGAAATCTAAAAAAATAGAATGTATTTATATTTTTATTATATTTTATGTATATTTTAAATGTTGGTATCATTAAAAATACCAAATAAATGATTTGTTTTCTGTTTTGCATCACTTCCCATAAAAGTAATGAATTTTTTTATTTGTATAAAAAAAAAAAAGATTTTTATTTTTTATTTATTTTTTTAAGTAAATTTAGTTTGGAGGGAAACCTAACAAACCCTCACTGGCTGGGGTGGGGTGCCTCTGCAGGGGTCTGATTTGTGCTGCAGTGGGTCTGATGTATTGCAGAAGACCTGACTAGTTGTAGTGTAAAGATATCATCTGCAATGGATCTGATCTATAGTGGAGCATATCTCAAATATATGAATGAAGGCCTAATACGCACCTGCACACATATGCACAAATGTATGTATGTTATATATATATATAAAATATGTGCGTTCTGCCATTGCATTAGCATCATTAGTGTAGAGTTGCAGTAATTACATTCACCATACTTCTTTCTCTGCCTTCCCTCCTTTCATCCCTTCAGATTTGCACTGCATCAGCAGTTCCTCTGTGTTCTCAAACCAGAGAGAGAAATGAAGCAGTACTTGCTCCATCATTCTGGCCCAATTCTGCCCTGGGACTACATCTACACAGGCCCTTCGTAGCGGTGTATTTTACACCATGTATTATTCTCTGTTTCAGGGTTTACCATCCTACAGGCCATCATGGAATCTGCGGTGATGAATAATTGGCAGGTGACGGCACGTTCGGTGGGGAACATAGTGGATCCGCTGGAATACCGGCGCATTATTGAAGAAATGGATCGTCGGCAGGAGAAGCGTTTCCTTATCGACTGTGAGGTTGAACGTATTAACAGTATTCTAGAGCAGGTACATAAAAAGACATATTCAGACTTCATTTCATCTGTCGTGGCAGTAGTTCATGAACGGTTCTGTCTCAGCTTTATGGTATTGATTAATACCTTTCCAAAATTCAACCGTTGTTAGCAAATAAGGTGAAAAAATAGTGTGTGTGAGAGCATGCGTGTGTTTGTGTAAGTAGGGCACAGCGTCCTGTAACAAGGGAACAGTGAGAAAACTAAAAATACTCCCTTTCCTCTCATCCAAAAATACAGCTCTCAAAGGTACTGTTACATTCTCCGATTCTGTTTGTCTCTTTCTGTTTTTTCCCTCTGTCTCTGCTTTCCTAGCTTTTTCCCACACACACACATATGCATGCAGAGGAAAGAGTGTGTGTGTTTGTGTCATTAGGAGGTCACAGAGATAATGAAATCCACGAGTAGATCAATCAGCACTCAGAGAAAGCTAATCAGAGCGTTGCGCTTCCAGCAGACTGGCTGTCTGCTGCTATTTGTAAATCAATAGCTGTGTGCGTGTGGGTGTGGTTGAGTCGTACCTTTATGGTGTGCCTAAGAGTCAGCAGAGCTTTACTGGCACGGCATTAAAATTTTCTAGATTGCCAATGTATTCAAGTGCTGCACCTTTGTAGAACAATAAATTATAATAACACAGTCCTGTGATGTGTGGGATGACGCAGTATTGTAACAGCTCCGCTGTGCCCAACAGGTTCAAGCAGGACAATGGAGACAGTTCTTTCATTTCTGATTATGTAAAAATGGGCACTACTACTGACCTGATTTGTTTAATCAAAAAACAATTTAAACACATTTCCATAGATGGAATGTTGTGTTGTATTTTTTATGTATTTATAACTGCCATTTGGACATTGTTGTTACCACCACCGTTAAAAATGTTGCATTAATGAAATTTTTGGGGGAAGTATTGTTTGAGTGCTGAACAGTGTTATTTTTAGTATAATTAGGATGCTATTATAGTGTTTATTAATATTTTAAAATGGGTAAAAATGTAACTTAATTTTTAAGATAAGTCAGTTTTAAAGTTAATTCAACAAATTTAAATGTAAAGTTTTTAATTAGTTTTTTTTATATATATTTTCTGTAGTAATATTTTGTGTTTTTGTCACTTTGACATATTCTATGTCTATATATTTTTGTTCATTTTAATTTGTATAAATTTTTTATTTTGAAATTATAACAATTATATAATTATAATAATAATATAATAATTATAATTTTATTAAGAAATCCCAAAAAAGAAGTAATCTTTCAATTAGATGTTAGAATTTTTTTCTTTAATTTAAAATAAATGTATTTTTGTTTTTTGCCTTACATTATGCTTTTGAATTAAATACTCCATGGCACGGCTGAACCGTTTTTCCATTAAATGACAATAAAAGTCCTTGTCACTCATGGCCTATAGTTTTTATTTTTTCCCCCTAATATTCAGCTATGCTATTAATAAAAAGAAACAATTATTTTTCCCCAGAACATTTTTTCAGCTATTTACTATTAATAAAAAGAAAAACGCAGGCAAGCTTTCCACCTTTTTTTCATCGCTGGGACCACAGAGTGCCCATATAGTTTCAGAATCACCCCTGAGCAGTTTTTCAGGCTTTTGCTTTTAATTTGTCGTTTGCCAGTTTAATCTGTGATTCGTTCACTTTGATCTCATGGTCTGCATAAACAATCAGACATAATGCTGGGTGACATTCTTTCATTCTATTTCCAGGTCGTTGTCTCAGGAAAGAACAGTCGAGGATATCATTACATCCTGGCTAATCTTGTGAGAAAATACACACACATGCCCAGATCTCTTCTTTCTTAACCTTCACTTTTGACCACTAACCCTCGCTCTCTGCAGGGATTCTCTAACATGAGTTTGGATAAGGTGTTCTCAGGCGGGGCAAATATCACCGGATTCCAAATCATAAGTCCTGATAGCCCGATCGTGCAGCAATTCCTTCAGCGCTGGGAGCGACTCGATGAGAGAGAGTTCCCAGAGTCTAGAAACACTCCCCTGAAGGTCTCTGTCTCTCTTTATTTCTATGCTTATTTATGTGCATTTGTGATGTGTTTATTTATGAGTGTGCCAATTGTGAATATGTCTGCAGAGTATATTTGTATTTGTTTACGTGTAATTTATGAGAACGTATTTTGATGAGTTTAATATGCAGTAGTTTCATTAATCTTCTCTTTTTGTTGTTTCATGTCAGTATTGCTTAAATTCTCCCATAATGCACCTCTTTCAACTGTTCACTGAGTGTTGAATCAAATAGAAAATATTTGTGTGGTTCTCGGTTTATACTGATGTGTACATACATTTATCTGTTTGTTGTCATGTTTAGTACACTTCTGCACTGACACACGATGCCATCCTGGTGATAGCCGAAGCATTTCGGTATTTGAGACGTCAGCGTGTTGATATTTCTCGTCGAGGGAGTGCAGGCGATTGCCTTGCTAACCCGGCTGTACCATGGAGCCAGGGAATCGATATTGAGAGAGCTCTCAAAATGGTAGGAGGGGTCCAAAAAGGGCCTCAGAAATAGGAAAAAGCTGTTCACGTTTTTTAAAGTGCCCCTATTATGGGTTATGAAAGGTTCATATTTTGGTTTTGGGAGTCCCCAACAACAGGTTGACATGCATGCAAGGTCAAAAAACACTTTCATTGTCTTATAATATGCATTTATTTTTACCTTACTTACTCAAGGGCTCCCAATCGATTCGTTTAACGATTAATTTTTCCAAACCCCTCCTTTGCGTGACGCTAATCAGCGGTGATTGGTCTCTGTAACAAAGTTCGTAGTCACGGGAAGGAGGCGGCGGGAACCGGCGAACACTTCAACAAAACTTTAATAAAATAAATAAACACAAAATAGCGTGACAGCCCCTCGCGGATGACTGTCGCGCACAAACAGAACCAAAACACAAAATAAAATCCAGGCCTGGTCCTCTCTCCTCCGACACTGTCGTCACTCCTCCCTTTTATCCTTCCGGAGCTCCTCCGTGAGACTCAAGACCGGTGAGTGGTGCAGGTGTCGCTCATTATCAATTACTCCACCGGCCTCGCTCCGTTCCTACGGCTCTCGGCCTCGCCCCACTCGTCACAGTCTAATTTTCATTTCATCTTGCCTGTAATGCCTGATAAAGCAGCGTTTGTGAGCGCAGTGCTGCTTTGTGTACAGCGTTACCAGGGAAACAGCTATCCGTTTTTTTTTTTACCCATCCAAAAGCAGCACCTAGTGGCAAAGAATGAATTTACATTTTCATTCAGATCAATGCAAAAAGACCGACAAGTGGGCGGGCAATATGCTAATGTTTCATTTTGACATCAACATGAAAGACTTGGGATTCGTTTTAAAAAGGACTCGTTTCAATGATTCAGAGTCGACTCTTTCTTTTGAGAGACAATAACTTTATACGCGGTGCACTTTCAGATTTAAAACTTGGCAGGATGTTTTCATTCACTTTGTTACACACTGCAGGAAAGGTAATGTTCAAAAATCCATAATAGGGGCACTTTAATGAATGTGCAACAGTAATTTTTCCCTGTAGACCTTATGCGCCAGAGAAACAAGCTTACAGCCATCTTTTGAACTGTGTGTGTTTACTTTCGTTTTTGTGGTAGTTTCTGTATATTTCAATTGCATTGCTGTTAAAGAGTTAAAAATAAGCTGGTGAAGTGGATTTACTTATTGTAGAGTTAACAAAAGTTATTATGAGCATTGTCATGTTTGAAGCAGATACCATATCAAATGTCACTAGTGAATGAACACAGTGCTGAAAAGAGGCGGGCTACATAAGGTCTATATGGTTATGATACTTCCATTATGTTGTATCATGCTTTCCTTTTTTGTCGTGCTTGTTATTTTGTGGGTGTTACTGTTCCTGTGTGCTTTCCTCCTGCAGGTTCAGGTTCAGGGTATGACGGGAAATATTCAGTTCGACTCGTTTGGACGGCGATCAAATTACACCATTGATGTTTATGAAATGAAACCGGGAGGAGCCAGAAAGGTTAGTGGCTTTCGGAGGGCAGTTTCTATAAATTCACACAATATTACTATCACAGTGAAGCCACAATCACTTTAAGTTGCTACAGTGGGGCAAAAAAGTATTTAGTCAGCCACCAATTGTGCAAGTTCTCCCACTTAAAAAGATGAGAGAGGCCTGTAATTTTCATCATAGGTATACCTCAACTATGAGAGACAAAATGAGAAAAAAAATCCAGAAAATCACATTGTAGGATTTTTAAAGAATTAATTGGTAATTTCCTCGGTAAAATAAGTATTTGGTCACCTACAAACAAGCAAGATTTCTGGCTCTCACAGACCTGTAACTTCCTCTTTAAGAGGCTCCTCTGTCCTCCACTCGTTACCTGTATTAATGGCATCTGTTTGACTGCCCTTTTTTAGACCTTCATCATTAAATGTTACATTTTTGCCCATTTCATTCATTTTTTTTTAAGTTACAATATGTTTTCATATAGTGCGAGTAAATATTTTCACTTGAACGCTCAAGGAAAATTATCTTTCTTATGATATGACCCCTTTGACATACACTTAAACGCTCCAGCTGCCCTCATACTTGCTTTCCTCCTCCATCAGTCATGAGATCATGTTTCTATGGAGTCATTCTCTTACTGAATTGCTGTATTTCTGTTATTGGTGGACTCTGATTGATTGATTGGTTCTATTTATGCTGTTGCTGTTTCTGTCCCTTGCAGACTGGCTACTGGAATGAATATGAGAAATTTGTTTATATAGTGGAGCAGCAGGTTACCAACGAATCCTCCTCTGTGGAAAACAGAACCATTGTGGTCACTACTATTATGGTACACTATCTAAAGCTGCTTTTAAATATACCGAACCATGATCCTTCTGCCCTTTCAGGTTTAGTGTCACAGTTGCATTGCATTCTGGGGGGGCAGAACGTTTTTCTGTTTCGCTTTGCTTTGCGCTCACTCACTACATGTTGAAACAGTCGATCACAGAAGAGTGTTTCAACTGTATCCGTGTGAGTGCCAAAGCATTTTCAGTTCCATTCCGGTGGCCTGTTGTAGCAGTGACATCACAATACTGGCTTTGGTAAGAAATAGGTTAGACTGTCTCTTTCTCTGCTTCTTTCACCTCACCCAAACGTAAGTACTGAACGACTGAGATGCCAAGCTGGATGCAAATTGCAGAAAATGTAAAGAAATATACACGCAAGACACGGCTGATGGTTTTCTCACACATGGTGTGAAATAGTAAGCATCAGAAAAATAGTCTTGTATTACATCCCCGTCAGAGTTCAGATGTGTTTTCTGGCCGAGATCCTGTTTTTAACATCCAGCTGTCCAATCAGATAGTTTCTTTATTTAGCTCCCAAAAAATGACACAATTGTCCATGCCAATATGATGAATGTGAGCAGGTATGTTGCTATCTAAGTGTGAGTGTGGCTAGCGCCCACTCAATAGCAGTTCAGTCCAATTCAAGTATTTGATTAGATTGCTTTTCATATTTCTCTAATTTATTATTGACTATTTAGGTGTCACATGAAGAGAAGTCGTGGTTGAGAACAAGCTCAGGGCCTGTTCATTCAATGTTATCTTCCAGTGATATTACAAAATAAAATGCATACAGATGCTCAGCCACTCTTGAGATACATCCTCTGACATACAGCTCAATTTTCTTTGTCTAAAAATAAAAAAAATCTGACTTGGATCAAAAAGAAACCGAGCAGTACTTATTTTGTAACTCCCAAAGTGATGAATACATCCGAGTGAACTGTGGTGCATACACATTCAAATAGCAAAATTTACTTTTAATTTTATTTCTTTTCGTATTGACTTTAGCTGGCAACTCGTATGATAAATAAATTATAGAAATAAATTGCAAAGCTTCTTAATCCAGAGAATTTCAGACAGGACGCATGCCAGGTTGTGCACGTGGAGATGCTTTGCCTACTGGACATGTTACCTTACATTGGACGACTCGCTGTGTTTAAACAAACGCACGTTAATTGAACCAAATGCTGGAAGTGAATCGGTTGGGGCAGTACAGGGATTTCAGCTGGGCTTAAACGAGTTTCATAATTATGTCCTTAATGAAGAAGTCTGAGAACTTGAGGGCAGGGGTGGATAGAGCAGAGGACTGAGATGAAACGGAAGGAATATTAATTAAAGGATGAATATGGTAATTAATCTTTTGAATAATACATAACCTGAAGGTCACAGAAACCAAATCTTAGTAGGAAAAAGTCAAATGAACTTCTGAAGTCATTAAGGAATACAGTTGTTTTAATGCAGATAAGTTACATTACGTTAGCAAAATGAACATTTGTAAGACCAGTTAAATAAACATATGTCACTAAATGTAATTAGAAAAGCAAAGTCATATTTAAATGTACCACAAGGTTCGCCTTATGTTACATTTAAAAGTGATGATGACCTCTTTCTGACTCTGCCTATGATGGCCTCATAAGTAGATACAGAAATTGAAAGCAGGCTAATTAGTTTAATAAGAGTTTGTAAAAAGAATGTTTCATTCTGCACAGGTTGGACAGACGTGCTTGTATAACGAAACAAGTTTAAATAACTTGAAACCGACTGAAAATATGGATGATGGGGTACAGTAAATAAGATGAAAGGAAACTCGAGTTTGATCTGATGCTATTAAAGCAGAATTTTGATCTGAAGTTTCGTTAGATTTGGCCTTATTAAAATAGTTAAAAGCACACACATGTGAGAAAACCTCTGCTGTCCTCTTTAACCCTCCTGCATGCACTGGACACATACATGTGTGTACGTTTTTTTTAAGCAGAGTCTCTTAAAAGTCCATATCCTTGCTTGCTTTAGACTGACAAATGACTCCAGTTTATTAATGAGAGGACCTGCAACTTCACATCTCTGTCAGCGCTCTTTTTCTCTCTCCGATTAGAGAAATCAGAAACCACCATTAAATAGCACTGTCCCAAAACCCAATTTAAATTCAAACTAGCCTTCCTCACTGCTGCTGTTTGTCTGGTAGCTTGGCTGTTGGTCACATTACTTGTTACGAGACTCACAATGCATGTGTATATTTCAGTATGTGTTTGTGTGAATGAGTAAGAATGAAAGAGGTGTGAAAATGTGTGTGTGACACGTATCAGCATGATTGCAGACTAATCAGTGATCTTATGTGCGTGCGTGTGCATGTGTGTGTGTTCTGGGCTGTCGGTCTGAAAGCCTACTGAACCTAATCTGATTTGGTTAACAGGAAGCTCCATATGTAATGTACAAGAGGAATTATATGCAGTTGGAAGGGAATGATCGCTATGAGGGCTACTGTGTAGACTTGGCATCAGAAATCGCAAAGCATGTGGGCATAAAGTACAAACTGTCCGTTGTGGCTGATGGGAAATATGGAGCACGCGACCCTGAGACCAAGACCTGGAACGGCATGGTGGGGGAGTTGGTATATGGGGTGAGTGCTGGGAAAATGAACATGCAATGGGAAATTGTGGGTAGTGGGATAGTGGCTGTGTGAAACCAGCAACACTTAGGAGGCGTCATATAAAATCACTGACCACTATGTCAAAATAAAAGTCATAAAATCAATTTTTGGTAGGTTTTGAAAATATAATATGCAAGATTTTCTCGCTATCTCTTAACATTTCACAGTTTGGTGCTTGTCAGAGTTGTTCTCATAATTTTTCCTGTGTCACATGATTTATTTTGACATTGCAATGTGATTTTTAATTGAAAAAAAAATGAATTCCAGTATCCTGGTGTTGCTGATATCACCCAAGTCTTTGGTCATGGTCAGTGTTTTTACACGATAAAGCTCCAAATTAGTGCCTCTCTACATGGGTAAATTGATTATTTGGGGAAAACAAAAATCAGCTCCATTCATTTGGTTTCTGTTAAAGTTAAACAACTTATTTTTTATTCACTGTAAGAATGACAGAAAGTGTGTGTCTGCTTTTGTTTTGTTTTTGTGTGCCATTCAACATATCCTGAATATATGAGACGCATATCAATTAATCATCTCAGGAGAATTATTATATATATTTTTTTAACTAAAAAGATCTTATTATAATTTTTATATCCTGTCAAGAATTTATCATACGCTATTTATTTGCTATCTCTTGGCTCATATTGACCAGAACTTAGTGCATCCCTACACAAAATATTATTATGAAGTTCTATTTAGATCTTTTGTTGAATTTTTTTAATTTTAAATTGAGTTCTGAGATGCATTCAAAAGCAGATGGAGACAAGAAGACATTTTGGGACAGAAGTACATGGTAACATCTGCTAGTTACAGATATAACATACAGATAAATGTAAAGAATGAACCAAAGGTACTTTAATTTGTTGTTGGTATTCAAACAACTTGGATCATTCCTGAGTTCTGCATTTTTATTTTCATAAAATTTTGAGAATAGTAAACCATCTAATCACATGGCCATATATAATTTTTTCCTGGTATTATGAACTGAGCTTCACTGTGTTCCATGTTTTCAGAGAGCAGATATAGCTGTGGCTCCTCTCACTATAACTCTTGTCCGGGAGGAGGTGATAGATTTCTCCAAGCCCTTCATGAGTCTGGGCATTTCCATCATGATCAAGAAACCACAGAAGTCCAAACCAGGAGTCTTCTCCTTCCTGGATCCGCTGGCCTATGAGATCTGGATGTGTATTGTGTTTGCATATATCGGCGTGAGCGTGGTTCTCTTCCTGGTGAGTCGTTTCAGTCCATATGAATGGCACCTGGATGAGAATGAAGAGGCGAAGGATCCGCAGACGTCCCCCGACCCGCCCAACGACTTCGGCATCTTTAACAGTCTCTGGTTCTCTCTTGGAGCTTTCATGCAGCAAGGATGCGATATCTCGCCAAGGTTGGTGTATTGTTTAGCCCATCCTTGTCTCTCCATCCTCATCTTTCTCTCTCCCCTCATCTTTGCATTTTATGGTCGTCTTGTCTTTCATGGTGCATATATGTTATTCTACTTGGGGTGTTTCACTTTTTAATAAGCTTATCTTCTAACCTTAACCTATTCTGTTATAACTTCACTTTCGTCATTCATTCACTTAGTCACTCATCAGTCACAATATTGTCAGCTGTTCCTGTCTCTATCCTCTTTTTCGCTCTTGAAGTACAGCTTGTTTTAAATCAGTGGTTCTCTTTTTTTTTTTTAGTCATACTCCTCTTTGAAGCTAAAGAAACATTTGCACTACATTCACCCCAATATCATCATCTGTCAGTATTTGTAGCCAATTTTGGCACTTGTAATGACATATAATCATTTAACAGATGTTATCAATCAGATGTTATTTAACAGATAAAATCATTTAACATTTGTTTTGTACAAGTCTTTTTGTACTTAAAAAAATGAAAAAAAAATTGAAATACACAAATGTGCGTCAGCGAATTATTTTTGCAGTTACTTCACATTATAAATTTTTTGTTCAAACTTTTAAGTTCCATTCATGCCAAGAACAATAACTATAAAGATGACGATATTAGCATCCACACCAGTGAGTCTGTTTATTCTAAGCGCGTGCTTGTCTGCAGGATTGCAGGATTGATTCTGATTGGCTGTCAAAATTTTTATCATTCATCAGCTGGGGAAAAAAATAATTCTGAAAGTGATTCCAACGATATCATTTCTCTGTGCCTTTATCGTTATAGCTGTGGTGTGGGCTATTCTTTAATATTGAGAATGATTTTTAGAACTATATCTTTATCGTTCTCTGTGTGAACAGGGCTCTACTGTTAATGATAACAGAATTATTAAACAAAACACAATGAAAACTGCGTGCTTTGGAAAATAATCTAATGTGTTTTTTAAATTAAAGTAAAGGAAAAAATTGAAAATATATTTATATATTAAAAAAAAATACAAAATCTAAAGATATATTTATTATATCCAAAAATTTAAAAACACATGAATTATACTGCTTTACAGGCACAATAACAAAGGCTTAGTTCACCCAAAAAGGAAAAATCTGTTTTTTTATTTTTTATTATTGTTATATAAAAAAATCTAGATTTTGCACTTTGAGAACCACTGCTTAAAGTGATGCTGGGCACCAACTCAAATAATTTATATTCACCATGTGTTGACTGTAAAATGTTCAGATTTTCTCTCTTTCACTCACTTTTTCTCTTTCTTGGAGGGCTACCGTGTTCTTGCTGCATGTCTCTTATTTACTGTCAGCAGTTGGTGTTTATAAACTGTTTCAGTGGAGGAGTGTCAGCCCTCTTCACTCATTCCATCATTCGTCTATTCATTCATTAGATTTTCCTGCCCATCGTACTCACCTAATTACTCTTGGATTCCTGTCTTTCATTCTTGAGGTGATCTTTGTGACCCCGTGCTTCTCATCCTCATCTTTCTGCTGTCTCTCATGAGACAGCCTGTCCAAACAGAAGTACTTTGAGTGATTGTGTTAGTTTCTTGAAACCATTTACATCTTTTATCGGCAGTAATAGTTTCAATACATCTAATTGTTAACCTTTCACAGGGATTTTGTTTGCTCTCCTATTGCCTCTCTTTCTCCCTCTTTCCCTCACTCCCGCTCTCTCTCAGGTCTCTGTCTGGTCGTATTGTTGGAGGTGTGTGGTGGTTCTTCACCCTGATCATCATTTCATCCTACACTGCCAATCTGGCTGCTTTCCTGACTGTGGAAAGGATGGTGTCACCTATAGAGAGTGCAGAAGACCTGGCCAAGCAGACTGAGATCGCCTACGGAACACTCGACTCCGGTTCCACCAAAGAGTTCTTCAGGGTAAGACAGCAATAAAAATATACTGTCAAATGCAATAATACTGCTATTTTTAGCCAAAATGAGGAAATAAGCCTGTGTGGTTATTGGATCATAATACAACTTGTATTCTGTGCCAGTGTTTCTTACTCCTGATCCTGGAGTTTCCCAGCCATACTTTAGATTTCGCCCTTATTTACATCTATTGTTCAAAAGTTTGGGGTGGTATGATTTTTTATGATTTTGAAAGAAGTCTTGTACAGGCAAACTGCAGTAACTACACCAATGCTGAAACTGAAAAAAGCACTCTATGCAATAATCCATAATGTTACATATGCGTTGTGTCCTGTATGACAAAAATACTTTTTGGATCATTCAGCCTCAGATTTCCAGGAAAAAATAGGATTTTAGTCAGCTTTCAAATCACATGGATAGGGTTTTATTTTTTTTAAATTTCAGTCACTGAACGGATGAGTCAAATGTGCAACAACAAAAAAAATCGTTTTTCTGCCTGTCTGAGCAAAGTCTAATGTGCATTATTCAACTCATTAGCTGAACTGGATTTGTCAATTAAAGGAGGCATTCAAAATGTGCAGTACTGGAAGTTTTTATTTATTTTTATTCAGTATTGAGAGATACTGCCCTGTGGGTTTAAGGGAGTGTCTGATGTTGCTTTGATTTATTTTCTTAAACATCATAAATTTTGACAGTTATAGGCTTACTTTACATCTTCATGTGGTGAGACTGGTAAATGATTGTTGCTTTAAACAACTTAAATCCGCAACGACTAAGTAATCTAAAGAAAAGCACACAGTTGTGTGAGTTTACTTGCAAGAAGACTAAACTGCGATGACAGTCAATTGGCAATCTGACGAAGACGTGTCACCACAGACAAGCGACCATCTTTGACTAAAGACATGTTTTACTGAATCTTAGCCAGAAACTGTTTTTCATGTGAGCCGAGTGAGCTAGAGGCAGAGTGTGTGTGTGTGTGTGTGTGTGTGTGTGTGTGTGTGTTTTGAGATGACAGGGAACATGGCAGTTTTAAGATGACCCAGATACACCACTGCTGATGAGCTCATCCTGTCATTTCACCTTAATGTCACAATTACTTGCAGTGTGTGCAAGTGTATGAAAGCAGCTAGACATGTATATGTATTCACACACACGTAATCAGTCACTCACAGTCACTGTCACCTCACAGACCGACTATAGAGTGGTTGGAGACAGAGATGGAGAACACATGAAATGAGGTGCCCTTTTGCTCCTCTCTCTTTCATGAGTTGTCATCTGTTAACAAACTGGATCAGAGCAAAGATGACAGGAGAGCAGCTGACACAGATGTTGGCTGAATTTGATGTGGAGACAGTCTCCACCTTGTGTTCATAACGTATTATTGCAGCAAACTATCCAAGCAAGTAGTGAATGTAGTAACTCCCCTTTGTTAGTAATGTTGGTTAGAGTTTAGGTTTTGAGGTAGAAAAACAATGTGGGTATATTGTGGAACAGTCACCACAAAACAAGCAGTTTAAAGAAACGATCACCCTCATGTCAATCTAAACTTGATGGCATTATTTCTTCCATGGAGCACAGATGGAGAAATTGTTATGCCGGTAGTCTTTTACATGAAATTACAATGAATGAGAACTAACATTTAAAACATCAAAAAAGGGCTGCAAAAGCACCATAAAATTATTAGCCTGTATGACTACTATTTAGCAAGGATGCATTAAATTTATCAAAAGTTTTTTAGTTCTTTTGAACTTTCTATTCGTCACAGAATCCTGAAAAAACAATGTATCAAGAGTTACCTCAAAATTATTAAGCACTGCAACTGTATCGAACACTGATAATAATAATGAATGCTAAGGCCGTTTCACACTGAGGGCGATGCGAAAAAGCGAGGCGAATCGCCGACGAATGTTGCTTTCACACCAAGCACGAAACGATTGATGATCGCCTTCTGCTAATTCACGTCTGCACGCTAGGTGGTACCGACCAGCAATGCATTTTTACTGAGATATGTATCATATATGGATTTAACATCGTCCACTGCTCAATATACAGCATTAAATATAGCTAAAGTTTGGTTCTATGCCAGAAACACAAACTATCTATAGCCTAATGCTTATAAGAAAACATCTTAAAATATAAATATAAGTACAATTAGCATCAAGCCACATTTGAAAATGTATGTGATGATTGTTTTTGCTTAAAACCCACTATAAACCATCATCGAGTGCTTGTAATAACTTCCGATTGTGATCTATAGTTGATTTTGATTCTGCGAATGATCGCGCCTGGTGTGTAGCCCCATAGGGATCTATTGTTTCGAATCAAAGGCAACATCGCGCCGAATTTTCGCTTTCAGTGTGAAAAGCCCTTTACTTAAGCACCAAATCAACATATAAAAGGCTTGTTCACACCAGGACGAATATCGCACGCGATTATCGCCGACGTTTAACGCCTCGTGACTAAACAAAGTGCGCCAATGTGAGTGTGCACACCGACGTGCAAAACGCGAGGCGTAAAAGGGTAATTTTTTAAAAACCGCCTCGGGCTCGTTTTTTTGGTTTGACGCACTGTGTTAAAAACTGGCCGACCAATGAGATTGCCGCTTTTGTTCACGTGCCTGGAGCTGCTGAAGTTACAGTAAAACACAACTTGGTAGCGCTCAAGCACAAAACGGTCTTGCCGAGCACACATTGATGCCTAACGACGAAGAGGAAGTAAGCAGACCAAGAAGATGCATCGAGGCAAGATGAATGTAGAGCTGCTGGTCTCATTGGTGTCTCATTGGCTTTATGACAGATGACGACAGCGACTACAAAAATCTCGATAAGAGGGAGTTGTTATGGAGAGGAATTGCAGATCAAATAGGATTCGATGTGAACCGGGGTATTTCTGTTTTTCATTAAGCGCCATCTAATGTCAGAGAGTGAATTTGCACGTTCACTCGGCTCATCGCCAGTGAAAATCGCTTGGGTATGAACACAAAAGAGACGTTGAAAAGTGTTGGCGATAAGCGCGCGCGATAATCGTCCCGGTGTGTACGAGGCTTTAGAATGATTTCTCAAGGATTACAGGTGCATCTCAATAAATTAGAATGTCATGGAAAAATTCATTTATTTCAGTAATTCAACTCAAATTGTGAAACTCGTGTATTAAATAAATTCAATGCACACAGACTGAATGAAGTAGTTTAAGTCTTTGGTTCTTTTAATTGTGATGATTTTGGCTCACATTTAACAAAAACCCACCGATTCACTATCTCAACAAATTAGAATGGTGACATGCCAATCAGCTAATCAACTCAAAAAACCTGCAAAGGTTTCCTGAGCCTTCAAAATGGTCTCTCAGTTTGGTTCACTAGGCTACACAATCATGGGGAAGACTGCTGATCTGACAGTTGTCCAGAAGACAATCATTGACACCCTTCACAAGGAGGGTAAGCCACAAACATTCGTTCTAATTGATTGAGATGCACCTGTATGTGACATTGAAGACTTAAGGCTGCTTTGCCATTACAGGAATAAATTACATAAAAAAATATATTCAACTCAAAAAGACATTTTTACACATTTTACAATATTACTTTTATTATAAGGCTTACGTGAAAAAGTTCTTCAAAATGACTCCTTTTGCATTCTGAGAAAGTCACTTGCACACAGGTTTAAAAAACATAAGTCTGAGTATTAGCAGAGTTTTCGGTTTTTGTGAACTATTCTTTTGATGAAGATATAGATAGTTTAATGATAATGTTAAAATGCAAAAAGGTTTAGTATTTTGCAGAATGAAATATATTGGATCAAATATTAAAAATCATCCATTTGAATCAAATATTAAAAGTCAATTAAGTGCCCACCATGGTTAATGGCTCTGTTATATACCTGAGGATTGGACTGGCCAGACAGCTCATCCAGTAGTTTAAGTTGGTATAATATGTTTATCATGTCAGAGATCTGAAAAGAGTCATTATTTTTCCATTTCCATGTGGTGCCGCTACTGGAACAGAAATTACACACTTCCTGCTTTGAATTCTACAGTTTGTGCCAAAAAACTCAAGAAAAACACATTCACATCCACTCCTACACCAGCTGTTTGGAGGTCAAGTTAACCTACTTACATGTGCGATATGTGTGAGTGTATGTGTAAAACTCTGTCCTATAAAGGAGTGTGTGTGTGTGTTTGTCCTAATAAATTTAGGTGTGTGTGTGTTTTCTCCAGAGATATCCTGTCCGCTACATGGCCATTTATAGCTACCCTCGCAAGAGATAGACACAGAATATTTTGGCTTATGAAACTTAAGCTTTAAATCACCTCAAATGCAGAATTGCAGCACAATTACAAGGATAAGTAGAGCCATGATTTTTCTGTTCTTTCATTCATTCCATGCATTCTGAGTGTGAGAATGTTGTGTGGGAGAACTGTGTGTTGACATGTTTAGGTTTTTTTCTTATGTACTGTATATAGTCTTGTAGTCTGTTAGTCATACTCATTTTTGATACAGAGCTTGTTTGTAATGGCCTTGGTTGGACAGACAATGTGAGGGACCTGTTAAGTGATTATTTACATTTTCTATTCTAATTTTCTAAGATTTTATACTTTGATGCTTGTCGGATTTAGTCTCCTGACAGAAGGACTCTCCAAGATCAAACGTTCCTGAAGAATCTTGTACAAAATACTAATTGAAAGAAAAGTTTGAGATCTTTATTTGATAACGTGTCTGGGGAGGGATGTTCATGTTGTGAGACATCTAAAGCAATGTTTTGAATTGAATGCACATTTAAATGGAATATCCTAGAATAGATGGACCATTTTTACTGCTGTGCCCCAGTAAAATATTACTGTTAAATCTTTGCCTGACAGTTGGGATTTCCGTATACTGTCCTGAGGATAATTTTTTCTGATAATATTTCTCTATGTTTTCAATCATCTGTTTAAAATCAGATCTAGAGATGCCAGTGAATCACTACTGATCTAATAAGATCTAGAAATCTAAGAAAAGTCTAAAAGTGTTTGCAGTTCAGTTCGATTCATTCAGATCATGCATTGACTGCAGCAGTTTCTCACATCATAATGAGATATTTTATAAGACAGAAAACAAAAAGCTCCCTGGATGAGGTGACATTTACTGTATGAAACAACTTGTCTATCGCCATTGAGGAAACCGCTTATTACGTGTACAGCTTATGAACAAAAAACATTGGCAGGTGAAGACAATTTATATCCCTATACCGAAAACGGTATTTAAATATAGAGAAATTTTTTTGTTGGGGGCCCTGTGCCTCAATATTGATGAAAGGCTAGAAATGCTCCTGGTACCTATCATATATGTAACCAAATATAGCTACGTTTCTAATAATATAGTGGAGTATTATCCATGGGGGCTGGTATAGGTCACAAAATGAGTCCCAGTCCATCCCTGCAAGACAGTAAGTTTTAGGCAGCCACGTTCTTATTGTTGGGGGCCCTGTGCCTCAATATTGATGAAAGGCTAGAAATGCTCCTGGTACCCATCATATATGTAACCAAATATAGCTACGTTTCTAATAATATAGTGGAGTATTATCCATGGGGGCTGGTATAGGTCACAAAATGAGTCCCAGTCCATCCCTGCAAGACAGTAAGTTTTAGGCAGCCACGTTCTTATTTGTAAAAGGTCACGAAACTCACACGTCGCTCTCTTAAAGGGGTCATCTGATGCGATTTCAATTTTTCCTTTCTCTTTGGAGTGTTACAAGCTCTTGGTGCATAAAGAAGATCTGTAAAGTTGCAAAGACTAAAGTCTCAAATCCAAAGAGATATTCTTTATAAAAGTCGCCTGCTGTGCCGTTCTCAAGCCCGCCGCTTCTGCTCACTCAAGCCCTCTGGCCGTTCCTCACTCTAGCCCCCGGCCTCTGCTCACTCTACCAATTAGAGCACACCTCGCTTTTCAGACCGATGAACTTTGTAAAAATCGACGCATTTCAAAAAGGCGGGGCATAGAGGAGAAACAATAATGTACAGTATGTGGAAAATAATGTGTTTTTTGAACTTTTAAACCGCATAAACACATTTCATTACACCAAATACACAAAATAATGTTCTTTTTAACAACATCATATGACCCCTTTAACCTTTCAATTATTTCCTCTTTGTCCTTTCTCTCTTTCAGCGTTCAAAGATCGCTGTCTATGAGAAGATGTGGTCTTACATGAAGTCGGCCGAGCCGTCCGTCTTTGTTAAGACCACCCCCGACGGAGTGGCCCGCGTGCGCAAGTCGAAGGGGAAGTTTGCGTTCCTGCTCGAGTCCACGATGAACGAATACATCGAGCAGAGAAAGCCGTGTGACACTATGAAGGTGGGAGGGAACCTGGACTCCAAGGGCTACGGTGTGGCCACGCCCAAAGGGTCGGCATTAAGGTGGGTGGAATAATATAACAATTCACTCTGTTGTTATAGTATTCCACCTACCCTGATTCCACCATCTCTCTCTCTTCTCTCTGTCTCATTCATGTTTTTTTTCATTCTTATTCTCTCACCCTCTACCTGTTCTCATTCTCTTTCCTTGAACTCTTTTTCCTTCTTTTTTTGCTTTCACTCTGCCTGTCTCTCTCTGTTTCTCTTGCGGTACATGATAAGGTAAACGTGTCTGTGTGTTAAGTTTCTTTTTCTTTAGTCATGTATGTTGCGGTAATGTTTTTATCATGTTTCTCTCTACAGAAATGTCACTTAACTTAACTTAATTTGCCGTCCATTTTTACAGTGTAATGCCTGTTGCTGTTGATTTCCTACCCCATTTTTCTTGTCATCCTCCTTCCTCTTTTTTGTCTTCTTTGTGTAATGTTTGTATGGTTGGATTGTTTTTTTTTTCTCTGCACCGGTGCTGTACTGCCTGCTGCCAAGCATGTCATGCCATACACTGTTTCTTCTCCTCTTGCATCCTTCCCATCGCTCACCAGCACTCAACCTCTTTTTCTTCCTATCACTTCTTTCTGTTTCTCTCTGCACCACACGCACCTCACTTGCACACACGCTTCTGTCTGTACCCACTAGCTGGCACAATTAACCAATCGAACGGTCCAACCAGTTAACCAATCGAGCGGTCCAACCACTTCACCAGTTAACCGGTCTCTCCTCTTGTATTGACCCCTAACAAAAAAGCAACTGCCAGTTGCTGCAGTCTCATTAGATTTCTCACGAACCTGTCCCTTTTCTTACGAGCTATGTGTTTATCGTTTGAAGAAGTGCTGTAAACCTGGCGGTGTTAAAGCTGAATGAGCAGGGCCTGCTGGACAAGCTGAAAAATAAATGGTGGTACGACAAGGGAGAGTGCGGCAGCGGGGGAGGGGACTCGAAGGTCAGCCTCAATCTCACCCAAACAACCATTTCCTAGCTACGAGTAATCGGCAAGGCTGTGACCTATGACCCCCAGCAACAGTACCGTGACCCTCAGGGGTGAACACGAGCAAACTGAGCCTAATGACCCAAGGACATTAGCACCACTGCGATGGCCGCAGTTACTGTCAGCACTGCTAATGTAACAGGTTTTTTTGGAGCTTACGTAATAAGGCAAACTGTGATCAGATGTGACCCTTTACTTGGCTAATGGAGGAAAGGAAGCAGAGGAGGAGAGGAATAAAGGCTCGAGTGGGTGGATGTGTGGAGCGAGGTCAGGGTCACCAGGAGCGCAGCTTATTAGGATGCTTAGGTGATTGCGAAGCCGCCTCGCGGGTTTGTTTGTGTGGTGAAAAAAAACAGCTTGTTCCAGGTAGAAGAGACTAGGCCCTCTCTGGCTCTCCTCTGATCTGTAATATCAGATCATCAGAAAATGTACTGTTTGTGTCTACCAGAGTTCCAAGATTTAATGGGCTATCAAGAGAGAGATATGCGAGGATCTGATAGACAGTGCTAACAAGACCAAAACTTCACTGGAAAATAGGTTCCGGTACTTTTCTAAAGCACATAGGATTGCCTGAGCCTATTTGCTGTTTATTATTATGTTTAAGGGATAGTTCACCCAAAAGTGAAAGTTCTGTCATTTACTGTACTCATGTTGTTCCAAACCATTGACCTTTATTCTTTGGTCAAACATAAAAACATGGAACGCGGACGTAATTGCAAAATCTAGTCATAAAAATACAATTTACTGTATAACGCGGAATGTCATGGAATTAAACAAATTTTTGGATGAATAAATCAAAAGTACGTCGGTACACTTAAATCAAAACACGATATGGACTAGCGTATGTGAATATTAAGCTGCAAAAATACAATTTAAATATAAATTCTGCATGTTCTGTGTGTGAATGAAGCGCTGATTTGTTTACTAAACGCATACCGAAGCATGCGTGACGCTCGCGGTGTTTTCAGCCTGTGCCGCCTCAATATATGAGTACATCAACACATGAACATAATCAGTTGAACTGCTGTGAAAGCCACTTCATGAGCATTTTGCCATTTGTTTTGAGAAAAACTGTGGTCATATACACTGTACAAACAGAAACATAAAGGTTGTCATGGAAATTCTCAATGCTAATCTGACTTTACCACAGACCATTTAAACAACTACCAGTTGTTAATATAATAACTACAGTAACTCGAGCTAATTCCCTGAATACTTACAGTACCAGAATTTATTTACCAGAAAAATGTAAATACACAACTCAGTATTTTTCAAAAAACAACAACAAAAGTTTATTTTTTTTAATAAAATCAATTAATTAGAGATGCTTTTGAATACTAAAATGTATTGAAACCATTCAAATGGAATCCAGAAAATTAATGGAAAACAGAATTTGGTCAAAATAAAACTAAATCTGAAAACGTGTTTCATAGGGCCTTAAAACTGTCATTTTTAATCAAATTTTAGAAGAAATAAAGTCATACTGGTTTGGAACGACACAAGGACACATCATTTTTATTTTTTGGGGGGAACTCTTCCTTTAATAGTGTTGTAGCTGTAGTTTAGCAGAGTTGTCACTTACATGTTTACGATACCCTCTAGAAGTTTGGAAATGCCCTAGGTTAAGTGGGGTTTTGGACAATATCAGTATAAATATTTATTATTTTTTTCTGTGTAAATGCATTCAAGAAACTTCCAGTTATCATTGAAGACCAGCAATAATGAAGTTGTTCTTGATTACATATTAATAGTATATACCATAGTCAGCTGTGATGCCTAATTTAACTTGGGTTTCTTTTTCGAAGAGTAATAAGTCAGCACACCTTTATAGATGATTGATTGCCAATTAGGTTAATACGCAGCATACCAATTAGAATAGTTTTGAGATTTAAATTTTTTTATTTTTATGTGTCCTGAAATCATATTTTTAGTTAATAAAATGTTTTTTAAAGTTTGTGTTGTCCCTTGCGAATTCTTTACAAATGCCAAGGATTTATGCTGATATTGTTCAAATTACTAAGCCTATTGCGTTTCCAAACATTTGGAGGGCATGTTGAGTGGTTGTTTGTTCGTGATATTGAACAAATTGTTGGTAGTGGCAAAAGAGAAGTGTGAGGACTTGGGTATCTTCACATGTCCAATCAAACAGCCAGATGACTTTTCTTTTTTTTTTGGAAAAGACACATTTTTGATCTTTGGCCAAATTCCTGCCACAAGTATGCAAATCCCTTTGGAGCCGCCAGCTTTCTCAGATTATTCCCTGAATTGGCGTGTAACCCATGTAAAAGCCCGTAGCTCCCTTGTTTAAAGAAAAATATAAACCTGCTGGGGCCAGACAGTCCTGAAGGGACAAAACGTCACAGGAGAACGTGAAAATTCGAATTAAACACTCCTAGAAAAAACGAAGGTGGAGAAAGATCTGGTGCCGTATTGTAGACTCACAAAACACACCACATTCATCTGCATACGAATGCACAGACAAGCACAAGTTCATTATACACGCACACACTTTTCAATTAATTTATGGTCGCTTTTCTTTAGCCCCTGTGCCTGCAGAATGATCACCCTGTGTTCAGCCTATCATGAGGGCAAGGCAGCCCCACTCGGTCCTGATTGGTCTTCAAAAGCAAGTTCACTGCAGTATTTGGCTCTTGCTCATGAGTGGCGCCTGAGATCTAAACTCTTGAGACCAAAATGGCTGCCTAGTCTGAGCATTGATAAGTTGAGCATTCTGGGTGGAGGGTGTCTAGTCTGTTATGACATCACAGCTGCATGTTTCTCATTTATTGACCCAAGTCTGATCCGAAATGCATGAATGGAGTAATTCAGCAAACCCAACGAGTATACCATACTATTAACGCATCGCAAAATTGTAAAAAATAAACTGCAGTATGCTTGAAATAGACAGGACATCTCAACGCTTCACATAGCAAACATATCAGTATCAGGGCCTCTTTATTATGCATGGATTACTGATAGATCCAATTGTATTTAGTTGTTGGTGAAGTTCTGAGTCAGTTCAACAGGTGTGTACACTCATAAACAGTATTCGATTATGGCAACCATGGCCACTTCATTCTAACTAGAACACACTGTTGTTGAAGTAGGAGCAATGTTTAGTAATGATTTAGAATTTTGATTGAAATTTACAATTTGAATGAAAATGGGAGAAACCAAATTTGTAAAGTTCTGTTGCATGAGTAGAGTTGAAAATTAAGCAATATTGTGGATTTTCACTTATAGATACACATAAATACAAGCTGAATGTACTTCAAGCAATAGGTCCATGTCCCAATAAACAGATCTAATTGTTTCAAGGTATTATTCGTCAGGTATCAAACCATTCAATGTCTGAAGCTGGCTTTCGTTACGGTGGTAAGTATGGCATATTTGCTTTGCTGGATTGCGACTCTCATCATTTAGCAGAAGGAAAATAAACTGAGTTTCCCAGCAGTCCTGCTGATGACATACTAACATCTTACAAAAGGAAATGCCCAGAAGGAATAGTAACATCGTCGAGCGATACTGTTGTCGTTATATTTTCTGCTGCCCTGGAAACAAATGATTTGTGGCAAATAAAATTTGAAAAGGGTGCATTATGCAAATATCTATCCCTCTAACATTAATATTTTGTTTATTATTTACCTGCTGACTTTCATAAGGGCTAGGCGTTTTCGTTTGTAAGATGTTTGGCTTCAGCCCTCACCCACCACAGACCGGTTCCCCTTCTGACTGCTGGGTCCTGTTTGTCTGTTAGTCAAGTAAGGGTTTTTTCTCCCGATGGATCCGGCTTGATGAATACTGGGTTAGACGAGCTGCAATTCACACCACAATTACAATAACCAAACTCATCTGCCCAATGCTCTTTGTAATTATGCTCTGTGTTGGTTACTCTCTCTGCCTCTGTTGGAACAGTGAGTGCCGATTACTCAAAGCGATAACAGTAGGTAGCACTGCCAGGTCAAAGGTAACACTGAGGCTAGCCCTGCCTGCATTCCCTCGCTCTCTCTCCATCTCTCTCTCTCTCTTTCTTATTCTCTCGCTGTCTACAATATCAACAGCACAAGGCCAGTTGTCCTACAGTATCGCTTTGGTTAACAGATATTCGGTAGGTTTAAGTTTTAATAACATAAAATAACATAATGGTGCCATGTTATTTATGTTATTTCCCCTCGTGAAGAACTCCTGTAAACCTTGCAGTGTTGAAACTCAGTGAACAAGGCATCTTAGACAAGCTGAAAAACAAGTGGTGGTACGATAAGGGTGAATGTGGGACCAAAGACTCTGGGAGTAAGGTTAGTCTGCTCACTCATCAACTTCTAACAAGCAAACATATTCATATTCTACAAATATCGTAACAAGTCCCAGCGTTACTTACCGGTTTTAATGTAAATCCAATGGATTTGGCTCCAGCTGGATTCACTTCATTGTAAAATCGTCTTTATATACTGTATGCAGTTTTTTTTCTTTTTTTACATCATGTAGGACAAAATCAAAACCTTTAACCCCCCCACACACACACACACACATGAATTTATTCACCCCACAATAATCCATTATTTTAATGTAGTAATTAAGTGTTACATAACAGTATCTTGTAGCAAGCATTCGAAACAATTAAGTATTTCATTCGATTTTTTTTCTCTTCTGCTGCTGTGACACGGCCTCGTTCGCAATATTGCTGTTGTGTTTACTGATTTGTGCATAAATCGTCTCTAGGCAACTTTCATAGACATTAATCATCAGAATGAAAATTTAAAAGAAGCACAGTCATTTACAAAATATTTCTAATTGATGCCTTGTGTAATGCTAATATAGGGAGTAAGTAGGAGTCTGAATGTGTTCTATTATTTGACGATGGATAAACTCTGCTTAAGTCACCTGGGACATATCCTTGGTGATTTTAGTTTCATTCCTGACCGAGTTGATGAAACTGCACAGCTCCCCCGTTGAAGGACTGCTTTCCCTTATTGGCCATTGGCATCGGTTTAATAGAGACCACGTGCAGGAAATTGTTTGCCTGGAGACTCTAGTTAATGAGCATAAAATACAATTGTTTTATTACAATTCTCTGTGTAATCCAGTCTGATAAGAAAGTTAATTAACTCTGAAAACATGTCCCATAAGCATGTGCACAGCAGAGGCTATACCACTGACTATATGAGCATGTAACCATGGTAACCGTATTCAAAAACAGGTCTCAGGCTTTGCATTCAAAACAGTAATGCTACACTCCCAGTCCTCTGTTGCTATGCTGCCCTTTCGCAAGGCTTTTCGTGAAGACAGACCATGTTTGTGTGTGTCAGAGTGTCAGGCTGGTGGTCACAGCAGCAGAACCCAGTCCTGTTGAGGCTTGTCTGTGTTTTGAGGTGTGGCGTTGGTCGCATGCAGGTGTCTGTTAATGAGTTTTGAAGGCTGTGAAGCTTGCAGAAGTAGTTCAGAGAGGGGAATTGCCATAGTAACATCAATATTCTTCCCCCTCCTTCTCCTCTTCCTCACTTCCTCTGTTAAGATGGCAGACCGAAGAAGCCAGAGGATCCGACTGTAGCTCTCTGATGGCAGCTTATTTGTCATGTTTCTGTACTGACCCAACTTCACCTCTAGAGGGGGCGAGAGGCTCAGAGCTGGCTCTTTGTGTGTGTGTGTGTGTGTGTTCTATGTGAGGGCAGTGTTTCACTGTCTCTTTGGCCAATAGAGTGAAGAAGGTATGAGAGGAGAGAGGGAATAATTTCTTCCTCTCTTGAGCTGCCTGAGCTTTTAGTACATTAACCTTTGACCTCTGGGCACATCTCATATTGATTTGATGCCCTTTTGAATACACCCCCAAGTACCCCTTTTTATTTAGCTCATCTTCTTTCCCTCCAAGCAAATTACGTGCAGTATGTGTGTAATAGGGCTTGCACGGCTTCTCATTTTTACTAAGTGGAAAGTGGTCGACTAGTCAGCGTATTCATATGATTCAACAACAGCAGTCTTTACCGTCTCTGGCAAGTCTAATTCTGCATTAATGGAGAGTTTCAGAGTGCACAGAAAGTCCACTCGGCTGAATCCGGTTCTTTTAGGTTCTACAAAAACGCAGTCATGTCTCATTCGCTTATGGTTTCTGTCAGCCTTTGAGATCCACTTAATTTAAGTTCACTTAGTTTCAGAGCAGTTTGCAATAACTTTGGATCAGTTTGGCTTCCAATTAAATGAATCTCAGAATTCTGCAGCACTTATAACATGCTTTCTGAAAGTAAACTACTCTGTGTTGATTTGAATCATTTCCAGTATATTTGAGCATACGCTTAAAAATAAAGGGTCAAAAAGGGGGATTTCACAACAATGCAATGGAAGAGTCATTTTAGGTAACTTGTCTGATGTGACATTACTGTTGGATCCAATATAGCTGACAAAGCATCATCTTTTATTTTCAATCTTTCTGAAAATCCTGTGTCGAATTGTGCTTTGTTTGTAAACGAATCCGCAGTAAAATTAAGTGAACACAGGACCAAATTCTTACTGACGCGGTCTGCAACGTCATTAAAAATAAAGTTCATCCACTCTTTTCTAACGATGGGATCAGAAGGAAGGCAATGCAAAGACTGTTTCCACAACTTGGCACTGCACAGCGTCTTGTTGTCTTTGGAGCCCTTTTTATCGTTTGGTTTCTGTGTAAACCTGCATTTGCCATTCTCGTTATTTATACTGCATGCGCCAGTTGGTGGGTGGGCCTAAACAGGCAGTGATGTAGAAACAGGCGTTGATCATCTTCAGCTGAAGGGGTGTTTAACCACACTATTATGTCATCAAGTGACATATTCCACAAGCTGTCATTTTGGCAGACTGGCTTCAATATAAGCTGTTTATAGACTAGCGAGAAAGTTAATTAATTAGAGCATTGTAATTGAGCATTTTTTGCCATTATAGCTTATTATACAAAGCTAACAGCATGTACCTACACAGAAACGCAATTTATCGATGGAGAAATGATCCTCCTGCTGTCAGAAGCATATAGAACTAGCACATCTGAAGCCATTTGAACCATGACTAATCGACACAGACCCAGTGAATTGACTTGTCGTGCAACCCCTGATGCACAAAGAGCGAAAGTGACGATACGCTGCTGTGTGTGTGAGTGTGAAAGAGTGCATGCTGGTAATGCATGTTTTATCTTGTCAATTATTATATCATAGTTTGGTTTGCATCCAAGTACACTACTTCTGTACTAACTGTGTCTCCCCCCTGCAGGATAAGACCAGCGCGCTGAGTCTCAGTAACGTGGCTGGCGTGTTCTATATCCTGGTGGGGGGTCTGGGTCTGGCCATGACTGTGGCTCTGGTGGAGTTCTGCTATAAGTCGCACCAGGAGACCAAACGCCTCAAACTTGCCAAAAATGCCCAGAACTTCAAACCAGCTCCTCCGTCCACCGCGCAGAGTTTCACCACATACAGAGAGGGCTATAACGTCTACGGAACAGAGAGCATCAAAATATAATGGTTCGTTTTCTGTGTGTTTTAAATGTTTGTTAGTAATACCATTTCTAAAGAAAAGGGTATTAATGATGAGAGGTCTACTTCTGATGAGATCAGAGTTGGTGTTCAGTTCTGAGGTAAGTGAAGTTTCTCACTGTGTTAAAGCTGCTGTTTTTTTTTAGAATAACACTTATGAACTGTCCCTGCTATTTGACAGATATCACTAAAAGAGTTGTTCTGAGAAATCACACTTGTCTCTGTACCTGCCCTAGGCTTTGAAAACATAAAAGAAACAAGAATCTTGAGTGTGGCCCAGTAATGTTAGCCAAACAGCAGATTTGGGAATTGTTGCTTTTTAAAATGCCTCAAAAGTTTGAGGTTGGCAAGATTTTTTAAATGACGTCTCTTATACTAGCCATGGCTGCTTTTATTTGATCATAAATAGTCAAAACAGTGATATATTTTGAAATCAGTTTTAAATTTTTAAAATGACTGTTTTCTATTTGAACATGTTTTAGATGTAATTTACTCCTGTGATTGCAAAGTTGAATTTTCAGGAGCCATTACTTCAGTCATCACTGTCACATGATCCTTCAGAAATCATATTAATATGCAGACTTTCTGATTATCAGTGTTGAAAACTGTTGTTCTGCTTAATATTTTTGTGAATTTTTTCAGGATTCTTTTATGAATTTAAAGTTCAAAGGAACAGGATGTATTTGGTCTAAAAAAATGTTGTACTTACCTTAAACTTACAAATTATAGTGTATATAAAATAACATACTCGCTTATTTAAAAGAGTAACAATATACAACATAAATAACTAGACAGTAAGTAGTGACTATGTAACATGAGCTATTTGTAACCAGTAACAAAATCATAAAACTTGAATGCAATCATAAAACTTCAGGGCACCTGTCAAACTGTCAGGGATAGAGGTGGTCTCTAATTTAACACTAAGATGCAGTCACATTTACCGTTTGTTCTGCAAATTTTCAATAGGAATCCATGCGATCAGGAATGTGGCTTAAGGGTGAAATAATTCCTCACGCAGACTTTGCATCTGCTTTAAGTTGGTCAAGTGAAATTGCTTGAAAGTTACTTCCCCGTGAACTGTGTGTCATACACCACTACACTATTGACAGCAGACAATGGTTGCTGAAATTGTGCTAATTTGACCACGCTTTTAGTCAGGTGGAATTTACAGCAGCTTTACATTTTTTACCATGAATCAGGGAATCCATCTCTTCAGACTTTCTGCATTTAGATCAGCGCTTTGTTGATTTGCCTTTTGTCTGAGTGAATTATTCTGTTATTGTCAAAAGAGCATATCTGTCTGCAAGTCTCAAATGGGTCGGGCTGCTCTCTTTTCTTATTCTCAGATTGGAAGCCTGTCCCTTGCTGATCATGTGGTATGTGGCATGGGATAGACTCTCCTTCTCTTTGAGTCGACTGCGATTCCCTTTAGAAAGTGGACAAGCACCCAACCAAAACTCATCTCACCAGAACACTTGTCTTCTCGGCTCTGACCACAACCTGAACCAATAATCACGCGACAGACTATCGGATGGACCAAACAGCCAGCCAGCCAGCCAGCCAGCCACCCGATCGCCCTCTCTCAGTGCCTTACTGAACCAGTGGCAAAACATCAAATCATGCAGACATCTCACCAAAGTCCTGGAGATGTCCTGCTGGGTGCTGGGTATAAACCATATTTCAATTTATTCTTATTTTGAGAGGGAAAGACGGAAAAGGAGGGAGAGAGAGATAGACACACAGTGATAAGAGGTTTGATTTGGTTGGTCTCATGATCAGCACTGACGGTGTTTAATGAGTGACAGCCAGCTTGTCTCTATGACAACTCTCACTAGTGTGTGCAGACAAACATTTTATGCAAATTGTATGACATTTTTGAAGGATTCTGCTTATTCATTTAAAGTTTGTGCTGTGATTCTGTGTCCTCATTAACATAATTGTTATGAATAATGTAAATAATAATTTCAGATACATTATGGCATCAGAGAAATAATGTCAATATTGGTTCCCTTTCACAATTTGCATTTTATTTAGAGTTCTAATCATAGCGTATTTACTGTAGTGGGAGGGAATTCAGTCAGTCTCTGTGTGTGAGCGAGAGAGAGAGAGAATATTTCTCTCTGTTCTGTACTATAAACCTATAAAGAGTTTAAGATTCTGAATTTATTTGCCAGAATACTTTATTATGAAACATAGGAAATAAATAGTGACAGCACATTCATATAACACCAGCAACAACAACAAAAAAATCATAATCAGTTTTCTGTTTAGATCAGTTCTTTTTAAGGTCAGGCTTAGGAAACAACAAAATAATTAATAGTTTGTAATTACGTTTTTGTTTTAAAATACTTTAATAAACCGTGATTGTCACCTAGATCAAATATGAACTGTTAAACTGATGGAAAAAAGAGAGAAAACCGATCTTTGATTTTATAAATGCCGATAAAGTCGCTTTAAATTCTTGACATTTGTTTAGATGGTAAAATGCATATTTATTTTGAAGATTTTCTAAAACTGACTTCTGTTTGATTTTCTAAGTGAACTGAGCATGTACAGTAAGGATGAAAACAGCCTTTCCCTCAATAAAGCTTCTGCTCCCCCTCTCCTCCTCCATGCACTGTTACTAATAAAAAAAAGAGAATAGAAAATTATGAAATGGTCAAGATACATCCTGAGGAAAGCAATGATCTGTTCCTTTGCATGACTGCGTCCAGCTCTTAAACATTTAAGTATATTTTGTAAATAAAGACAGATTTAAGACAAATTTCTACTGACTAATGTGTCATTTCATCTGAATTTGTACACCAGTATAATTCTCATCTCAAACGTTCTCATTTGTCATTGACGCTTACATTTTTCTGCTAATTTCCGTGTAGGATTGCCTTACTTCTAGTTGTCTGTACAGATTAGTTTGGTAGAAGGTATTTTAACGTCGAAAAACACCTTAAATCATCTTAATTTTGTCATCTTTTATCACGTCTGACAGCTACACAGCTGACTGGCATGTTCCACTAAACTACCAAAAGACCATGAGATCATGTCAAAAGCTCTGAATGAAGGAATGATCATATTTATATTAACTCGCTCACGAATAACCCTCATCACAAATGCAATACAAGCCACCTGCTGAGCAAATAAGCGTCTGCTGTGCATGTAAATGTTGTACATGCAGCATAGCAGCAGCTGACAGTTAAACAGGTTTGCGTAGAAAGAGATTGATGATAAAGTGCTTCACTGCAACTGTTTTCAGAGCTTCTTAACCAGTGCTGCTTAATTCCTAAAGGCTTATCATTAGTGTGGCTGCTCACCAGAGGGTTGCTGTTTCTATGCATAGAATCATTATTGGTCCCTTGAGACCTTCAGAAGGACTGTGTCTGTAGTACAAGTGTAGATTATAGGGTGTTTGTTTGGACTGTATAAAAACAACACGTGCACAAACGTTGAAAGGACAGCCAGTGTCTGGCTTGATGCTCATTGCAGCAGTTATGCAAACTGTCCATAGGATTTTATTCAGATAATAAATGGTGATGCACCCACCACACCCCTCCAATGCCACAACGCGCTCATTTCCCCATGACTCAGTCGTGTTTTCATTTATACGCTGCCTGTCTGGTTTGGATGAGACGAGCTTTTGCTGTCTATATCCGCCTTGTTTACTTATTTATTTTGTTTTGCTGCCGGTTTGTGAGCTCGTTCGTGTCCCTCCGGTTGCCTGGCAACGCGCGTGGCAGTGGGCGCTCCTGACCTTGCGTCCGCGACCACGCAGAGCGCGCGCGCTTAAAATAGACCCGGGGAGATTGGCGTTAATTGAAAATAAGAAAAACGCAAGAAGAGCCGAGCACCGTTCACGCGGCTCGACTGGGAAAAAGTGGGCATGTTGGATGGTGGGAACGATGAGATATGAGATTATTACAGCGCGAGCTCGGATGCGAATCTGCAGGTGAGCCCAAAATCTTCTTATTTATGGCTGATCTGATGCGTGCTGTCGCTTCTCAATATCAGGCAGCGGCGGGAACGAACAATCCCGAGTAATAAGAGCAATTTTCCGATGCTGGTGAATAAAAAAAAATGTGGGTAGTTATGAAAAAAGCGTAAATTGGATCGTGTATGAGCGGATGTGGAACGCGTTCTGATTGAACAATGAACGCTGGTCTAATGAATGCGCCGCATTGCTTGTATACGGGAAATAGATACGATAAAAGGACGAGGTTTTGAAAGGGAAATATTTATCATTTCCTTTTATTTGATTTCATTTTAACGCCGTTTTCGTTCTCTCGTCTGCAGCGTGAAAACTCGCAGTCGTAAGAGGGTGAGCAGAGAGAGAGGAAGAGAATTATCATTCGAATAACCTCAAAGCCATGGTTTGCTGCTGCTGCATCTGGGCTGTGGTGGGATCTCGTTAATCATAGTCATTAGATGGCCGTACACAGTCGGCTTTGTAATTCTACTCTATGCCAGACTCGAATCAAATTATTCGCATCTGTTTGAAAACACCTCAAGCTGTTCCAGCACCGTTGTTTAGCGGGTCTACAGGCCCGTCTGCGAGAGGGACACTCGGGGGTCGAGTCGTTCTCCGCGTGCTCAATACACGCTGATATATTAATCACGCGCGCGCGAATTAAAGCTGCAGTTCGTCACCTGTTGGAAAGGTAACGGCAGCGCGAGACCGAAGCGAGACCCGTACCCGGGTCCAAGTTGTCATGGTGATTTTACCGATCTTTTGGCTCGGTTAGTGAGTGAGTGCGCGTATCCAAAGGCGCTATGTTACACGTTTACGATGCAAAACACTGGTATTAGGCGTTTCGAGGGAAGGGTCGTGACACACTGGGTACATTTTCAAGAGCTATTTGTTATCGTATGCGAAGAGAATATTGAGCGTCGCAAGTGTTTTCGTAATGAAATGCCCCCGCATAGTTTATTATCTGCGCGCCATCCCGCCACTGCACCGTTCAGTCGGAGCTACGGAGGAGGAGGAGGAGGAGGAGGAGGAGGGACAAGACTATTGGTATTCATCTCTCGTATGGTAGTCTCTTTCACCGTCCCTGCCGTGAGTCCGGGGAACACACACGCATACACATGCTCACCCCGTTCCTAGTGAATGCAGAAAAGAAGCGGTAGCCTGTACAGTGTATAACAGTTTAACATAAATAGAGGCGAATTCGCCAATTCAATAAAAGCTGACTTTTCTCGCATAGATATGTGGGATAAATATCAGGGACCCCAATCTTGAAACGCATCACTAGCCTGTACGGCTGACCTGATTCAGGCGCGCTGGGAAATGGGCACTGGAATAAACGGAGTCCCAGTATTCTCTCGATGGGCCTGCACGGTTCAGATTAACTGACCCACATTAGAGGGATGGAGGAACCCAATGCAAAAAATCAATTACAGGAATGCAGGAGAAGGTTTGTTTGTATATGGTGATATTCTTCAGGTCGCGGTTCTCTTCAGCACCACGGACAGCGACAAGAGTGAACACACAGTAAAAGATCCGTAAAATAACTGAAGGGCTGGTCCATGCTATAGGCCTACTACATGTCACGCCATAATATATGTATTAATATATCGGATGACTTAATTTGTTTAGCATTGTTAAAGATGGAAATATAGGCTTATTTCTACGCACTCAGAATCAGCATGTTAAAATTGTTCTTGTTATTATGTAATTAATTAGTCAAGTTGAAATCTTTGGTTTTAATGCCTAAGCTTGACCAGCGTTTATTTCTGAAGGTCTGGTGTACCTTAATTCAAAAGACTTTCCAGAGTTCAAAACGTATTGCATAATGGGATGACATCTGCATGGCAGCTGGCTTTGGTAAGGTTTTGTTCAGTTAGTTTCTATGCCATTTTGCATGGGATTTTTTTATTTTGTGTTTTTGTATTGTTTGCCGTTCTAGAGATGAATTTACAGGAAATGCAATCACATAAAATAGGTCATATAAGCTAGCACCTGCTCAACACTCCAGCGTTATACAGCACTGTGTACGAAAGTCGTTTCAAACCTCTGAGAGTGCCAGGCAGTAGATATCAAGGATTTTAGGTTCTGTGCTTGAAGTTGTTAATGATTTTGCATTGCATAGGGCTTTGAAGCATTTAATGCATTTGTTTTAAGAACACTGTATTTAATGTTCCTGGAATGTAATTTGTAGGGTTTAATATATATATATATATATATATCTTGAATATTTTGATCTTTTTTTTTTATGTCTCCGACATAAAATATCTGATACAGAATTCTTTAAATCTTGATTGGATAATTTAATTTGTTTACATCTCAGGCTGTTAATGGTTGCAATTTTGTTTGTTTTTTACCCAGAAAATGTGTGTTTCTGTCAAAGCCTTTGGAAGGCTTACAGATTTAGTATTTGCATGTTCTGTAAACAGTGCTTCAGGGGCAGTGAGTTAGAAAAAAGGGGATTATTGAGCCTGATGTCACAAAGTTTTTCTTTAAAAATGTTACGGCTTAAGTATCAGCAGAACAGAACGATACATTTAGTGATAAAATGTTGGCACTTTTCACAGATTACATGTTGGTAATGATTAATAATAATTAATGAAATGAACACTGTGGCCATGTTTCATATATGGTACATCTTTCATTTAACTTCTGAATTAGTGGCCTATGAAATACTGTGCATAAAATGCTCCATGTTTCTTCATACATGACTTCACACCAATGCAACATGTCTTCAGCTAGCAAATTTAAAGTTTCAATCTGAGACACACGGTAACTGCCCTGGATAAAGAGAATGCACAATTATGCAATGCACAATTCTGTTTTATCTTAACCGTCAGATTTGTTGTTACATATAGATTTCATATAATTTTTATTTCAGAATTTGAGCCCTCTAAATGATACAGTGGTGTATCAGTTTAGACTGTCAGACCTCCAGGTCTGATCTTTGGCCAGTTTTTAAAAAAAAGGATATAGATGTGAACTCTTGTTTTGTGGTTGGTCCTCATCACTGCAGTGCAGGTTAATGAATGCTGTGGGTTTCAGCCCATCGGCTCTACATGCTGCCATCCCACAGCGTCATGCACGCACATTGATTTCAGATAAAGCAACTGCTCTGCGTGTTTGTGGCTGAAGCGCTGAATATTGATCCACTCGCACAACATGCATTCTGAACACAAGCACTGCACTATTTGACTTAAGCTCCTCCCCTCAGAAGACATGAGATCCACCTGCTGTCCATGTCTGATCTCTCATGAGACTGAACCCACAGAGCTAGAGCTGTGCAAGGGTGCAGGGTTAAAGAGACTCTACTTGTCACTTAGTGCATGTGTGAATGAGATATGAACCGCAAACTGTGTGTGTGTGAGTGTCCCTGCTTGCTTCCTCTCCCACATGAGTTCATGTACACACTACTGTTCAAAAGTTTGGAGTTGATATCATTTTTGTCTCTTATGTTTCATCAAAAATACAGTAAAACATGTAATATTTTTATCTTATTAACATGTAATACAAACACGTAATGTAACATCTTATTTTTTTATCTTAATATTATTTAAAGTTAAAATAACTGTTTTATATCTTAATATAGTTTAAAATGCATTTATGTGATGCAAAGCTGAATTTTCAGCATAATTACTCCAGTAACAGTGTCACACGATCCTTCAGAAATCATTCTAATATGCTTATTTGGTGCTTGAAAAACATTTCTTATTGTTATCAATGTTAAAAACAGGCTTGCTGTTTAATATTTTTGTGCAAAAATCTTTTATTTCAATATTTTTCAGGACGATGAATTGAAAGTTCAAAAGAACAGCATTTATTTGAAATAGAAATTGTTTGTCTCATAAATGTTACAAAAATATGCTGTAAAAATGTATTTTTACAGAATTTGCCATTCTTTACGTTTTTTATATTTTTGGAACCAATACAAGGTACATTTTTATAGATACTCTATGTGGAGTCAGTTTCCCTCACATTCACGCAGCTGTCGTTTATCATAACTATGATTATGTTCCTCAACTCAATCTCATGCAAACATTTACAAGGTGGCCATTTTGAATTTGTACAATATGAAAGCATATGTTTTTTTGTTTGTTTGTTTGTTTCTGAAGCATGAAGGTCGAATTAGCCACCGATTTGACAAAGAGTAAAATAGTTACAAATTGCCATGAGAATGTGTTGGTTCCACTGATGTTTGACAACCAGAAATCCTAAATACATTTTGAACAGGATACCTATTGTTTTATAATGTTTGTTTTGTTTACATGGTTTTGCATTATAAAGTTAATTTCAACTTCTTTTTATGCTTAAAAAAGGTCTGCTTGCGTTGCCTTTCCTTAAAATAAATGCCACTTGGATTGATATTCATTTATCTAATGCTATGCCATTCATGCATTTTAAGTTTGACATTAGGTGTCTCTTTTTGGGGCCACTGTATGATTTGTTTTCTGAGGGATTATTAATATGGTTCATATTCTGACCAAAATGTGTACATGTCTGGTGTTGAGAGGTTCTGGCTCTTACATCGTGTTTGTGTGTATTTCAGGTTTGTGCTGAAAGGATCTGCATGCTGGAAAAATGAACAGCTTCACCTGCTGAAATCATCAACCGATATGGAGCACTTGGTGGTGCACACCTGGCTGTGGAGATGCCCACTGGATCTGCCTGAGTGTGTGGTGCGTGTTTGTTTTTGAGCGCTAGAGAGTGATTGCGTCAAAACAGAGAGTGCCATTGAGCTACAGACAGAGATTTATCAGTGTGAACGTGTGTGCTGTTAAGAGGGACCATGTGGCACGCACAGTCAGCAACTTATCTGCCGCTTACCCACCTGCTCTGCCGACCTCTGAACTTTGCACTGTGTTGGCTTCTTGTTTGGTTGATGTGGTCAGTTTCCATGGCAACAGCACTGACCTACCAGCCCACAGTAAACACAGCACTTGGCAGACTAAGGGGGATGCGGGTGGCTGTGGCTACGGAGGGTCTGGGCCCTGTGGATCAGTACCTGGGTGTGCCTTACGCTGCCCCACCTTTAGGAGAGAAGCGCTTTATGCCGCCCGACGCTCCATCGGCCTGGTCCGGCGTACGGAACGCCACCCGCTTCTCTCCCGTCTGCCCGCAGACCATTCGCAACGCAGTGCCCGACATCATGATGCCTGTCTGGGCCACCTACAACCTTGACACGGTCGCTACCTACCTGCAGGAGCAGAGTGAGGACTGCCTATACCTTAATATATACATACCCACACAAAGCGGTGAGTACACATGCAAAATGCACACATACACATTCCTTCATTCGTATACAGAACACCACTGGTTTTGGTTCTTGGTTACTCCAATGGTTTCTTACTGTAAATATGCTAAGGTTTTTTTTACTCACCACTTGAGGGTTTGTAAGGAACTATTTTTTTATATTTTAATAATACTTTAATTGTTTTTAGAATATTCAGTTTGTTTATTGCAATATTCCTTCGAGGCAATCTGTTCATTCAGACTGAACAGATCACCAATTCAATTGCTATGTTGTATTTTTAGATCTTTTTATTGCAGAATATTTATTTAAAAGCTGTCAAAGCTGTTATATAAGTTAGGATAGCTTTTTGTTGTTTTTGGTGTAGATTTCTTTTAAATATCCTCTTGCTTATGTAAAAGAAAAATCCAACAATGTTTTGTTAGTTACTCTTGTTAGTAACTGGGGTAACGCTACAATAAGGTCTCATTTGTTATGCATAACAAATGCATAAACTAATATGAACTATCAATGCTCAACATATTCTTACAGCATTTAACATTTGTTAATTGTGTTCATGTTAGTACACAGTGCACAATTTAAAACAATAATATTTTCCTGTGACAGCAATATTCAGACTGAACAGATCACCAATTCAATTGCTATGTTGTATTTTAGATCTTTTTATTGCAGAATATTTATTTAAAAGCTGTCAAACCTGTTATATAAGTTAGGATAGCTTTGTGTTGTTTTTAGTGTAGATTTAAATATCCTCTTGCTTATGTAAAAGAAAAATCCAACAATGTTTTGTTAGTTACTCTTGTTAGTAACTGGGGTAACGCTACAATAAGGTCTCATTTGTTATGCATAACAAATGCATAAACTAACATGAACTATCAATGCTCAACATATTCTTACAGCATTTAACATTTGTTAATTGTGTTCATGTTAGTACACAAAGGGATTCTCGAGATGACCCACGTCCTGTGATGCTGTTTATTCATGGTGGCTCGTACATGGAGGGCACGGGGAACATTATGGACGGTAGTGTGCTGGCCAGCTACGGCAATGTCATCGTCATAACCCTCAACTACAGGGTGGGGATATTAGGTACGTACCATAAGGGAAAGGGTTTTCCTACAATGAAATTTGGTTTATCAAGCTTAAATATAAGAGATTTATGAATATTAACAAGTACAGCATTTTTCTGTTTTGGAGGAAAGATCAACGTGCAAGGAAAGATACTGTGACTCCAAATGCAACATGTCAGCCATTATAAAAGCAACCAAGTCTTTAGAAGACCTCAATAATGTTTTATAAATGCTTTGGGGAGCAGATCTGACCATTACAGCCACATTCAGAGAGAGTGCTGTTTGTGTGCTGCTTTTCTAAAGAGCTCTGATTCTGTTTAATCTCAGTGACTACAGCATCAAAACAACGCAGCGTTCCTACTCAGACAAAATCACCTACGATGAAAGAGAGAGGAATTGAGGAATGCTTCCATCTTTAGGAGATGAAGAAGCTCTGAAAAATACTCTGATAAAACAGCAAAGCTGAACCCTATAAAACAACAATCATCTCTGATAGAGAACAAGCTGCATTACCTTGTGTTTACCATCACTGATGGCTTGTCAGTTGCAAAATAACCACTGAATGAAATAAATGTACTGTATGTCTGAAGAACTAAAACTGGTTTTCCCAGTGCCTGACTTTACTACAGTTAGATAAACTCGTCGTCAAAGCTTTTTTTGTACCTGTTGCACAAATATGTCCCAAATTTTACAGGGTCTAGTTTTGACTTGTTAGCATGGCCCAGCTAGCCCCTGCTAGTACATGTCAAACCTTCACAGAGCCCATCGGCCCTATACACTTAACACGCAAGTTGCGTAGGCCCCCGCAAATCATGCAAGGCCCCGCCACCCCCCTCCCCCATAGAAGAGGAGCAAGATAAACAGCACTGCATGTTTGCTGCGTAAAAATTTGGTCGGATTTCCACATTCATCTGAACAAAATCAGCAGACGGGCTGAATAAAAGTGCAAGTTTATTATCTGACAGCAGGTTGCGCTAATAGAACAGCAGAAATACAGCAGTTAACATGGTTACACCCAGAGCCGATCTGCCCTATATGCGCACTACATACTGTAACTGAACAACTCCCACTTTCATTTGATATAAATCCCCTTGCAGCTACAGTATTTTCCTGAGATTTCCAGCCATTTTCATGAAGTTGTGAGGCCATATTTACTTCAGGTTCAACGATTTGTTATGCATCATTACAAAAAAAAATGATGCCCTCAATCTCATGAGTGGTTCTGTTTCTTTGAACTGCAGTAAATTCTTCCTATTTTCAGCTGCCAAAAACAGAGATGTTCTTGAAAGTTTCACTCTCAAGATCATTGATGAGTAGTCAGAACCATTTTGTCAAATCTTTCTGTCCTGTGTTTCTCTCAGGGTTTTTAAGCACCGGTGACCAGGCCGCTAAAGGGAATTATGGTCTCTTGGATCAAATTCAAGCTCTCCGCTGGATCAACAAGAATATTGGATATTTCGGCGGTGATCCGGGCCGCGTGACCGTGTTTGGCTCAGGAATCGGAGCATCCTGCGTCAGTTTGCTCACTCTTTCACACCATTCTGAAGGTTAGAGATCACACACCTCAAATAATATTAATGTTTAATTCACCATATAAACATATGATGTCACAGATGCAGTGATGTTCTCTTCAGTGCAGTTCCGAGCATTTATATTCAGATCATGAAATGTGTTGAAACAGAGGGACGTGACAGCGAGTGCACTTTGATATAAAAACCGTACTGAAAATATTAATTATGCATACATAATGAATGAATTGTTTGGAAATAAAATGTAAAAAAATGTCCTGCTCGCTGGTAATTAAGTAATTTTCTATAATTACACATTTAATTATACCCTATGTAACGCCTTATGGTAGTCAATTAAAGGTGTGTCTCTGTACAGTGTATTTTTGCAGTCCGTAACTGCTGAGACAGCTGCCTCTGCAACTATGACCACTGTCACATCCCAGTTTCCGTTACCACGGTAATCTCTGCTGTAACCATGGTAACTCATCTCTTGCCTCATCAGTCTTATCCCTCTGTTGTGGGCCTCGAGTGTGTAGGTGTGTCTGTCACTGCAAGGCGTGTGTGCAAAGTGTGTTTCAAAGAGATCAGAGCCAATCACACACACCTGCAGGGATATTGATCCAACATCATCGTTTTGTTTCACCGTACAGTATTGATAACATCTCTTTCCCTTTGTCTCACTGTTTTGTGTTTCTCCCTCTTTATGTCCGTTTTTAAAATTTGCAGCTGCTTCCTCTATTTCATAGCCATATGGTAGTTTTATGATCAGATGATCCATTTTATCCATGCATTTGCTGGTACATATATTTTAGAAAACTGTGATTTTGTGCATGTCATATAATTTTATAGCTCTTTCTAGCCGAATGCATTTACACCCAGAATAAAACCCAGGTGCACTTATTTAAATAGTAAGATTCTAGGTGGTTGTGTATTGTACCACCACCACAACTGCTATCCATTTCCCAGAAAACCTGTTTCTTATGGAAAACCATAGCTCTGGTTTTGTCCAAATTGACTGTCACTATCCATTTTTGCAATTACCGCTTCAGCAGTGAGCATCTTCACCACATTCCTTTTTTGTGTGGACCGCAGAACCAGGTCATCCCCATTGAGCAGACATTTGATTTCAGTGTGTATAGAGTGAGGTCAGGGGTGGCGGACTGCACCGCCACTGTTGTTGTATCATTTATGTAGATGTTCAAAATGATTGGACTCAAGCTACATCCTCTTCCTCGAGCCTCAGAGTTCTCTTTCCCCTCCTCATCTTTTTAGCTGTGCTTTCTGAGATACACTGATACTAAGTCATTAGAATTTAAGCTCTCTTAAAATTATTCTCACTGTTTCAGGCAGAGTGAAATATACAGTATGACTTGAAACAATTAAAAATCAATTTTACTGTTCTCTAGAAAAGCTCTTCTGCAGACAAGGATAAATCTGCATATTGATGTGGATTCTGTTTCATTCTGTACGATGGAACATTGGACTGAATAAAACAATATTTTCTACATGACAGCAATAGAGGAAATTCAGTTTCAAATGTGCAAAGATTACACATTAGGCACTAAATGTATTTTTTTGAACATATATATATATATATATATATATATATATATATATATATCATATTTGGGTCATTGGCAAAAAAAAGATGAAAATCCCTGATCTAGGACTTTTTGTATTTAGTTTGATAATAGCTGATAATAATAGAGTTTCCCCCCTGAAATTCATGAAAAATTCATCTCCCATCTGGTGGGTGGTGGGCATGTTTTACACCCAGTAGGGCATCCCAGTAGGATGTAGCTGTTGAAGTTGTTTCTCCACTGTTTCCTTGTAGAGTCATTTGCATGAGTCAGAGACGCATGTGCTGGTTATGGAAGGGTTGTCTTGGCGGAAATGATATGGTAGAACTGAAATGCTTTAAAGGGCACCTGTTATGCCCCTTATTACAAGATGTAATAAGTCTCAGGTGTCACCAGAATGTGTCTGTGAATTTCAGCTCAAAATACCCCACAGATCATTTATTATATCATTTTAAAAATGCCTATTTTGAGTGAAGCAGAAACACGTTGTTTTTGTGCATGTCTCTTTAAATGTAAATGAGCTGCTGCTCCCCGCCCCCTTTTCAAGAATAGGGCTGCATTTGCAGCTGGTACCTCTGATACTCTGCTAAATACATGTGTTTGGTTTTGATTATCATGTCTGTCATGCTGAAATCATGCATTTTAAACCATATCAGTTTAAACTTGATACACGCTTTTCTGAGTGCACACATCCGAAGCACGCGCACAGAAAGTGGCTGTCACACGGCATGTGAGTACTAAACTAAGTTCTCTTTCCTGTCTTACTGCGCTTAAACTGTCAAATACACAGGTTTATGTTAAAAACACACATAAGTTACAAAAGCACAGTCGGTTATGTCTGTTTAGGCAACAGCCAGAATGAAATCACGTTTATATTAGTTCTGTGTATTAAGTGACAGCAGCGTAATATACAGTACCTATACTGTTGTCTGTGCTGTTAATATGACCCAAACAATAAAATAAAAACAGAAAATCACTCACTGCTCTGGACTGAATAACTTCAATAGCTTTAATAAGACATTTCTTACTTGAATGCTGCTTTTAAATGCTGTAAAAGTGAATTTTGCCTAATAGGTGCCCTTTAATCCCATGATCAAGGTTGGTGGAACTTGTTTACACGACTTTCATACAATACCACCATAGAGTCATGACATGAGTTCATTACAGCAACAGTCCTGCTGGAGCAATCTGTGTGTAGAAGTGTCTTGCTCAAGGCCACAATGGTGATGACTCATGATCCGTGCTTTGCGGAGAACATCTGATGATATTGGTGGTCATGATATTGTATTCTAGGCCTATCAAGTTTGGGATTAGTGTCTCTGTAGACATCGTCGCTGTCAGATATCTGTATTCAATGCCTCAGGGGTGATAGTTGAATGTGAAGTATTAAATGATAAAAAAAATGCTCAGCACCGACCAGATGGGAGTTGAATATCGTGGGATGAAGCTCAAGCCCACTGATCTTATATTATCAAACTGAATACAAAACTGTTAATTGAATATAGAGTTTTTCTTAGACAAAATTAATTAGTAGCCACAATGGATATAGCTGGAGCATTTCTTTGCATAAAAGCAAAGAGGACATCAAGTGCCCCCTTAATAAAAGAAAAAAAAAATTTCATTTCTAACATTGAACCTAACAGATTATTCCTCAGATGTAAAAAGAAATGATCTGTCCAACATGTGCCACTATCTTAAAAACATCTAATTTAAAAATGGATGAGAAATATATAATGATTTGGCTGAAGGTTGTGAGGGTCACATAGAGAAGACATTAGTGAGTCTCTTAGAAAGCCCAGGATGTGGATGGACCCTTCTTTCATGACAGGTGAAGATACTGCAACTCTGCCCTTTGAGGATACAATACTAATATAATTGCTGATCTGGAATATTGGCATGACATTTACTGTTTTATTTTCTTCTGACATTCTGTGTTCCCTCTCTAGGTTTGTTTCACAGAGCAATCATTCAGAGTGGCTCAGCACTGTCCAGTTGGTCAGTGAACTATCAGCCTGTGAAATACACACGTCTCCTTGCGGAGCGCGTTGGCTGTAATGTCCTTGACACCCAAGTAAGATGTTTCTTGGAATTTTATGAGTATTGTGAGTTATTATAAAGAAACAATGCAGTTGTGGGTATTTTGTGTATAACCTTGTCAAATAAGATGCACATAAAAGCCATAACACACCATACAGTTGCTTTGACACTAGACTATACAGAGTATGTGAAATTTCTTCGGACATTGCAACAAACAGGATCACAAATTACAAAAAATAAATACACTTAAAATGAGAAAATACTGTTCAGAATTTTTTTGAAATTTCAGTTTCAAAATTTCTGTTCAGTTTTTGAAAGAAGTCTCTTATGCTCACCTTTATTTGATCAAACATAAGTAAACCGTAATCTTGTGTCATATTACATTTTAAAATAAGTGTTTTCTATTTTAATATATTTTAAAATGTAATTTATTCCTATGATAAACCATTTTTTCAATCAGGATTCTTTGATGAAATTAAAGATCAAAAGAAACACTTAAAATAATATTTTGTAACATTATAAATGTCTTCACTGTCACTTTTGATAAATATAATGTATCCTTGCTAAATAAAAGCATTCGTTTATTTTTAAAAAAATCAATCTTTGACATTTAAATCTTTGATTGGTCAAATTTCCTTGCAGGTCAGAGACACAAAACTTTCGTATGAAGCAGAATGCATAAGTTCTCTGCATGTGCCTGTGTTTCTCTTCTCCTGTGTTTGCAAAGATATAAATGGAAGTATATAAATTGAACACAAAGTCATGAACACAAATTTAGTAGTACTAGAGCAGGTATATTTTTAATTTCTCACACCCGCTTAGGATAAGGTTAAAGGGTTAGTTCACCCAAAACTGAAAATTAGCCCATAAATGACTCACCCTCAAGTCATCCTAGGTGTATATGACTTTCTTCTTTCAGACGAATCCAGTCGGAGTTATATTAAAAATTGTCTTTGATCTTTCAAGCTGTTTCATGGCACTCAGCTGGTGTTGCATGCATCAGTCCAAAAGAAGTTAAATAAAAAGCGCCCATCCATAAAAAAAGTGTCTCACACGCTCCAGGGGGTGAACAAAGGCCTCCTGTAGTGAATCGATGCATTTTTGTAAGAAAAATATCCATATTCAAAACGTAATAATCACTTTAGCTTGCGCCAACAGTTGTACACGGAAGCAGCTCCGGGCGGATGACGTATGAGGTCGGCTTTGCGGAAGCACAGGGGAGAGATCAAAACAAAACACCGGTCACTTATTAGAAGTACAAAACGAGGATTTGTAAAAAAGAATGTCGGAGGATTTCGATATAACCCAAGAGGAGACTGGTTTTCCTTTGCTAAAGTAAGGAAACTTTGCTTCCTTTGCTCCTGTTAACAAACGTTGGTTTTCATGAGACTCACCGGCGCATGCGCAACGCCGACATCTTTTACGTCATCCTCCCGGAGCTGCTTCCGTGTACAACTGTTGGCGCAAGCTACATTAAAGTGATTATTACGTTTTGAATATGGATATTTCTCTTACAAAAACGCATTGATTCTCTACGGGAGGCCTTTGTTCACCCTCCAGAGCATGTGAGACACTTTTTTTTATGGATGTGCGTTTTTTATTTAACTTGTTTTGGACTGAAGCAATGCAACACCCGCTGAGTGCCATGAATCAGCTTGAAATATCAAAGACAATTTTTAACATAACTCCAACTGGATTCGTCTGAAAGAAGAAGGTCATATACACCTAGGATGACTTGAGGATGAGTAATTTATGGGCTGATTTTAATTTTGGGGTGAACTAACCCTTTAAGGCATTGTTTTTGGTTCCCAGTGTTTTGGTTAATAAAACATATTTTATTATTTAATTCAATTTTAGTGTCTACCTATTTATGACTAGCAGTTTTTACCAGTGTAGGCATGGAGGCAGATGTAACATGTAACATGGTTGCATGTGTGTGTGTTTTATGCAGGATCTGGTCCTCTGCATGCAGAAGCGTAGCTACAGGGAGCTGGTGGAGCAGGAAATTCAGCCAGCACGCTTCCATGTGGCCTTTGGCCCTGTCATTGATGGTGACCTCATCCCAGATGACCCTGAAGTGCTCATGGAGCAGGGCGAGTTCCTTAACTATGACATCATGTTGGGCGTTAACCAGGGGGAGGGATTCCGCTTTGTAGAGGGCGTGGTGGAACCAGAAGAGGGCGGAGTTTCTGGCTCGGATTTTGACTTCACGGTATCCGATTTTGTAGACGGTCTCTACGGTTATCCAGAAGGGAAGGACACTCTCAGAGAAACCATAAAGTTCATGTACACAGACTGGGCTGATCGAGACAATCCCGAAACCCGTCGTAAAACCCTCGTGGCCATGTTTACGGATCACCAGTGGGTGGAGCCAGCTGTGGTGACGGCTGACCTGCATGCACGTTACGGTTCTCCGACCTTCTTCTATGCATTCTACCATCACTGCCAGAGCCCCATGAAGCCTCCATGGGCGGATGCCGCACACGGCGATGAGCTGCCCTATGTGTTTGGCATTCCACTTATTGGTCCGACGGAACTCTTCCCCTGCAACTTCTCCCGCAATGATATCATGCTGAGTGCCGTCGTCATGACCTACTGGACCAACTTTGCAAAGACCGGGTAAATTAGAACACCCTCTATAAACGGCACTAGCGATAAATTTTTGCAAAACAATATGCAAAATAGCAAAACAAAGCAAAACATTATGAGTGGACTAAAATATTATTTATTCATGACACTCTATTATCAGTTTTGCAATGCCATAATTAATTATGGCATTTAATGGCATAATAATGCATTTTGTCTTAATACAAGTAGCTCCCATCCTACCCAGCCTCCAGATAATGATAAAACAGGTGTGACTGGTAAATTAGTGAACAGTCACTGTGACCTTGAAGTCGGTCACAGGAAGCATAGCAAAAATTGTGGGAGGAGCAGGGATGTAAGTAAATTTCAATGTAAATCAGGGCATCAACATTTAACTCAATGAAACAGTGCCCTCTGGTGGCAATAAAGAGGTATTATAAACAGTGCACCTGTAGATTAAACACATACATGCAAATACATTAGCTCACAAAAGGGATAGTTTTCACATTGATGTTCACATTTTGTATGTGTTCATAAATCTTTTATATGTTTGGTGGGACTGTTCAAAAATAAGTCTCTTAGGATTTATTTGATCAAAAAATACAGTAAAAACTAATATTGTGAAATATTATTACATTTTTTAAAACTGTTTTCTATTGTAATGTTTTAAAATGTAATTTATTCCTGTGAATTTTGATTTTTCATCTGCCATTATTCCAATTTTCCAATCATTCTGATATGTAGATTTGGTGCTCAAGAAACATTTCTTATTATTACAGTTGTGGTGCTTGATATTTCTGAGGAAATCATGATACATTTTTCCAGGATACTTTGATTAATAAAAATGTCAACAGAACAGCATTTACTTGAATTATAAATCTTCTTTAATATTATAAATGTCTTTACTGTCACTTTTGTTCAATTTAATGCATCCTTGCTGATTAATATACACATTTATTTATTTTAAAAAATCTTACTGAGCCTTTTGAACAGTAGTGTACATTTTTCAAAAAGTTTGAAAATTATTTCTAAGTTTGCTTTTACAGTTTGATACACTTTCATCAGCTTAAATGTTAATTTTGCTGACTAAATTAAATGCAATTTCAGTCAAAGCCAGAAGGAATACAAAGAATTAATATGGCATGAGGGAATATAAATTAATTTTCAAATTTAGAAAATAGTTCAGATGTAATTAATTAACTCTTTCTTTTTTCTTTTCTTTTTTTTTGCGTGTGTGTGTATCTGAATGTTTTTTTAGGGATCCGAACAAGCCAGTTCCTCAGGACACTAAGTTCATCCACACCAAGGCAAACCGTTTTGAAGAAGTGACATGGGCCAAGTACAGTCCTCATGATCAGCTATATCTGCATATTGGGCTGAAGCCTCGCGTTCGGGATCATTATCGAGCTACTAAAGTGGCCTTCTGGAAACATCTGGTACCTCACCTGTACAACCTGCATGACATGTTCCACTACACATCCACCACCACACGGGTCCCACCTCTTCTGACCACACACAGTTCCCACAGTGCCACACCTCGCCCGGGGGGCAACAAGGCTCGTACCCCTGGTAAACAGACCCCCCAGTCCACAGCACGCAGTGGGCCGCTGGTCATCGCAAACCCACGCGATTACTCCACAGAGCTGAGCGTCACGATCGCTGTCGGAGCTTCGCTTCTCTTTCTCAACGTCCTGGCCTTCGCTGCGCTATACTACCGCAAGGACAAACGGAGCCGTCAGGACATGCCCCCTCAGCCCGCCTCCCAGCGCCAGACCCCGCCCAATGACCTCAGCTACACGCCCACCTCCATCTCAGGGGGTAACCTGGAGGAGGGGTCCCTGTGCGACCCTCTCCGTCTGACCCCAGCATCATCTCCGCGGGATTATGCCCTCACGCTCCGCCGCTCGCCGGATGACATCCCGCTCATGACCCCCAGTTCTGTCGCAATGACACCGAATAGCGGCACGATGACACCCAACACGGTCACCTTGACGCCCAATAGTGTTACAATGACACCCAACACCATTACCATGTCGCCCAATTCTTTGATGGGGTATCCCAGCATGCACCCTTACAACACTTTCACTCACGGGTACAACTCCACCAGCCTGCCTCACCCACACTCCACAACACGCGTATAACATGCAACAGAAACTCCACACGCCGACACACAACACTCACATCCCTCGAATCCTTATTACTGTAAACCAGATCAAACCGGTGCAAACTGTTCACCAGTATTCAAAAGTATAATAGCAGGTGAACCCAATACATAACATGAGCACAATCACCTAGAATGAATCAGTATGGCCATCAGTATAAACCAGAAGGAAGTGTCACGGCAGCACGCTAACATAAACAGTTCGGCTCAGTATGAACGCACTGCTTCATACGCGTCTGACTTTTGTCAGCTTTCACGTTATATGAGCAGTTAAGAAACTTCTCTGTGGAGTAAGATGGGAAAATGGAGCAGTTGTAGTACCGCTGCCGCCTCTAGGTGGTGCAGCAAGACTCTTAAAGACCCCGCAGGTGGTCTAATCCGCAAGAACAGTAGGGGGAGCTGGAGTCCCATCGGTGGTTCACCATTACGAACCAACCAAGCACTTATTCTAAGATATGTAATAATAATAACCTGTAATAACAAACATATTAATGGCTATTGTACAGTATAACATATATTAACGTCAATGTACAGACAGCTTTTTTGAATGTGTCAGAATTTTTTTTATTTCTAATAGTTTTTAAGCTCAGATTATATCCATAGCAAGGACGGTCATTTTTTTCTTTCTTTATAATCACAAAAAAAGTACTATTTTATACCACATCTCTCTCTTTATTTCTTTCTTCCCCCTTTTCTCTCTGTGAACGGGTGCATTTTACTTTTGGTATAATCTATTCATTTAGTTGACGGATCACACGGAGTATTTTAAAGAGCAGAATGCGTGCGGCGATTCTTCATGAGCGCGAGAGAGCGGATGTGTACAATTTTCAAGTTAAGCATCTTTAAATAATTTGTGTCTTGCTAAATGTTATCATTTGGTGAAAATGCTTTTCGATCATTTTAAATCTGTATTGTATCTGAGTTTGTTCGATATGTTTTGTGAAGATGTTCGAACTCAATTTGAAAGCATTGCGTTTCTTTTACTGTATTTATCAGTGATATGACGTCACTCGTGCAGTACTATGACATCACTCATGCAGTGCTATGACATCACTCATGCTGTTATAGGACATACAGGCTTTGCTGAGAATTTACGATGTTAATCTTTTCTATAAAACATGAATGTGGTGATTTGTACTGAACACAGGGCTTCTCTGATGAAGGTCGTTCTATAATATAATGTTTATTATGGAGCTGCACAGAGTTTGCACAGGGGATACGGTCGTGTAATCATGGTGTCATATCCTGCCAGATGGTTAGATTCTCCATGTTACCCATGCTAACCACCCCTGCCATGATTTTTGTGCCAAATTTGCGATACAGTTTCCTTGGTAACCAGCAGAAAGTTTGTCTGTTAACGTGTTTGTGTGAAAGTTCAACCGCTTTATAAATAGAATTTAAAGTATTTACAACTATTTGAGTTCATCTGGACTTTGAAGAGGAAACAGGATGGCAGATGAATGCATGGAGTCGGAAAGCAGAAGCGTGTCTCAGCTGGACGAGGGTGACCTGTGTGCTCAGCTCTGTCAGTTCAACGGCTTGCAGAAGTCTGTTCTTTTATACTCTGTACATTTCTGCCTCAAATTTGCAGTAAATATTGAGTTTGCCTAAAATCCCTGCTTCTCGTTTATCAAGATTGATTTGGAGTCTGCAGACTGAAGTTTTTGACTTGAGAAACGCGTTGCATTTAACCTTAAAAATGGCAAGGCCATAAAGAGACATCATAATACAACTTGATCATTTTTTTCAAAACATGACTTTTAGTTTTGATTTTAATGTTTGTATCCCACAGGATATGATGCCAGTTTGGGGGTATAAATTAACTGAAAACAGAACACTTGTTTATCAATGCAGACCTAATATAGACCTAAGGTTGGTCTCATTTTAAAGAAGACACATTGCAGATTATTGCTGAAGTGAAAGCATTTCAATAAAAGAAAGTATAAAAAAGTTATAGAAGTTTAAGTTTGCAGTAAAAAATAATACAGTATAGTTTTTTTTTTTTTAATTGTATATAAAATAAATACTTTATAAAATATGTTGCACTTCAAATTGCTGTAAAATCTAAGCCATATGTCTAACCAAGTTATGTTCCAAATTTGAAGTTGATATCACCAAAATTGTGGTTCCTGTGAGATTTTGTTTGGGCACTATACCAAAAATAACACTGGGTGACACCCAAACTCTACTGAATTCTTTTGATGCATTTTTCTGTCACAAATCAATCATTTTCTATCACAATATCACTTCTATTACAAAAAAAAAAACAGTCACCAAATATGGAACCTTGACTGTCAGACCTTTCCAACGATATGTGTTTTGTCAAGATTACAAAAAGATTTTATTTTCTAAAACACAAGCCACAAAATCACAGAGTATATTTAGGCCCTATATGTTTTTATATCTTGATTTATACCCCTAAAAGGGCGACGTATCCCCTGAGATACAAACATTTAGAGACAGATTACCAAAAAATTAAGCATTTAATTCATACATTTCAATGTAAACCTAATACACTAATGCTGAATAACAGCTTTTTAAACAGGTAAGTCCCCTCCAACATGTTGTAAATATGTGAACTAGATCAACTTTTATCAGAGGGTGAGTAGATTTCCCACTACTGGCGGCCATGCAGTTTTAAATGCTGCCCGTGAGCTAAACAAAGCATGTATGAGCAAAGTCAATATATCTAAATATTCACAACAAGCACCCTTTCAACATGAAATCAAGAAATGAGACCTACACTTTCCCTGCCTCTGCCCACAGCCTCTCAAATGTTTGTATCCCACAGGATACGTTGCCAGTTTTAGGGTTAAGCTGTTTACAGCGCATTCAAGGTACATTGTGTCAGTTTGTGTGTTTCCTGGCAGCTGAACTTGAGAAAATCTTAGAGCTACAAAACAAATTTACATAGGTCTATAACTAAATATTTGTATGGGGATATTTCACACAAAATTAAAAATCTATTAGCTTATCATCGTACCCTTGTTTTTTTTCTTCCATGCAACTGTGTCCTATTCCAAGTCCATGCAAAAATGATTTTCTTAGTATTTTTGTCTTGTTTTTCAGTGATAAACAATATCTAAACATTCTTAAATCAATATATTTAAGAAGCAAAATGGTATAAGAAAAATATCAAAATTAAACGACTTTATGCTTAAAACAACAAATATCCAGTGGGATAAGAAAAATAGAACTTGTTTATTTGGAAAACAAGACTTAATATCTACGTAAGTTTGCTTCTCAAGTATGTGTATCACGATTTAAGAATGTTTAGATATTTATATTGGAAAATAAGACAAAAATACTAAGATTTTTGTATTATTTATATTTTTTCTTTTTTATGGAGCACACAAAATTATTTAGATTTATTTCAAACCACACATTAGCACTATTGTGTTCATCACTGTAATAGTATTGTGTACGTGTAAGAGAGTGAGAGAATTTGTGTGTATTGTGTGTGTGTTACAGAAAGAGTGAATTGTCTGTGTGTTCCTATTTCTGACACAACTGTAGTATTGTATTGAATGTCCCAATCTGACTCTAAAGGTCACAGCTCATTCACTGTGCTTCAAAGTCTGTGTGTGTGTGTATGTATGTGTGTGTACTTGAACTACTATCTTTGTGAGAGCCAGTTTGAGGTTTAGCCATTGGAGTGAGGACCAAGAGGGTCCTTACTTTCTAGCACTCCTTTAAAGGGCTGTTTGTGGGTTAAGACTTGGTTTTAGGGTCAAGGTTATAATGAAGTTAACGCTAGGGTTAGGGTTAGGCAATGAATGTCTTCACAAAGATAGCTGTACAAGAATGAATGTTTGTGTGTGTGTGTGTGTGTGTGTGTGTCAACTTAATCATGAATTGGGGACAATTTTGTACCCAGAAGTGAGCAACAGTGAATCAAATCTCATTTGTAAAAATGCTATTAAAATAAAAACTTTTTCATTCTAAAAATGCAGAATGTTTTGTTAGACTTGTATTATTTATAATATTTATAAATACTACAAGTCTAACAGCTGTAGCATTTGTAACATGCTGTATGCAGAAACACTATTTGAAGTCAATGGAATGTCCCCATTTATATAGCTAAGTAAAAGTGTATTTATAGGAATGTTAATACAGAAAAACTCAGCCCAGAAGTAAGTGCTTGTGCACAAACATTTTGACCAGTGTGCTCATCTTTATAATGCATGTGCATGTGAACATTTAGGGTTCATTGCACTGAAACAAACACAAACACTCGTACTCTTTATTTATCATGGCAGTGAAAGAGGGGCGCTGCATCTTTAAGATCTGCCCCTGTGTGTGTGTGAGTTTGTGAGAGAGAGCAGAGGGGCTTGTTTATTGTTCCAGGGACAAAAGCGTGAGTGAGAATCATAAAAGCATCGAGGGAGATTAAACTACACGGCACATCACAGAGACAGAGCGTGATACGCACACACATACTCACATGGGTAAGTCTACCTGAACTCACCTAACCCCATTTTAACCACTAAGAATATTTATGGGAATTTTAATTGATTGGTGTGTCTTTGATTTGCATGTGATATAAGTTGTTTAGACAAATGTATACAAGCATTTTAATGATTCTTTTTTGTATGATGTGTGTAAGATGCCATCTGGTTGGTCAGAAGCTTAAAGGCATCACTTCTGCATTTGTGATGGAGATGCATTTAATGGATCCTTCTTAATTAAAAGGTTGTTTTGATTGATTAACCAGCTGGCTCCGGTTTTGATTGGCTAAGACAGTTGCTACGACGCCTCAGAGGTGTGGATGAGAAGACCAGTAACCCCAGGAGACTCCAGGAGGTCACATCAGGTCTTTAGGTCAAATATTCTCTTCTATGATGGGGACTCTTGTACAGCCCAGTGCCAGTTTGAACTGGGAAAATATTTGATGTAGTTGCATTAAGGATTCATATGTATGTATGCATTGAATTGTTTTGTAGGTTTCTCCTTTTTTGGATAACAACTTAATAGCTCTATGCAGAATCACATCTTCTGTTTGAACTGTAACAGCAAATTTTCTATTTTCTGCTCGAAACAAGGGATAGTTCAATCAAAATTGAAAAAATCTGATGTCATTTTTACACTCTCATGTTGTTTCAAACCTGTATGCATTTCTTTTTTTTCTGAAAAACACAAAGAAAAACTGGTGTCCAAACAACATTGGACCACACTGAATTTCATTATACAAAAAAAAAACAGAAACATTTTTCAAAGTATCCACCAAAGAAAGAAGGTCATACAGATTTGGAACAACATGAGGGTGGGTAAATGATGACAACATGTTAATTTTTGAGTGAACTATCCCTTTAATTAAGTACTTGAAGAGTTTATTTGAAGTGTTTTGGAGAATGGATGGATGGATGGACCCAAAAGCATTTCCACATTCTCAAACAGAAGGTGTGATGAAAGTGTGTTTTATAGTAATCAGATTATTGTGAGTGACAGGCTTGTTGAGAAGAAAACTGTTTAAAAAGAGTGTAAGACTGGTTGACCTGCCACGATCCCAATTGTAACCCTGGTGGTGTCAGTATGTGTCTGTCTGTGCCGCTATGAGTGGAAACGCAATGACGTACTCCGCTGCTGAGGCCTGTGAGTGTGTGTGTGTGTGTGTGTGTGTGTGTGTGCATCAGATACATTTACTCACAAAGCTCATTGAGTATATGCATGCATGTGTTTTTTTGTGTGTCCTTGACTAACTGTAGGCCAATTAACTCTTTGCGTACTCATTTCGAGGTCATCGGTGTGATTTTGTAGTTGAGTATGAGTGCACTTGTGTATTGGTAGTACAGTGTGTGTGTGTGTGTATAAATGTGTGTGTGTATTGTATGTGCTGCATGTGCAGTTGGTGTGTTGATATATTACTCACCTACAGGTTGCTATGACTGCTGCATCCGCTGCCTGGGCGCCGTGCCCTACACAAGCCTGCTGGCCACCCTGCTCTGCTACACCGGTGTGGCGCTCTTCTGCGGGGGAGGGCATGAGGCACTCACTCACACACGCACATTTGTAGAGCTCTACTTCGCAAGGGACGTCCAGGATTTCATTGTGCTGGCAGACTTGTGAGTTATTGCCTTTTTTTGGTGATTATGTACAGTGCAGTACATAATGTGAGAACAGAATTGCTTTTCATAAATCAGTGTTCTTTAGTAGGCTATAGTCTCTTCTAATTTGTCTTATGAATGTTTGCATGTGTTATTTATTCTATATTTTGTGTTTCAGTATAAAATATTTCCAGTATGTGATCTACGGTCTGGCCTCCTTCTTTTTCCTCTATGGATTGTTGCTTTTGGCTGAAGGTTTTTACACCACCAGTGCAGTAAAGCAGACATTTGGAGAATTCAGGAGCACCAAGTTTGGGCGCTGCCTCAGCCTGACTGTGAGTGTGTGTGTGTGTTTCTGTGAATTGTGGGGACTTTCCATAGACTTCTATTACTTTTATACTGACCAAACAATATTTTCTATCCCCTAACCCTAAACCTACAACTTACAGAAAACCTGTTTGCATTGTTAGACTTTCAGATAAACATAATTTACTATTTAAAAAAAATAATAATTCCCTCATGGTGACCGCAGGCCGGTCCCCACATTGTCAGGTTTTACTATCCTTGTGGGGACATTTGGTGTGTGTGTGTGTGTGTGTGTGTGTGTGTGTGTGTGTTACAGTAAAATTGATAACTGTAAGTGATTAATAAAACATACAGAATTCAGACTAAAGTGAATTTACATAAACTGTGTGTTGAATAAACTTTAATTTCCTTTAATGAAAGCGGATGATCAGTGTTGTCAATTTGTTGTCACAGCTACAGACATTTAAACCAGATAAGTTAAAGAAGTTCACTTCCAGAATGAAAATTTCCAGGAGCACTGAATTAAATTTTTTTTAGGAAAACATTCAAGGAATTTTCTCCATATGATGGACTTCAGTGGTGGCCAACGGACTGAAGATCCAAACTGCAGTTTCAATGCAGATTCAAAGGTCCCAGCCAAGGAACAAGGGTCTTATCTAGTGAAAAAATTATTTTCTTTTTACATACTTTTAAACCACAAATGCTCGTTTTGCACTAGCTCTGTTATGTGCATCCATGACTTCATGCATTGTGTAATCATGTTGGAAGAGAGAGAGAGAGAGAGAGATTCTGAATTTTGTGGTCGCTGGTCCTTTCGCATCTTTCTTGATAATGAAATAATACAATATGGAAAAGTTGAAAATGTCAAAAATGTGATTTTGTGGCCTGAAAAAAGCAACAGTAAAATACTTTTTAAAATAATTTGTATTAAAATAGCCAATATTATAATATTAATTTTATAATATAACATTAATTGATAATAATTATTAAAAATATTAAAACCTCATGTCATAAAAGTCATGGAGAAGCTATGGGAAATTCAATAGACAATATGCTTTTTCAGTTATACTCAGTTCTAAAGTATTTATGCTGTGTGAAATTACTCTCTGTAAATGTGATCTCTATAAAATGATTTTGAAACTACTTATTCCATCATCATAAATAACTGGAAAAGTTCAGAAAGTGTGGGAATTCTGATATATACTCCAGCTAGATCACTCAGGTCATCCGACAGCATCTTGCTTGCTTGTATCCTGATAACCTGTGAGCAGTTGATTTAGTCAGCTATTTCATAAAGTCAGTTTTATTTTTTCATTTTGTATCTTCTTTTATATCTATATATGTATGTGAACATTTATGACCATATATGTATATTACTTGTGTAAAGCAGTAAAAGCATTGTTAAGGTGCTGCTATATATAAATCAAGTTTTACTTACTGTACTTTCTTATATAGTTTGCAGTGTCCATGCCTGTTGTGTTGCACTGATCTAATTAGCTGTTTCTCTTGTCCAGTTCATAATCCTGACGTACGTGCTCGCCGTGATCTGGCTGGTTGTCTTTGGCTTCACAGCCATTCCTGTGCTCTTCTTCATTAATATGGAAAGCTCCTGTCACAAAGTCAACATCCTGTCAGAAACCACCTTGTTCAACCAGCAAGCAAGGGTCTGCATGGATGCACGGATGTATGGTAGGTCTGCACCCTTCATCATACGCATGCTTGTGTGTGCTCACAATCATGATGTCTGTGTTGTTTTATATAGGGTTTCTTCCCTGGAATGCTGTGCCGGGGATTGTTTGTGGAAATACACTGGCAAGCATCTGCAAAACTCCAGAGGTTAGACGTTTATTATCCTAGACACACGCACATGCTCAGAGTTTCAAGAGATCATGTCTCTGATACCCCTTTTTATGTTTCCAGTTCTATGTGACCTATGACCTTTACATCTGTGCATTTGCTGGAGCCGGAATCACCCTTCTTGCTCTGGTTAGTGGTCTAATGTTTTACATCTGTGAAGTAATTTATATTTACTGTAGAAGATGCTGTGCAAGGTTATAGTGGCCTTCTTCAAGAGGCTTATTATTTTGTATTCTGGAAAGCAGCAAGTTCACCTCAGCAATCTTTATTATTTTAATGGTTTTAATGATTTTAAAAATTACAGTTGACAGTGATTGATGCATCTTGATGATCACTTAGAATGTACATGTACATGTACATTTATTGCTTATTATATTTACATATTCATTTATATTTTCTACGCCTATTGACAAACTTCCACTGCCATTGAATTCAAATTCATTGTGATTTTATTTGCACGAAATTCTTTACGTCAGAGTGCAGAGCATGAAGTTAATAACGGAAGAACAGCAGGGGAATGTTTAGTTTACAGTTAGTAACTGACCTCTCTGCTAATAACAGATCTCCAGCGTCTCTACTCCCTTTTCCTGTATATTTGGCAGCACTCATTTCTCAGGCTTTATCTAAAGACAATCACTATGAGCAACCAGAGCTTCTCTGTCGTGTTGAGGAGCACAATGAGACTGATGTAAACATTTAATTCCGTAATTAAGCAGAATTATTTGGAAAATTATCTGGACACATAAGCTACACTTAATAGTCTCAGTTACATTGCATTAGATATGTGCCATCTGAAAACAAATGCTGCTAGAGATTTACACTCACTGAACTTCACTTTTTTGGTCTTAATTCTGAAAAGTATATTATGTGTAACAGTATAATTAATCACATTTCTTTCTGTGATTTTCTTTTTAAATGTGCTTGTGATCATTTAATGATAAAAGAGATTCAATAGCTATGCATATTGCTGCATTAACAAATTACACAACTTTTTTTAAGTATTTTTTTTTTAGTTATGCAATACTATGCTTTACTATATAAGGAACTAAAGCCCCTGTTGCTCCAGGGGTACTGTTCCTCTAAAATATAAGGGCTATACGCTGCTTTGGACAAGACTGTAAATAAATAATGATGTGCTATTGCTGGAATTGCATTCCTTGCCTGATGCTTATAATAAAGTCTCAAAAGGATATAAACACTCATGCCACAAGAGCTCAAATTTCTCCTATATAAAAATCCTTTTGCAGAGGAATACATCAGACACGTGTTGTTTCTTCCTTCTTTTTTCCTAGTTCGTTTACGTGGTTGCCACCACCTACAACTACGCTGTTCTAAGGTTTCTCGGAAGGAAGGGAATCCGTTGCTAGGTTCGGTGTTGCTAGGCCCGCTTTCCAGTCGCCTGTGGCAGCCATTTCAGTGGTGTCATCAGTGTGGCCGGTGAGGAAACGCAAAAGAGCTCCATGAAGCCCCTGCAGAGTTCTATCATACAGAGCACAAACACACACACACACACAAACCACTGGTTTCATGAGACAAATTAGTACAAACTACACTAAGGTAGATTTACCAATGAAAATACAACAATTCATTGAAGCACTACACGTAAAACCACAAACTACTGTACAGTGGATCTCTGGAGGAGTGGAATCTAACTTCTGTGTTTCTTCATTTGTCTCCTCTCTCTCTGTCTTTGCTGCACACATTATTATATACTCTCATGGCCATTTATTCATTTTAATGATTGTATTCATTGTGCTTCATGGTCTTATTAATGCCTTGCGGTTTGCCAGGATTTTAGCCTCTCTCATCTCTCTCTCACACATTCCATCTTTTTAAGAGAGTTTGAGTGTGTTGTTTCCTCAGTCAGATGTGGGTGTTTTATTCTGTGTGACAGCGCTGTAGTGAACAGCTTTCTTTGTGTCATTTTGAATGCAATATTTACAGACATTCTTAGTGTCACCACCTGTGTGATTTTATGTTTCTGGGTGTATTTGTTGTATATTTTGACTAACTGTGGCAATATGCTAAACCTGATCAATGATGGTGCTCGATCCAAGGAACTAATGTTTTTTTTATTGTTCACTTACTGGCTTCAGAAAACTAAAAATTATTTCTACAGTAAAATTGATAACTGTAAGTGATTAATAAAACATACAGAATTCAGACTAAAGTGAATTTACATAAACTGTGTGTTGAATAAACTTTAATTTCCTTTAATGAAAGCGGATGATCAGTGTTGTCAATTTGTTGTCACAGCTACAGACATTTAAACCAGATAATGAAAATTTCCAGGAGCACTGAATTAAATTTTTTTTAGGAAAACATTCAAGGAATTTTCTCCATATGATGGACTTCAGTGGTGGCCAACGGACTGAAGATCCAAACTGCAGTTTCAATGCAGATTCAAAGGTCCCAGCCAAGGAACAAGGGTCTTATCTAGTGAAAAAATAATTTTCTTTTTACATACTTTTAAACCACAAATGCTCGTTTTGCACTAGCTCTGTTATGTGCATCCATGACTTCATGCATTGTGTAATCATGTTGGAAAAGTCATAAACGGTTAGTTCTTTGTCTGTCTCGTTGGTTAAAAAGGTAGGGTAAACTCCACCTCATTTTCTATTTGTTTAACCTTTTTTTGTAAAGTTGAAAATACTTTCTTTGCACGTTCGCTTTGTAAACACTGGGTCGCTACTTCCGCCTACATCACATAATAACGTAATTATGTAATGCGTGAGGTCGAGCTAGTGCAAGACGAGCATTTGTGGATAAAAAGTATGTAAATTTGTATTTTTCTTGACTGATCATTTCACTAGATAAGACATTCTTCGGTTTGGATTGTGTAGAGCACCTTGAAGCTGCACTGAAAATGCTATTTGGACCTTCAACGCGTTGAGCCCAAGCGACAACCTTCCGGTCTCTCTCGTGAAACCACCACGGAAGTGATTAAAACTGCAATTCATCGACTTGCCGCTAGAGGCTGGCTCCAAAAGGGAGTCATTCCCATAGACTCCCCAACTTTACGAGATGGTCCTCACTGCAGAACACAAGATCCAGGGGGCGTGGTTGGTTGGATCCAGATCCAACTCCTCCCACCTTACATATACCTAAACCTACCCGTCTCCACCCCCTGATCCCTAAACCCACCCATCTCCACCCCTAAACCTACCCGTCTCCACCCCCTGATCCCTAAATCCACCCATCTCCACCCCCTAGATGTGGATCCAACCCCGCCCCCTGGATCTTTGTTCTGCAGTGAGGGGCTACTGAACTTTACAGCAGAAAAAAATATTTTTACAGCCTGGTACAAATAGTGGTTTTGGTCTATATAGCTAATTTTGCCCTTCATGACAACTGTGAGGGGGGTGAATTTTATTTTTAACTCATCCGTTTAAATTATAATAAGCCTTAAATTTCTGCATAATTAAGGGCGTGGCCACTTGAGTGACAGGTGGATTGCCGCTGCTGTAACCACCGTCGAGCTAGGTGGACGTGGCTTCAGCAACGAGCTCCCGCCTCTTTGCCCATTCTGGATTATCTGGGAGTGACGCGCTGCCAAGATGGCGACGGCCGGCTCCTTGAACTTTGAGCTTCAAAAACGCTCTTCAGAAACCTACGGGTGACGTCACGGACACTAGGTCCATGTTTTTATACAGTCTATGGTTGACCCCCATTGAAGTCCACTAGCCTATATGGAGAAAAATCCTAGAATGTTTTCCTCAAAAACCTTAATTTCTTTTCGACTGAAGAAAGAAAGACGTGAACATCTTGGATGACATAGGGGTAAGTAAATTATCAGGAAATTTTCATTCTGGAAGCGAACTTCTCCTTTAAGCTGATAGGATATTTAAAAAAAAATACATTTGAAACTGTGAATTGTTAGAAGAAGACAAGGAATATATTGATCAGAAAGAGAGAAATACTTTATTAAACCCCATGGGGAATTTTGTCAGTATATAGGAAGACATGCACACGCAGCACGACCATTTGCTGAAAAATGGTGATGAATGTATGTGCAATAAGCCTACGACAGCAGTTCCTCTACTGATAAAGACTGATTTTATTATTATTTTTTTATTAGTGCTGAATTACAGCAAACTTGCTGGTAGACACTGAGATGTGCTTGGGTGTCATGGTGATAAGTTGTTGTGGAGTAGGTTGCAGTAGGATGAGTCATCAGAGCTGGAAGATTTGATCAAAGCATTTCTCGCAGAGGATTTTCCCAGCATAGTGGTACATAGATGAAGAGAGATCATCCAGAGGACTGCTGCAACCATTACACTAAAACACACACATACACAGACACAGCTTTACTCATCACGCTGCGGCACATCTTAAGTCTCACAGAAAATAAAGAAAAAGTTCCAAGGCTGTAAAACATAAAGTCAATTCACTGGCATTGGCAGATGTGGTCGAAAAGTTAATTTTGGGCCTTGCTTCCAAGCATAGGCATTTTTTTCCACCTGCTATTAACATGCGTCTCTTGAGGTTTTCTTTTAGACCATTGAAAAGGTTAAATACACAAGTAAAATGTTTAGGTTACAACAGACCCTGTCTCTGAAAAAAAGAACAGCTGTGACTGATTTTATTTTATTATTATAATTAAAGCATATTAGCATGTGTAGATTCATTCCAAAACATTTATTTTTTTATTCTAACAGATAGTTTTTTGAAAAGAAGCTCTCTGAACAAAAAACTAAACTAATGAAAAAAAAACATTTTGCTGAGAACAAACAGAAATGAAAAACAACAGCATTTGTCTAGTACTGCTTGTTATTCAATTGATTTTTGAGTATGATGATATTTTGAAGAATGTTGGTATCCAAACAGTTGATGATAGCCATTGACTTCCATAATATTTTTTCCATACTATGGAAACAGTGGGCTGCCATCAACTGTTTGGTTGCCAACATGCCAAGTATCTTCTTTTGTGCTCAGCAGAAAAAAACTCATGCAGGTTTGGAACCACTTGAGGGCGAGTAAACGGAATATCCCTTTGAGCTGCAAGCACGAGAAAACAAAAAATAATAATAACAAATGTCTTGGGCTTCTGTAGGTTTCAGTGATCCCATCACAAAATGCTTTTGACCTTGTTACCATCTGTATTGAGCACTGACCACCTGTGATCAGATCACCAAAAACCTTGAAACCAAGTGGAAATATGTGACAAAACTCAGATGAAAACAATTTGGTGGAAGGGTGAGACACTGACTTCTGAGCCTGAGTGCAGAGGAAGAAAAGATTTAAAAAGTAAACCTTGAAACAATCCGGATGGCAGCAAATGGCAGGAATGTTAATGGAGATTTTCACATTTCCATCTATGGGCAGCTTGCAGAAGGAACACATGGTTTTACCTTTGACACTACAAAGAGAGACAGATACAAACATGACTTATTAAGAATGGAACTGTGTTAAATACTAATACCTGTAAACTTTACTGTAAAAATAAATGAAGGTATTCAGTAAAACAGACAGGTCACACTTAATTTTACAGTGTTGATGTTTCTGTGTTTGCATAACTGAATTTAGCTAATAAACTATATACTTACTGTGTTAATATTTTGTGGGTCCTTTAATTACATATTTTAATGTTATTGTTATAGAAATTAAAGCAAAAACGCATACTCAAAGAAGTCCACAGACATCATATCTAAATAAATGTGTCTTATAAGCGACTTACTTCAATTCAGCTTGACTGTTCAGTCTGTGGTTCTCTTCCAGGGCTGCCACACGGGGTTCTTCGATCAGTTCTGTAGTTGATCTAGTTGATGACTCTGTAGTTGGAGTTTCCAGAGCAGATACTAGTGAAAGTTCCCCATGTTCCCCATGTTCACTTGTAGGCTGGTGTTCTGCTTGTCTGGGTTCGAGTGGAGCCTCAACTAAAGGTGCATGTGCTATTGAGACTTGTTCAACTGTATCATCTTCTTGATTCTCTGTAGTCAGTGTACCTGAAGGCTTTGCTGGGTTCTCATGTAGGGTTTTGACTGCTTTCTCCTGCAGCACTCCACTGAATAGTGTTTGATCTGTTGAAGCTCCATCTACAGGTGTCTTCCTTGTTCCCTCTACAGGAGTCTCTGTGTGTGTCTTCAGTGATTCCTCTGCAGGTTTCTCCAATATGTTCTTTACAGGAACATCTATAGGTGTCTTCAGTGGTTCCTCTACAGGTTTAACTATATTGTCCACTACATACATTTTAGGAGTGTAAGCATGCGTCTTCAGTGGTTCTTCAACAGGTTTCTCCACTACGTCCGTTTTAGGAATGTCTGCATGTGTCTTCAATGGTTCCTCTACAGGTTTAATTATAGTTTTCTCCACTACATCCAATTTAGGAGCGTCTGCATGCGTCTTCAATGGTTGCTCTATAGGTTTAACTATAGGTTTCTCCACTACATCCAATTTAGGAGCGTCTGCATGCGTCTTCATCGTTTCCTCTACAGGTTTAGCTATAGGTTTCTCCATTATGTCCTTTACAGAAACATCTGCATGTGTCTTCAATGGTTCCTCTATAGGTTTCTCCACTACATCCGTTTTAGGAATGTCTGCATGTGTCTTCAATGGCACCTCTACAGGTTTAACTATAGTTTTCTCCACTACATTCAATTTAGGAGTGTAAGTATGCGTCTTCAATGGTTCCTCTATAGGTTTAACTATAGGTTTCTCCACTACATCCGTTTTAGGAATGTCTGCATGTGTCTTCAATGGCACCTCTACAGGTTTAACTATAGTTTTCTCCACTACATCCAATTTAGGAGCGTCTGCATGCATCTTCAATGGTTCCTCTATAGGTTTAACTATAGGTTTCTCCACTACATCCAATTTAGGAGCGTCTGCATGCGTCTTCAATGGTTCCTCTATAGGTTTAACTATAGGTTTCTCCACTACATCCGTTTTAGGAGTGTCTGCATTCATCTTCAATGGTTCCTCTATAGGTTTAACTATAGGTTCCTCCACTACATCCAATTTAGGAGCGTCTGCATGCATCTTCATCGGTTCCGCTACAGGTTTAGCTATAGGTTTCTCCATTATGTCCTTTACAGAAACATCTGCATGTGTCTTCAATGGTTCCTCTGCAGGTATGGCGATTGGTTTTTCCACTATGTCCTTTACAGAAGCATCTGCTGGTGTCTTCAGTGGTTGCTCTGTGGCTTTGACTATGGATGGCTCCACTGCTTTCTCTACATGTGCTCTCCTGGAGTCCTCTAGGACAGGATGTGCACTGGAACACGTTCAGAATAATTATGAAGCATCTGATTGACCTTAATGAAATATTAAATGTTGATATTGCAGTTCAGTATTGTTAGAAATTAAGGATTTCTGCTTCAGCTATTCTGACTTGCATTTGAGGAAATTAAAGGATAAAAGGCTCTATCCAGTAAAGAAAGATGTACCAAACCTTTTGGCCAGCTTGGACCCACTCTTGACTGGTGTGTTTTCTGTTGGGTTCAGGGGCCTAAGGGAGAGCAGACGGCTCTCCCTTAGGCCCCTGATTGAATGCAGAAACACTGAATACAGGAATCACACACAAGGAAAATAAGAAAATCTCTCACTCAAACTTCCTTAAGGCTGACATGACAGAAGAGCTTTGAGGGGGTGTGGACGAGCCCAGGCTGGAGGAGGTGGTGGCGGTACTCTCTTCACATGGCATGATGGAGGAAGAGACCGAACTGCTCTCAGGTGAGGACACATTTTTAGGTTTTCCTAGCTTTACTGGTTTACTGTTAGAGAGTAAAACGTGAAATAATTTGAGAGTTCAAGCAAACATGATCAAAGACTTTGGCTGGTTGATACTACCGCTCTCAGCCAGCAGATGACAGTGAAAACCTGCATTTACCGTGCTTTTACATCTAACTGTGTGTCCTCAACATTTTGAGATCTGTTGATCCAGCTTCCATCTTGTTTCAAATGGGTTCGAACCTTTGTTGCCCGGAATACGGCCTCCCTGTTGACATCTACAATCATAGAAAACCACCTATTAGAGTGTATTTGGTTTACAAATTTATATTTTGTGTGTGTGTGTGTGTGTGTGTGTGTGTACCACTGGACATGGCAAGATCCTCTTCTTCAGTTAGGCCTATATTAGAAATACATGAAAATTGAAGTCAGATATACTTTATAGCACAGCTTCAGTTTTTCTATCTCTCTTTCTGTTATTATTTATACCATAGATACATTATATTTTTGACATGCTCATTTTATTAGTGCCAGTTGTTCAACATTATTAAATATTTTATATAATCTCAGAACAGGTTGAGATTGGCACAATCAGGCTCCTGTACTCCCCAAAGATGATGCATGCATATACTGCAGAAAAATGTAGCACTTCCAAAAAAAAAATTCAGTATGTGTGTGTTATCTAGCATGCCATCTAGAACAGAAACTCAGACAACTCATTGTCTTCATGCACTGTTTGGAATTGCACTTGACATAGTAATTGCATTGTGTTGGGATGCATTAGTCCTTTAGCACTTAAGTGGTGAAGACATAAATAGCTAAAAATAAATGAGCTGGAAGACATTCAGGACAATGGCAAAGAGGAAGAACAGGTCATAAAACACAGCAACCCAGACACAAGAGTGATGAGAAAACTGTAAGATCTTGTGTTTGTGGAATACTTAGGTTTTCTCATGCACATGCTTTATAGAGCTAATTATATGATATCACAGTGATATGGAGCTGTATATTCCAACATTTCCCTCATTGGTGTCTGACTTTTAATGCCAGCAATCTGAAAGGATCTGTTCTGTTTACAGATCCTTGAATAATGTTCTTGCATGCTTTGTAAGAGTTTGATTTCAGTCAAACTAAAACAATAATTTGTCTTATTAGATGACATAGAAACGCTTTAGCGCGACTGAAATCATACCAGTCCAATTTTTGTGATATCACGATGAATGCCTCTGACCTTGGCATTGTTTGCATGCTTCAAAATCCAGCGGTGATGATAAATAATCAATTGTCTCATGTATATTTGGACAGACAGATGAAAACGTGTGTGCAAAGGTACACAAGTAAGATTTTTATATTGACTTTGTCCCTAAACCTAACCCTCGCCCAAATCTGTTGATAGTATTAGATGTAATAATTTGGCTGATTTATGAGCCTTTCAAATAGTACTAGTGCACTTCAAATGTCAGTTTCTGACTATATTAGTGAAGATATTTTCATTTTTGTCTTAGCGCACTCATAAAAGCCATGTCCTCCTCAAACATTCCAGGATCAAAAAGCACAACATCACACACGTATCGGTTAAGTTTCTAACATAATGGCAGGATGTCCTCCTCACTTCCCAGAATAGTGAAATCATCTTTATTGCTTGTTTTGTTAAATTGTCATTGATCACAGTTAGAGGAAGAACCCCTGCTACGTAATCCAAACTCACTCAGACAAAAGCTTCAACACACAGATGCGTTCAACTCCCAGATCAAGCTTGGTTTAAGACATGTTTCACTATATCTGTGTGGAGGACATTTACAAACTGTAAATGTCAGTGCATTTCTCTGCTATAGTGTGTGTGTGCATTATAAAGCAAGAGGTTCTTACCTGCGTGTGGAAAACTGGGCAGTTTAGTCTGTGAGAGTGATTTAAAACTTGCCAGACTGCAACCACTACATATGAACACACAACACCTCTCATGCATACCCCCCCCCCCCCCCCCACAAACAAAAAAAAACAAAAAAAC
>NW_015505409.1:305735-351575 GCF_001515645.1 Sinocyclocheilus grahami
AAAGACACATACAACTACACATAGCTCACCTTCACTCAACTATGAATTTGTTTCCTTGATGTAAGATAATAATGTCTATGTTGATATTTGTGTGTATGCGTGGTCTTTGTCTGCAGTCCAGCTTACAGTATGAGTGTTCAGGAACACTGTGTTCTGTTCTGCTGTTGAAACAATGACAAAGTGAGACAAATGGGGTGCGCCGAAGACCCTCTGATCTCTTTAAGTTTATAGGTACAAAACTAATCTATCTGCACAGATGTACACTACAGTGTGCTGTGTATTGGCTGGAACAGAATACCTGCAGGAATTTATTAATAATTTCCTTTCAACAGAACAACAAATGTTGGATCACGTGCACACACACACACACACACACACACACAATCACGTTCCAGAAAGTATCTGTAGTTTGAGGCTCATATGCCCAAATTCAAGCTGGCTGATTCTGGATGTCATTCTTCAAATTTAAACATCTATAATTAGTAGCCTCAACTCAATTTCACAGTCAGAATCGAAAAGATTAATATTTTGGTCATTTTTGGAATATTTACAAGGACAACATATCCAGGTGGGTATTTTTCATGATGCTCTAGTGCAGTGGTTCTTAACACTTACTGTCATGCAGTTGTCTTTGAAGGCAGATTTTAAGTGCACTAATAGTAGGTGTGAGGATCACCAGGATTAAGTGTGTCACAATTCTAAGTACAATGAAATTTTACTCTTATTGCTAGACTTAACGTGTGATTATAAAGGTTCCTAAGTGTTAAGATTAGGTCTCAGCTTCTAAATTATTTAAGATTGCTAGAGAGGTATCCTAACCTAGTTAGGAGTAACTATATGGCAGCAAAGAGGTGGAAACACACACTTTCCAACAAAGATATGTATTGCAGTTATATGATATGGAGTTGATAAAATGATACAAACTTGATCGTCAAGAGAAAGTTTATGCATGCGTGTCCAGATTCTTAACTATTATGCAACAACCACCCTGGCTCCTCTTTATCAACATTTTTCATCAGTCTAAAAACTTCCTCCCCCTGAATGCTTCATCAACTGAAAAGGTCTAAAATCTGGTTCTTGTCTTTATAAAGAAACTGAAATTGAAATAAGTATTGACAGATGAGACCACTGATGTCTGATCATTTCTTAGACCGGAGGTTTAGGGAAGACCTTGCGTCATTGGAGCAAATGATAAGTATTTAAATAACAAAGATAACAACAGTATTCATGAACGTGAGAAAAAAAAACATTACAGAGAATGTGTGCAGCAACTGTGCCTACAGGGAATGGCGGACCTTAGAAAATCAAAATGAGAAACATGTACTACACTTCTGAACTATTGCTAAACCTCTCAGAAACAGACACTAAGCAGGTTCTTCCAGATTCCTGGAAGAGCTGAAGAACTATTGTTGGTTAAGTAAGTGCATTACTCCAGTTGGTGTTCAAAGTGTTTTAGATGACCCTACATGACTTGAAAGGTGTGTCGATCTACATCTGTTCTAATGTGCGCTAGCTCAAGGATTTACTCTTATGATCTGTATTGCAGGCTATCGAGACAGCAGGCCTCAACAAAGCAAGATGCAAATTCAAATAACGGCTGTCATCATGATGTTGGTGTTTACAGGAGCATTAAGAGGTTGGAGCTCGCAGAATGTTAATGCGAAAATTAGGACAAGTGATGTTGTCCAGCTGATGGGCTAGCGTATGCTGTGAACTAAGGCTGTTTTTTTTTAATAGTAATTATTAACTATTTTATAGATGTCTGCTAATGCAGACTGGGAATAAAGTAGCTAAACACTATGCTGATGCACATAGGAACCGATTTAAGAATGATCTGTGATGTGTAAAATACTGAATGTTAACTAGACATTCATGTGGATATTTCCATTTTAAAAGCACACCTCTTTCAGTCAGAAGTTCATAGTTTCAGATGACAGTCTCATTCTTCTCACCATGTTGATTACAGACAGACAGACAGATAGATAGATAAGAACAAAACAGTGGTATACTTGCATCATTTATTGATGCTCCATTATAATAGAATTATAATTCAATTTACAATGGTTTATTATTTTAACAGCTCATGTTGCATTTTTGTGACTTTGTATATTACGGTTAAAAGATAGAGTTTTAGTCCGTCTGGCAGATTTCAGCCATATAAGACATGATTAACATTGTCTAACATTTGAGTGTTATATACAACTCTGATATTACCAGTAATCCAAATATTAAGACTGTACAGCTGTAATCAAAAACCTTCATTTATTTTTTTTATTATTTATTATCTATGATTTGTGCAGAAAATTCCTCATCCTGGGTAAAGTCTGATCAAAGAATAATATGTGGGCTATATTTCTACACACTGATATGTAACCAAATGTTGTTTATAGATGCTGGAGCTAATCAAAACCACTGCGTAATTAGAAACAAGACACAGCGACACAAACACAATTATAGCAACCAACAACAACATCTGAACTGATCATCCCAAACAAGTGGCAGTCCATGGAAAAGCACTTGACCGACACCGTCCTCTGCAGTTATAAGGTTGTAGATTCACCAGATTCCACTACGCGCTGCTCTGCTGCTCAAGAATCTCCATAGGCACGGTTTCTTTGAGGTCACTCAGTTTCCTGGAGAAGGAAGACAGTCTCGTGCTGATGGAATCTCTTTTCTGCGTCAGCATATCCCCGTAAAACTGCCACAGCTTCTCTCGGAAGTGATTTCCCACAAAACAGTACAGGAAAGGGTTTATGGCAGAGTTGGAAAAGCCGAGGCAGAGGAAGAACGGCAGGAGTTTATGGATCACTTGAAGCACCCAGCAATCCCAATCCACTCCCAGCTCCCCCAGAGCTCCGAGGAATGCCAGAACGTGGAATGGGAACCAGCAAAAGAAAAACGCCAATACCACAGCGACCACCATACCCAACACATGGACCAGTCGGGTGGAGCCTTGCTCCAAGTAGTTTGGGGTTGCCAGAAGGTGCACGGCGATTCGGCTGTAGCAGGTTGCAATGACGACAAATGGCAAGAAGAATCCCAGGGTGTTCTTTCCAAGAGTCAACCCGGTCTGCCAGTTGGAGTTGGGGAAATAAATGACACAAGCCGTAACGTTGTTACTGGGAAAAGTGTGTATGTCACGGAACACAACTGTCGGCAATGTCGTCAAAGCCGCCACGAGCCAAATGATGCCACTGACACATCTGGCCTGATTTATGCTCCTGCTGCTCTGAGAGCGCAGTGGGTAGACGATGGCATGATAGCGATCCACACTCATACAGGTGATGAAAAATATACTAGCGTAGACGTTTATCGTTACCAGACCTCCACACAGCTTACACATGACCTTCCCAAAAACCCAGTTGTAATCCAGTGAATAGTAAACAGCCCAGAATGGCAAAGAGCTCAGGAACAGCAAGTCCGACATGGCTAGATTCATCAGATACGTGTTGGCTACCGTCCTTCGGCCTGAACTGTGATACAACACGCACACCACCAGCATGTTACCAAGAAAACCTAGCAGGAAAATGAGGCTGTACAAAGTGGGGATCACTTTCTTCTGGTACTGCGAGGCTGAGGTGGATATGTAGTCACATGAGTTTGTCATGTTATGGTGCAACAAAGACACAGTGGGTGCAGTCAGGTTATAGGTAGATTCTGTTTCCATGGTGTTGATTATGCAGGATGATTCAGGAACGGGAGTTCTGAAGTTCTGAAATGAGAAAAAAAAGGGCAAATTCTCATGTGAAGCAGGAATGAAGAAACATGTTATTGTAGCATTGGGATAAAATGCAAAATCATCTATCATGCTCCATTTTTCTTAAACCTTCACTAAAACTTCTTGATCCCCTCAAGTAGGAAAATACAAGATTGTGAAACTCCTGAAAGTTAAGCGAAGAAAAAAAAATTAATAAAACGGCTATAAATCACAGGCTGAATTTAACAGCTTGCTATAATAAATAAAAAATGACAAAAAAATAGGAAAATGTCTCGAGTGAGCTGAAAAGCTCTGCGTGACTATCCATAAAATGGTCAAACCCTCCACAGACACTGAATCCTATTAAAGGAACCCGTCCCACGGTTGTGGACAGCCTTATTGTCTGTCTATTACGAGGCATAAAACAGAGAACAAACTCCCACAGTGTGTTGACTGTGGACAGTCCACTGGGACTGATGTTGCAGCATCCTCTCCTCTACATCTAGTTAGTGTGAGAAAGAGAAATCTGTGAGAGAGAAATGTGAGAAAGCGAGTGCGTGTGCGCGTGTAACCATAGCTCTGGTGAGTTCGGGTCCAGCGCAGATGTGTTTTATAGCTCTCTGCAGGCTGTGCACAATACATCTGGTTACTGTTAACATAGGCGTGGGGCACATGAACATATCGGATTGGCCGGGAAATCAGTTGTGGTGTTTGGGGGATTCAGTCCTGCTCTCCAATAGTATACTGTATATAACACAAAGTAGCAGGCCAGACATTCTTTTCATATTTTTCCAGGTAATGTATGCATAATTGGACAACACAAACACACAGGTTCTGAAACAAATATCACGATCAGACTACGTAACATAAGGTCAAATCCTCGAGCAACTGATGACATATTTGGCTGTTTGAAGTTTTTAGTTAAAGTTAATGGTAGTTATTCATTCTAAAATGTAAATATAAAATATCTGGCAAACCTTGAGTTTTAGGTAACACACAGGCTAAAGTTCAGGGACCAATTCTCACTATTAACTAGCATATGCATATTACTAGCATATTGGCTGTTTATTAGTACTTAAAAAGCACATATTAATGCATTGTTCTGCATGACCATATTTTAAATCCCTTAATCCTACCCTACACCCAATTAACAACTACCTTACTAACTATTAATAAGTAGCAAATTGGGAGCTAATTGAGGAAAAAAAATCATAGTTAAATGTTAGTTAATAGTGAGAATTGGAAAAGTGAGACTAAGTTTTAAAATGTTGAATATGTTACGAATCTGCTTACTATGCCTGTGTTATACAATACGAGAAAGCTTCTCATCATTCAAGTCTAACTGTCATTTATTAAGATTAATTCTGAGCCCTAAATAATGTTCACAGCTGTTGAAAATAATCCCAGTCATATTTCAAATGTTGCACATTCTTAATCAGAATGCTACGCCTGTCAAGCTAACACACTGTTTCTGTTTAAGTCATTGGAAAAGCTTGTATTTATCTAATAGAATAAAGGAGAAAGTAAGTATTTTTCAGATGCATATAACCGCTGAAACTATCTAAACTATTTCCTTCATATTTGGTTCATATTACACGTCAAATGAAACAGCAAAGTCCAAAACTAACCAGAGTCATTCTGCTCTCTTGAAAAAAAATGACATTTAAATTCACAATTCTATCTAATGTCAGCTAACTTTCCAGAAGTGCATATGCAAGTAAAATGAGATGCAATCTGGCTTTCTAATTTCTAACACATTGCAGAAAAGAAAAGGAATAACGTGCAAGACAATGTAACAAGAACAATGCTTTAGACTGCGCTGACATCATACGGTTTTCTTTCTGATAGTTTTTAGACATTATTACTGGAATTATTAAAAAGTTGATGATTATAATAATAGTTTGAACACTTAGGTAAAGCATCTCCTTAAACATTTTACAGCGATGCTTCTAATTTTACATGGGGATCTTAAGAAGTTAATTTAACTTAAAAAAATCCCATCATGATTATGTTCAAAACTCAAGAAAAAAAATGACCACAACACTTCGTAGCTCAGCATACCTTTCAGTTTCCGGTGCAAAAAGTCTTCAGTCTCTCCGAGGTGTCGCTAAACCCTTGGCACACGTTTCACGCTGAAAACCGAGCAAAAGAAAGCTTGCTTAGCCCCCAGCAGACTTTTCCATTTTGGAAGTGGAGACAATTCTCTGTGTAAGTATATGAGGGAGTAAACAGCCAACCAGATGTAGGATTTGCTCAAATATTTTTACGTCCACATTCGTCCACTGGGAAAAGGAGGGTGGAGATGGATGTTGTGTGTGTGTGTGTGTGAGAGAGAGAGAGAGAGGTGAAAGTGTTCATTTTAAATGCATCTGACTAGCAACTCTGTGTGAACACCAAAGTGAGAGGGAGAGAAACTCCATATCCAGGAGGAAGGATCCAGCAGTACACACACATACCTAATGACCTGAGAAATTAAAGACAGATGTACTACATTAGTGTTTTTTGTGTAGTATGTATATGTGTTGCAGTAACATTTCATCATCTTTCTCAGTGAACTATGCAGATGTTTGTGCATCTATCTTTTTTTTTTCTAATGTAAATTTCCTGCATTCCTTCTAAATGAGTGTTGGTTACTGGTCTCACAAGACTTTTGGGTTCTGCCTCTGTATGAATCGTGTCCTCTATCAAACATTTTATCCAGAGTGTGAAACCAGATAAGCTTCTTAAAACACAGGAAATTGAGAGACGTCAGAGGCTGCCCATTCACTCCGCTCTGTAGTTACCGTGACGACGACCCAGCGAGTGACCCCTCAGAGGTCACGGGCAGATGTGTTCTAACAATTTAATAACAAGGCAGATAATGATGTCTCAAATGAGCGGGGCTAAGATAACCTAAATTTGGCCAATTACGGATGACATTACCCAGAAGTGTGCGTGTGTTTACAAATCGGTGCTTCCGATTTCCATCCAAACAACTGAAGGGACAGAACATACTGTTTCTCCTACTGCTTTTGAGTTTCTTAGTGGCTGTCAAAACCAATGCCTGTAAACAATTTCTTTAATAAATCTTTGATCAACAGAAAACAATGTTGCAACAAAGGCTTTTTGGTGGGGTTGCGTGTTTAGAGCTATTATTGTTTCTCCTGAACCTGCTGGCTCAAACTCAGCCTCTGTTTTGAAGAAATACTAGTACTAGGAGGCGATTGGAAAAGGACTCTGGAATGCTGCTGCTGCCAGTAAACTCCAGCTGAGTTGATTCGTTTGGTATGGATAACTTAACATGATTGGAAGCTGAAGGGGGCACGATGTACAGCTGTGGCTACTTAAAATTACAACTTTTAACAGCAAATGTATAACTCATGAAACTGAACAGCAGCTGTTTTTACAAAGAAAACTGAATTTAACTTTAAAGCTGTATAAACATGTTCACTGACCATTTAAACTCCCCTAGCATTCATTACTGTGCACATAGTAGCTTAGCTTCATTTGATGACTTCACTCAACCATGGCCAGATATTGATCACCAAGAGGATACATATTAAAGCAAGTTCAAAATGTGTGTCATTGCTTGTTTTCTGGTGTATTAATATTGTTGTTGTTTTATTGTAACAGTGTGTGTGACATCCAGCGTGCACTTACTCAAATCCATATCCATCCTCCATCACTGAAACATGTCCCTCTTCTCAAACACTTCCTTCTGCCATCCATCAAGGGAGAGAGAGAGAGAGAGAGAGAGAGAGAGAGTTAACAAATCTTCATTATTCAGTCATACATTAATCTAAGACATGAGAAATTCTAAATGAGAGAGAGAGAGAGAGAGAGAGAGAGAGAGTTAACAAATCTTCATTATTCAGTCATACATTAATCTAAGACATGAGAAATTCTAAATGAACATTGAACACCGAGGGAGGGAGGAAGAAAAAAATATTTTTTTTTAAAAATCACTAAAACAATGACATGTTTGAAGTCAATAATAATTCCATGTCTTTGATTTGGTTTAGATTAAGGTCACATGCAGTTAGCCACATATGTTAGCAATGATTACTTCAGAACAACAGCTGAAAATTACTTTGTACTAACTGAGAAACATGTAAGAAATGCTTATTTTTTTTATTTTTTATTTTTATGTGACCATTGTTCACAAATGGCACTAATGTTATACAGAGATTTTGATGGACTACAAGAACTTGTCTGAGAAGAACTTCACTCTGATCTGAAGGACAGATTTCAGGTGAAAGGATTACATGCGCGACTCACAATACAAAGTCATTATAATTACTTTGACAATTTGCCAAACAGAAAGAAATGCAGCAGTTTCTTCAGAAGCCTTTTTAATTAACTTAAAGAATATTTCAAAAGGATTACATTGAAATGTATTCATTCTGAGAGAAAATGCAGTGCTGCCTTAATTTGTTTTGTTTGTACAAGCTTTTATCGGTTTCTTTTGGCCAAGCTCATTTATATCGCTAGGTTGTCCTCGCTGAGTCTGTTCATTTGTAAGGTGGCTCTCAGCTTTTTGTTGATCACAGTGGATAAGTACATCACAACGTCCTGTCTTTTAAGAATCTGAATTTACTTTGATCAGTTTTATTAATATGTGTTTAATTCGTGTTTCAGTGTGGTCTTGTCTGATTACTGTAGGTTCACATGGTTATTCTGGTCTCAGGTTTTAGTAATTCTGGACAGAATAAGCTCAGTTCTTGCTACCACAACGCTTTTTGGGTTTTGTGCCCCTGCTTTCAAGGTCTCACATTTTTGTGTTTATTTGAAAAACTGACACTTGTAAAACTTGATTTCATTTTCAAGGCTTATGATTTAAGCTTACTGGACTGCACATACTGTAGCACTGACCTCACACTGTGAGTCTTGTTGTGTCTTGTTCACTCTGGATAGTTCTGGAGCTTTGGTTCATTTGTCTTTGGGTCATTCCCAAAATGTGGTGGCTTATCCATCTAAGAAAAAAAAAATTTATATATATATATCAAAAACCAAATCTCATCAATTCCACATTAAACCTACCATGCTACATTAATTATGTATCATTCCATAACCATGCTGTTATCTTATTTCTCATTTCATTAAAGATCACACTAAATAATTATCAAGTCAAAAAAATAATTTATCATTAGCTGCCATGCCGTTTTCTCAGTGATATCACTCTTAAATCAAATTAGTTAGAACCAGTAACACCACTTACCATGTTTACGGTTTAAGAAAAATTATAATTTATCATCATTTACTCACCCTCATGTAATTTCTCTTTTGTTTGCAATAACACCACTGACAGTGAAGACTTTTTACACTGGAAAAATGTTCTAAGGGATTAAAGTAATTGTAAATATTATAAGATCATACTACTCTATAAGTTACAGTTAACGGTGTTTCAGAAAATATATAGTTTTCTATAAGAACTGTGTACATTGCGGGTTACTTGTGACTGTAACTTCAAGACTCCTCTAGAGAATTGTAGATTTTCACTATAAAAACACTAAATCTGAGGACTGCAAAAAGACACATGTACACATTGTATTGGGCTGAGAAAGAGCAGTTTCTCAGGCCATGAAAATCTCTGCGCTAAATACTCATAAAATGGACATTACATACGCAGCATAACTTGGAAACGTCAGCTCAATTTGATGAGCCAATGAAGCTTATTGAATGTGACAGCATCCTGGCTCAAAGGAATGAGCAATGGGTTTTAATCTGGCTGTGAAAGCTTTAAGTGAGAAAATAAAACACTTAAAGTACAAGTTTTAAAATACAAAATAAAAAAAATTGATAAGTTTTTTGGCACAGGCTACATAAAAATTAGGACTCTACACATATTTTAACATTCAAAGTACTAATTTCTAAATTGATCAGAAATCCTTTGAATATGTTTACACTTTGACATAACAAAAAGTCAACCTAAAAATAATCAAATGACTGCAGTCTCAGTGCTAAAAATAATATCTAAATAAATGCTAAAAATAATGTTCCAAATATTTTTGGAAATCTCCAAAATAAATACAGATAACAGAGACCGCAAGAAATGTGAAAGAGAGGGGCTGAGAATATACAGGATATTTGCATCCGGAACAAAACACTCAAAATCCCAGCGTTTCTTCTCCCTGATGGACAATGAAATGTCTGTGTGTGTGAGACCATTTAGAACTAATATATGACTGCTCTGTTTTGTTCAGTCATACAGCACTATATGAGACCTGTAAAAGCCCTCTAGTAAATTCTGCCATGGCACAACATCATGATTCAGCACAACCAGCTCATAAAAGTAGCTTGTCCAATGTGTCTACTAAAAAAAAGGACAGACATAAAGTCCTGAACACATTCTGTTCCCTGTCAAATAGCATCAGCGTCTCTCCCCAGTGACTGACAGAAGAACTCAAGAGAGAAAGGAAGAGAGAAGGGAGGAAGAGGAAGAGGAAGGGTCACAGAGGGGACAGGATGCTAGTTTGGGGGAGAGTCTGAAGGGATAAATTAGGAGCCAGCTTCAATGTACAGAGAGAATGAGTCACAAACCACCATCCCAGGCTCAGAGCTCAGCCCAAGCACACTAATAACAGACTTCAGTGTGTGAGAATGTGTTTGGTGGCATGTGTTTGAGTTGTAGGCAAAAAGCAAATTGTTGTGGAGCAAGCACCCATGATCTTCACTTATTAAACTTGTACGGTAATTTGACAAATATGTGAGTTGATTTGATCTGACATAACCACATCAAATAAACATAAACAAAGCTGAAAGATCATTTCTAATTAGCCTTTCTCAGGGTTTATTTTTTTTCTTACCTCAGGTTGGCAGTTCATCAGTCAGGCTACAGACTAGAGGCTTCTCTGCGTTTCATCTATGGTTTTAAATACTATAAAATAAAGAATATTTAAATATGTTTGTGGCATTTCACTGATTTAAAAAATGCAAAGAAGCATTTAACACATTACAAGTTATTGTAACTATATAAGTAAGTTAAATATTTTCTTTAAAAAGTAACAGTTTAAACCTGACCAGGTTTTTCAATTAATTTGCTTACCTTTTAATTCTTTGCCATGTCTTAGATTCATCTGCTGTATTTTCATGTATGTAATTTTCATGATGGTTTTATACACTATATTCAACAAAAGATATATTTTCAAAAAGATGGCTTATATTACAATATTAAATATTAAAATATAATATATACATTTTCTTAAATAAATGAATAAATCAGACACTCCCTGATGAAAGCACTGGATAAATCAAACTAAAGGAAAGAACATATACCAACATTAAATTGAATTTTAGCTAATAGGCCTACATTCATATTAAATCACTCTATGGGGTATGTAAGAGGTAAGTAATTATGTTTTGGTTATTTAGAACAATAACTACAGCGGAAGTCACTTCCAATAGCTGATACCCTCAACTGATTGACAGGCTGAACATATTACAACCTCCAGAAAACACATATCACGTTACTATCACTGGAACAACAGAGAATGTGGAATAAATGGTTCAAAGGTGATGACAAGCATAAAAAAATTAAACATGAGATCCTTACACAGACAGGGACAGGACCCTCGTGTTCCCTGCTCTACGATCTGACTCTGTAGTGTCTCCTGCTGTCCTGTAACAAACAAACACCCACAAATCAGTTCGTCGGCCACACAAAATGCCTGCGAGAGAAATTAGAAAAACAAAAGCAAGTCTAACAGTGCGGAAGACTGCAACTCTCAGTTCTGTCAATGTCAAATAGTAAATCAAATGACACAAATCATTTTTGTCACAATTGCCTTAGTATCTAGCCTACAGTGAGACAATCACAATATAGGGAAGATGGAGTCAGAGGTAGAGAGAGAATGAATGACTCAAGTACTTTTACAAGCGTGACTTTTTGTGTAGTCGAGCTACATTCTTCATATGCCTGTCAATATATACATGACACTATTTGTAATCGAATATTTGAAGAATTCGTGTGACGAACTCTGCGTGGAGAACAGGGTTGCCAGGTCTGCTAAACAAACCAGCCCAATTAGTACACAAAAATAGGCCAATTACGGCCAAAAACTAACCCAATCGGTTTCTGGGGATTCAAAACCTCCTTCCAGTGGGTTCCTAAGCTAAAAGAACAACCCACGGCAACAATGTGGACTTGGCAACACTCGTGGAGAAACATTTGGCGAAATTCCCAAGAACTTGACCGCACCTTTTGTCCAACTTAGCAAAAATCGGACCGGTACGATTTCATTAGAGTAAAGCACTTACATCACATAAAAAAAATTAATTAATTAATGCTTGAATTAAATTAATCTTGACAGTGGGGTGACAGTAACACAAAGACAAGCTAACATAATACATATAAAAAGACAACTATTAATAAAAAAAAATCCAAAAGAAGTTTCATTAAAATGTATCGTTTACTAGACCTGTTATTATACATTTAGAAAGGAATAAGAAGACAACTGAGACACAGGTAAACCTTACAGTAATAGAGGAGCTGGTGTGGTTTCATGTCACATATGCATCATGTTCCCTTGTGTTTGGAGCATCAAGGTTGCACATCCTACAGTGCGATTAAACAAGCAACTGGAATGAAATCACTGACATCCCCGATTACCTCCAGGCTAGATACTCTATAGACATGAGAGTAAACAATTTATGAGGATTTGCATGCATTCACCCTGTTAAAAAAGCATCAAGAAAATGACTAATAAATTATAAAATGGTGCAGCGAACAGGAGAGATGTTTAACTCAATGTAAATAGATAAATAACAGTTTTAACGTACAGTGCATAAAGCCATAAGCAAGGCTAATTGGTATCACTTTTTCACCTATGGTCTTACACAAAGGAAATTTTCGGTTTGGAGACAGATCTGCGTTTACCCTGGAAAGCTGAACGGATCAGACTGTCGGTGGAATAAAATTTGAGATTCTGACTAGATTTTATCCGAACCGGTCTGTCAAAATACTCTAAGCTTTACCATACTGACTCCAAACAAAAGAAAATAAGAACTTTTCATATGTGACAAGACAAAAGTTTAAATTAACTGAAAGGTCCAGGGCTGGTTTTCTAATACTTATCAGTCCAAAATGAACATGTGCCTGGGAAACCGGCCTATATTGAGTAAATCGGTGGATGTATTAAAACAGATTTTTAAATACTTGCCTCTCAGCTGCATTTGACACGTTTAATCTGCATGTATATATATTTATATATAACGAAAAAATAAGCCTCTCTACAGGTCCAAAGGTTCCAGCAAAAATCAGCTTTAGTTTAAAAACAGCATTAGTTTATTACTATAATCTTTTATCTGTTGGTTAAACAATACCTCAGACTGTGGAGGAAGAGACACAAGTCCCTTAGTGCTAAAATCCTCACATTCAGTTCTGATTCATCTCCCATAGAAACATTCAATCGCCGTTCTCCGTTTGTCAAATCCATGTCTAGTCCGAATCATTCAGGGTCACCCACCACAAGGCAAATGTCATGAGGTGCATTTCATGGAAGAAGAAGGTTCCCGGACCTAGTGCATGTCACATGATTGGTCTGCAAGCTTCCCTGATTGGCCACGGAACTTTAAGGTTTTTTGGGGAATAAGGCTTTAAGCGAGTTCTGTGGGTCTCCATGTGGATGGAGGGAGAATGTAGTGGTCATGGGGAACACTTGTGCTTTCCATCGATGGGAGGAAGACGGTTCTAAGGTCCCTCAGAGGTACGAGTGAGTGTGTTAGTTAACACTGATGCAGTATTCGGAGTGTGCGAGTTAATTAATGCTGTTCGTGGCACAGGCTTCAGGGCTGTCCAGTTCTCTGTGGAATGTCTCATCTGGCTGGAGGTTTGTTCTGGAATATTCCTGGTACCATTCCTGCAGACAATAAGAAATAATCTCTACACAAACATACCACTGCCTATCTGGAAATTCTTCTATTAAAAAGCGAGAATTTGGAGCCAAATATGTCACACTATAACTTTCCAAAACAGAACATGATATCATTGAAATAACTTTAGGTAGCATTTATTTTTCTTTAGCTAAACTTTCCAAGTTTCCACTTGGGCACATCCTTGTATAAACAGCTGTGTGATATATTACTAGGGGTGACCCCGAATAGTGAAGATTCAATGCTTCGATAGGAGGAGCCTGATTCGACTAACAATCTCACAGAAGAATATTCGCGGGGTGTTATGATCATGCCATTTTGGCTATAGGGGGGTGCTCAAATATCTGATTTCACATAGAACAAGTAGGAATTCTCCCAATAAGTTAATATACAGCCTGAAAAGAAAGAAGTATATTTTAATATTTTAACGTGTGTCAATAAATCCAACCACCCCTATAGATTTAAGTTTCACTTTCTATAATCCCTGACCGACAGAGGAGCATCTTGGCGGCAGGGATTTAAAACTTTAACAAGACTCAAATTGACACAGGCAGAGTGAAAGACTGGTTTTTTTTCGATCAGGTAGGGTAAGTGATTTCAAAACATTTCAGCCGGTTTATATATATCGTATATATATTATTTACCTCATATAAGATGCATTTGGTTGAGTTGCGCTGCAGTAAAGCGCATCATTGTAGTACTACGGTGATTATCTCTTCAGCGCTCAGCGCGAGCAGGACAAACAATGCAGAATATTAATAACTATGACTGGGACTGTCATATACATAAAACAACAGCAGTGGGACATTCAATAGTTTCAACATTCAATTATTTAAGCAAAACAAAAATTTATTAAAAAAAAAGAAATGTTGACTGGTTACACTGTACCTTATACCTATATAAATCATAACTTTCACATCAAAAACAAATAATATCCACATTGTCCCTTCAGTGTTTTTTTGTATTATTAATATGCTATTACAGCTTCTATTAATATTTTTTGAATTAGCTTTTATTATTTTGTTTTCATTTTAATTTTAGCTTTAACTTTTAATAACTGACTTATGTGCTTTTTTTAAGATTGCTATTTAGGTTTATTTTTCCTTTAGTTTTTTTTTTGCAGTCTTTTCATTTTTGTTCAAATGACAAAAATGTTCTAAATGATTTAGATTTATTTAACACACACATACACAACCAACATATACAATCCCTTACCACGGTGACAATGTAAAAGGTCATGAAATAAAGGCGACTCCAGTGAGTAGTTTGTGACGTCACACCTTTAAGAACAAAAGACATACAGTTAAAAAAAATATTACACTGCAGACTTTATCTACAGTGGGGTAAAACCATCTGAGCCCTCTGGTCAAAAATGCTTCTATTTTGTGTTTTTCTAAATTGATTGTTTTTAAATGTAATATACAAATTACATTACCAGCATAACAATTCAGGTGATACACACACTCATGGGGGAACAATAAGCATTTAGAAAAAAGAAAAAGGTTGTAAATGAATGACTACAACTATATGCAAACAAAAATTCATCAAAACACACACACGAATAAGTACACATACCGGAGGAGCTGAAGAGGTCGCAACACCACGATGAAGTAGAACGGCTCCATGTCAAAGGCCAGAGCAATTAATCCCAGAAAGGTAAAGACTGTTACTGAGAAATCAAAGCTGGAAATAGAAACACACACCCAGAGGTGATGCAGTGTGTGTGTGTGTGTATTTGTATGAATGTACAGTATGTGTGTGTACCTACAGGTTCCACCCTGAGCTGAAATATGTCAAAGGACCAAGGCCCGTGATCTTCAACAAGACCTCAATTCCATAAACTTCATTCCACAGACACATCAGCAGGAGGTGAATAAAAAAAAAAAAAGTTTAACATTTAAATTAAACCCATATTCATTGAAACATCTACATTCAGATTTACTCGTGATTTAATTCTAAACAATTTCCACCTACTTGTGAGGAAAATAATGTAACTCCATGGGACAGCATGAGTCCATGAGACGCCATCTGTGAGAAGAGAAGAGCTGCTTGAGAGCCAAATTCAATTGGGTTCACACAGAGAAAACAGCTATTTTGCTGTTTCCTGTGATTACAAGCGTTTCTGAATGGTGAATTCAAAGAATTATCTGGAACTGCAACACAGCTGCAGCACATGCCCTACTGTTCCATTACTCAAGAATATCTTACCATTTAACATGTTTGTCTCCACTAGGATCCAGATGCCATTAATTGCTACTACCAGATCTGTAACAGGTCAATAATGAAAAATAGTTCGAATGATTAGAAATAATGGAATTAATATACTGTAAGTGCAGTACACTTGAGTTTAAAGTTTTGAGTCAGTTAGATTTTTGAAAGAAATTAAAACAATTTTCAGCATTGATTTGATCAAAAGTTAAAGTAAAAACTAAATAGTTTTTAAAGTAAATGCTGTTTATTTGAACTTATCACGTATCAGAAAAGTATATCATGTATTGCAAAAATTCAGCAGCACAACTGTTTTCAGACATTGATACTAATAAGAAATGTTTTTTGAGCACCAAATTAGCATATTAGAATGAGTTCTGAAGGATCATGTGACACTGAAGACTGGAGTAATGATTGCTGAAATAAATTACATTTTAAAATGCATTAAACAGAAAACAGTTATTTGTAATCATGTTAACAGTTAATGTTTTCACAATATTACTCTATTTTACAGTACAGTAAGTAGTAACTATAATAAGAGTACTGAAAGAATATCAGACAGTTTTTCTATTAACCTACAAGCTAATGGGTTCCAATGAGCATATTTTATTGATCAGGTATTGCATGTTAATGTCTAAAGGGTTAATACAACAAGAGTTACTTAAAGATTTTAACTTACACATTGCATATTGGAAAGCTTTGGATTTCACAAGTACATTGATTCCTGTTAAAAAAGAAGAATGATCATACTTATTATGGAAGAAAATATTTGATCCCAACTAATCTTGAATGTATCTGGTCATTGTGAGCAGATCATTAAACTGTAAAATTCTGTAACTAATGCAAATCGAATCAACATGACAAATATAAAGACCTTTGAAAATGAGGGATGCAGTACGAGGAAGATCATCAAACCAGTGCTCCCCACTCCGTCGAGCCTGCAACACACATACACACCAAATACATGTTGCATTATCCTTGGTAATATTATTAGAAAATACGGGATTAATTTCCACTGTTATGCCGATGATACTCAACTATATATCTCAACAAGACCAGATGAAACTTCTAAATTATCTAAGCTAACAGCGTGTGTTAAAAATGTAAAAGATTGGATGACCAATCATTTTCTCCTATTAAATTCGGATAAGACAGAGATATTACTTATTGGACCAAAAGACAGTACACCGAATCTCGTGGATTACAATTTGCAACTAGACGGATGTACGGTTACTTCCTCTACAGTCAAAAATCTGGGTGTATTCTTGCTTAAGAGGGTTTAACAAACACCCAGGGAGTGTAATCATGTGACAGTGTGTGAAATCTGACCTTCCATTTGAGCTTGATCACTTCATAAAACTTATAAAAGTCCTGGAGACTAAAACACAAGCACAAATACATCTGAAGAACGCCTCATCTGCTAAAATAATCAAAAGAACGTGAGCACATATGAGTGCCTGCGTGTACCTCAGCATGGTTGCTCCTGTGTGGTTGAGGGCTTTGAAAGTGAGGAAATGATCCTGTGCTGTCATTCGTGGACAATAGAATCGCATCAGTCCATCAAACTTTTAGACACACTCCATCTGGCCTCTAAATAAATGTAGATTTATCACACTCACATTCATCCATAAAATACACAAGGCTTTCGGGGTTCAGTCCTGAAAGAGTGTGATCTGTAAACCTCACCTGCAGACTAACCAGCAGCTGGAAGGCGTGCTCTATGGCAGATCGCTTGTGTAGAAGAAGAGACTTGAATTTCATCTTCTTGACTCCATTAAAGGTGTCAAAAACTACTGCCAGTAGCTGTGAAGCAAAAATTAAGAGCAAACTCAAAGTAGTTCACACTGCACCAACAGATAATGCTTACAAAATTAAACTATAATACACAATAAATCCTTTAAAGGACACATATTATGCCCCTTTTTACAATATGTAATATAAGTCTCTGGTGTCCCCAGAATGTGTCTGTGAAGTTTCAGCTCAAAATACTCCACAGATCATTTATTATATCATTTTGAAAATGCCTATTTTGAGTGAAAGCAGAAACACGCTGTGCAAAATCAAAAGGACAGCACCGTGGGTGGAAACTTACAGATTAAGGGGCGGTAATATTATAATGAGATCCCTTTGCCACGTCACCAAGGGAGCGAAATCTGACGCGCTCATTTTCTCAGACGCTTGCAGAAAAAGGCTTACCACAACAAAGTTACTGGGTTAATCTTTTTCACGTTTCCTTGGTTGGTAGATGCACCAGGGACCTGATTATAGCACGTAAAACCTGGAAAAGTCAGATTTTCATGATATGTCAGCTTTAAAATTAAAACAGATTCATTGTTGTTTAATACTGACCAGATTCATGATGAAGTAGAGCTTGATGGACAGATACACAATGAAGAAAATGCATGACCAACGATTCTTTGAATACGCTGGCATCATCACATCTGGAAAACTAGTGAAGAAGAAAGATGTGTGAATCTACTAAAGACTTACCTCATTATTAATCATTTAGTAAACACTTTTTTATTCAAAGTGACTTTTATTACATTTTTATCAGGGACAGTCTGACTATAGTGACCTGGGGTTAAGTTCTTTGTAGGAGGACATAATGATAATAGAGGATCAGAGAAATTCTCCAGTTCCCCCTCAAGGAGTTTGGATTACTACTGCTGTTACAGGAAGACATGAAACACTGAGGCTCAGAGTCATACAATGTTAAGTAGGATGTGTGCACCACAGCGAGAGTACATACTTACTTTGCAGTGGTCAGAAGGACAAACAGACTAACAATCCTGTTCTCCAGTGTGCTAAAATACTGTGGAGAGAAAGAAAATAATCTATGAGTTTGTGTGTGTGTGTGTGTGTGTGTGTGTGTGAGAGAGAGAGACAATAAGACAGAGAACACAAGGGTGTGGAAAACAAAGGTGAGTGTGTGATCGAAGTACTAACAGGGTCTGCTGTGTTGGCTGAGAACAAACAGACTCCTAGGATGGCAAAGATGACCATGAAGAAAAGCAGCAGCAGAAGAATATCAATGAAGGGAGGAAGGTTGTATTTGAAATAGACTTTTTGTAACAATGTAAAAGCCTTTACTGTCACATTTAAACAATTTAATGCATCCTTGCTGAATCAAAAGATTTATTCAAAAAAAGACCCTAAAATTTTGAAGTGTATGCACATTATAGTGAAGTAGAAGTCACATACATAGACGTCCAAGTGGAGAAAGGGGACGGCAGGGGCCTCTGAGAGGGACAGAAGCATGAGTAACACCGCAGTCAGCAGCTCCATCACATAGAAAAGGTGATTGTGAGCAAACAGGTAGGCTCTGAGCGCATGGGCATTTCGCGGATGAGTGAAAAACTTGTCGTTATTCTCTCCCTCCTGAAGACAAACACAGACAAATTGGCAAGGGAGAATTATTATTAGCCCCGAGTGTGTGTTTGTGATCATCTGCATATATTTAACTGCTTCACTGAGCGTATGGACTGGAGGTTCAAAAGGTAACATTCAGGTATATTGCTGCTTCCTGGTAGTTCATTTCCCAACTCTGCCGCAAAGAATTCTGGGTCCTGGTGTCTGGTGAAGGCTAGTATGCTATTGTATAGTGTATTGGACACTTAAACACATGACCATTGGGGTTGGGAAACTTCACTCTTAAAGTGACAGTACTACATAGTGTCCTCCCCAAAAACTGACCTGGAAGAAATAGTATAGGCCTATTGGTTGATGGGTCATATGATGATTGTTAATATTTTCAGTACCACACAATAACACTAGGGTGCAGCATCTCCTCAGTGATTCCAAAAGTCTCTCAAATGAACTATCTACAAATGACACAGCACGTAGATTTGTGTTATTAAATTTACACTGCAAAGGTGGCACAGAAGCACTTCTAATGTGGCATTTAGGTGTCCTTACACAGTTTTTGCTGCTCAGAGGTGGCATAAATGCATTTACACAAAAACTGCAGCTGTATAATTTGATACTAGGGGCTGAGGTGGGTCAGAGCAAGCATGACTTAGTCTGACTTTTACACTGAATTTTTAGCAGGCACAGAGCAGCCTTAACTCAGCTGTAAAGAAACACAAAGACAATTGTCAATAACAACTTCAACCACTTTTTCTACATAAAAATAAGTTCTCTTTTACAATGTGTTGTAGGTGGAATTATCATTTTCAATCAAAAGTAATCAAACAAAGATATTTTATTTGATGACATCATGATTAAATCTAGCACCCTCAATGACATGATCCGCCACCGATGACAGCCGCAGTGAACACAGCTGAGCATTATAAACTTCAAACTCCAGCACTGACATCACTGTTCATTATAACACACTAATGAAATTAAACTCACTCTCAACAATTCCTCTGTATTAGATACATTACCACATTTTTCTCCATTTTCAACATTACAAAAGCTTTTATAAAGCAGTGTGGGGAAAAACAGCCCTGCTCTACTAAAACGATCAATTCTGCCTATGCAGAAGGCCTACAAATCATCTCCCAGCGCATTAGTAATGTCAACAATGCAGTCAACAATGACGAAAAGGCTTGACTGCAGAGCCCTCTAGAGTCAGTGCTTGGAACTCACACCTCCCACTGTCACATGATGCATGTCTGAGGTCCCAATCAAGGAGAATGAGGGTTAAAGATCAGGTTTCATGTCGACCAGGGCCTGTAGTATCTCAGCAAAATCTAATGATCAGCACTCCTGTAACACTATGACTATTTAATGAACCGATACCCGACAGCAGAGGTTTTCAAATGAAGGTCCGGCCTAGGACACCAGAGACACTGCAAGGGAGTGTAGGGAGTCTGTGGACAATTCAGAATCAGAATCAGAAAGTGCTTTATTGCCAAGTATGTTTGCACATACAAGGAATTTGTTATAGTGTCACAAGCTTCCAGTACACGGAGACAACAACAACACACAGATAATGAAAATGAGATGTGAATAAAATACACATGCATAAATATAAACCACAAAAAAAGAATAAATTGTATGTACAGGTGTGGTATAGATGGAATAGGAATAGAATAAAATAAAATAAGTTGTAGGGATGTACTAGGGTTTAGGGTGATAAATAATTATAAGGTTATTGCACATACAGTACTTTAATTCAGTACAACATTCAAAGAATGTTATAAAATATTTAAGTTAATGCAGTAACTTAAATATATTATATATAATGAATTATGATGTTATTATTGTTTTATTTTGCTTTCTAAAGACTGGCTGGAAGTCATGAAGTTAATAATTATTTTATTCTATTGATTTTAATAGAACAAATAATAATAATAAAAAATTAAATACGTTTAAATACGTCTAAAATAATTCTAATCTTGTGTAAAAATAAATAAATAAATAAAAATAAAAAAAGGTTCAAGTCAATTGTTTAACCTTTGAAACAACATGTTGTCTTTATAATGCCAAACTTAAAAATATACAGATGCTTCACCATGGCATCTATATATTTGGGTCTCTCGCATTATCTGAGCTCAGGCTCTGGAGAGAGAAGTCACTGACAGAACGCATGAAGGCTGCTGCTGCACACAGAATGAGAGGGTGCTCGCTGCAGAGCCAAATGGGAGGAGCTGGAGCTCTAGCTCCCCCTCGCTGGATGTAATGGGTGGAGCTAGACACCCAACCACTCCCTAACCCTACCCCTTACCCTATCGCTAAACATAACTCCACCCATTAGTTCACACAGAGGTGGAGCTGGACATCCAGAGAGGGGGAGCTGGAGGTCATGTGGCTCTGCAGTGAGCAGTACTTGCACAGAATGGATGACAGATCTGTGGAAGAGAGCTGAATGCCTAATAAATGCCTTAAAGATGTGCACCGGCCTGCACTGCCATCAGTGAAGCTCAGGTAACTGCAGGTGACCCAACATCATAAACGTCAGCTAAATATATGGAGTAACACGAACACAATCTACTCACTCTCATCTTCCTCCAGCAGCCCGCTGCTCGTATCGTCCCAGGCCAGAATCAGCGGCACGTCGTCGTCCCCCTCCGCGATGAGAGGACCGCAGTTTTAGGGGGACACAGAGTCCGTTTGGCCAATAAACTGACCTTTCGGTGCTGCAGAGAGAAACTTTAACACTGAACACACGACACGAGTTACAGAAACCGCTTTACTGTCCCCGGACACCAAACCGAGCCAGTTTATGCTCAAATGTGTTTGAAATCAACTTTGACGGTTTGACTTAAACGAATCATAATTATAACCGTAACAGAGCCTGTCTGTTTACGTCAATATTTTCGCCTGTTATTAAAATACCAACGCAAGCGCAAAGCATATTGCGTATTTCCAACTGATTAAAAGAGAAGTTAACTTTCGAAGGCAGAAAAATACGATTTAATCGAGTTTGTAACATTATAAATAAAAGAACCGCCGCCGTCAAGCAGGAGGGTTTGACGTTACGTCTTTTTACGACAGTGTCATTTTTGGCCGCTGAAGTGTCACAATAAAAGCCACGGAGTGAAAATGTGTCTCATGCCAAACATATTTAGACATTCAGTGATAATATGAGGTTTATGAAATACATGCAGGGAAAATGTATCTATATATATATGTGTAAGTAAATCACGGATGAGATTTCTTATTTTGTTTGTTGCTAGAGTGGGAAGTCACTGGGAGCAGAATGTCATGCCACCGGTTGTCACAGCAACTGGTATACATAACATCAGAGTGTGTTGTTTACATGCGTACAGATTTCTACAAACATGAATAATAACACGGTAATGTACAACATGTTCAGGGAGAGCTAAATGGTTATTGTTGTGCGTTATTGTTTATGGGTTATTTAGACATTTAGATTGTTAAGCGCAAAGTATTTCTTTGTCAGCAATGAATAGGAATATAAATAGAAATGGCCGATACGATAAAATCGAGAAATCTTTTAAAAAATCTATTATAAAACACATGTAAGCTTTGTAATCATATTGGTGTAAGTCATTTTTGATGAAGAAAAAAAGTTACAATTCCCTACAAAGATCTTTTTTTTTTTTTAAATCGTGTAAAATGTATTTAAAATATCAAAATGAATTAAAACTTTTTTGTATGAATTGCATTTTAATGTATTTTAAGTAACTTAAGTAAGGTTTCAGACTCTTATATCTCCTCCCTTCTGTTTTTAAATAGCCTACGTCTTTCAAAGACATTTTCACCTCTTTAATGTTTTAAAAATGATTTGATGTCTGAATAGTTTTCTCTCTCACAATCATAGAAACCTCTAATGATGGGCTCAAAACCAGACGCCGTCCCTCCTGAAGACAGATTATCAGATGCAGCCACCCTTCCAAACAAAACTAAAGCAGACTACTTAAAGACCATCAACCCCTCCAGGAAGACACTGTCATCTCTCGAAGCAAAGCTTATATTTGGGGTACTAGATGAGTGCATTCATCAGATGCAGATAGTCTCTCTTCTACCCACTTTGCTGAGCTCTCCAGAAGCACTTTCCCAGAGTCTTGGAGAGGAAGTGGTCCATGCCCTGAAAGAGCACCAGAGGCTTGGGGAAAAGTACCCAGCTATGGTGCTTGATGCGAGCTTTGAGCAAAGTGAACTAAAGGAACAATTAGCCAAATTGACAAAAGCAGTTCAGGACTCCTTTCATAACATTATGCGGCTTCTTAGGGCAACTCCGACCACAAGGGAGGTGCTAAAAGGCGTAGAACCCAACACAGGGGGAGAGATGGAAACTCAGAAACTGAAAGAGGGTCTGTGTGAGTTGAGAGAGATTGTTTTGGAGAGGCTTCTCACTACACCTGCAGAGGAGAGAGAACGCAGAGAGATGATGCTTGAAGTCAGTCTACGTCACTCTGCCAACCAGGAGCTGATAAACTCACTGGAAAAAGAGGTTGCCAGTGCAATAAAAGACAAGGATACAGAGGTCTGCAGCATGATAAGAAACAAAAAATGTTATAAAGTTGACAGAATGAATGAGTTCTTCAAACTACTTGGTTATATTCTCTCTCTATTCTCTGACTCTTACTCCTATTTAGAGCTCCACGTTGAATAATAAAGTGCACCAGCTGAGAAACTCACTGCATCAGATGGAAAAAGGTTTGGAGGACTTCATCGTCCGAACTCAACAGGATGCTGAGAAACAGAGCCAATCAGACACAAAAACTTCAGAGGGGAAGGGAGCTCGTTTGCAGCAGGAGGCCAGTCAGCTGAGAGCTCAGCTCAATAATGTGACTGAAGGGGACAGAGAGAGAGAACTGGCACTACGAAAGGTGTATTTATGCACATTTAAGTATAATTCAGTTAAATAGCATGCGTGGGTATAGTTATTTTGTTGTAAATGTTGCTGGTTTTGATTTGCAGAAAAAATACAAGGAGGAAACAGAGATTGAGAACTGGATCCAGAAATATGATACTGAAATTGGAGAGAAACAGGTAGACATTAATCTTATGTTGATGCAGTTTAATTTTCAGATGTAGTTGCAGATGCCGTTCAAACATTTGGGCTCAGTATTTTTTCTAAGATAATTTTTTTACTCAGCACTCGACTGAACCAAAGTGACAAAATCAGTATATTAGAATGATGATTTCTGAAAGATCACGTGACACTGAAGACTGGAGTAATGATGTTGAAAATTCAGCTTTGCCAATCACAGGAATAAATTACATTTATTCAGTATGTCACACCCCATCTTCATGTTTTAATAGCAAATACGTCAACACATAAAAGAAACTTGTAGATTTGAGAGAATTGTTGAACGTGTGTGACCAGAACATTCAAATTACTTCTCAATTAATTGTCACTGTGTAAATGTATTTAAAAATGTAAATGTTGTTGTTTTTATGCTCATGTGCATTTGATTTTGTATGTCTATATGTGTGTCTAGACAGAACTGGAGGAAATGACACGCATGTATGAAACAGACATGGCAGAGCTGAGAGCGCTGGAGGAACATTCTGCAGTTCTGGACCTGGAGTACTCCCAGATTATGGAGGAGCGACAGGAGGCTCAGAAGCAGAGGGAACAACAGGAAAGAGAAAGAGAGATGCAGAGCCAAGCTGCCACTGTCGTTCAGGCCCACTGGAGAGGCTTTTGTGTACGCAAGGCCATGAAGGCCAACGCAAAGCCCAAGAAAGGGAAGAAAGGAAAGGGGAAAAAAGGGAAATGAAAGAAAGCATGAAAGCATGGTGCAAGATTATCAACAATATTATTTATGTTATTAGATAAATAAAATGGGGAAAAACCACTGTGACTGTGAGACTCATGAAGCATTCAAGTGTTGTTGTACAGTTGTTAACCAGATATTTACCCTGATTTCTTTCAAATCTGTTTTTATTTTTAATTCTGAAAGTTGTGTAGTGTATTCCAGTTTATAGAAACAATGGCTGCATCTGAAACCTGAAAACGGCTGCCTACACAGTATATGGAGGAAGAAATGAAGACATGTCCGAATCCAATAATAATATTTCATTGATTATTAAAGAGGAAACCCTTTTAATTAAACATACCTTTAATCTCCATGTCCCTGTACAATATTCCTGGTGTCCCTCCCACCGCAGTGCACAACAATCCTGTACAATCCTCAAGGGTGGCCAGATGATGATTTTTTTATAGTTTAGGCACATCTGTCCATTTTCAGTGGATATAAATCTTCAGAGATTGGGTGTACATAATGTTGAACTTCAGTTCATTATCTATAGCTCTCATGAGCTGAAAATATTTCTGAATCTGGAGGGAAAATTACAAAAACATGAGTTTTTCACCAAAGCAGTTTTGAAAAAAACGTAGCTTGCCTGTTACGTCTTACCACACATTGCTGTGTGATGACTTTTTAGAACATTACTGTAGCTCATTTTAGTTTTAAAAATCATATCAACAATAAATAATAATTCATTCAAGGTTGACAGAAGTATTTTTGCATTATTCACCATTTCCAACTGCTTGAAGATGTCCTCAGTGTCCAGAGAGACTTTCCTGTAAAGTGTGATCATCTGATAAATGTTACGGCTTGTGACCTTTAGCTGAGCAAATCGGAGTGTCTCTTTTGCTGCAGTGGAATGGAAATGCTTCAATTTTAATTCCTGTAGAACACATGAATAGTCTGTAATCTTGGGAGACAGAACTGTACAGAAGACATAGGCCTGTAAATTGTGTGCGTGTGTGTGTTTACCTATTTGTATGCTTCTAAGCGTATGCTGTCTAGCTGGGTCTGTTGCTGGTGCAGTTGGTTGTTACAGTGCAGGAGAACAGTTCGCTGTTTATTTAGGTACTGTATCAGTTCCAGCTTTGTGCTCTCTCTCTCTCTTTGTCTAACCTAGTTTGGTTTTCTAGAAGTTCTTTGTGGATAGACCGGAGTTCATGAAGACGGTCAATGACTTGACCAATGTTCTCAAACTCAAATGTCTTTAAAAAGGGGGAAGAGAGAGAAGAAAAATGTAATATTACTATACAAAATTTTAGATGCAGAAACAGGTAGAACCTGTATAATGTACACTTTTGAGAAGTTCGTCCATTATGTTACCCCATTTGCCTCATCATTCAGAAAACAGAAAATAAAACCACACAGAATAAGACTGATCCAAAATGCTCATTGGCAGTTACACTTGATGAAGAATAGGAAATCAGGTCCTTTAAAGGGATAGTTCACCCAAAAATGAAACTTCTGTCATTAATTACTCATCCTCGGAACAAAAGTTAAGATATTTTTTATGAAATCCGAGAGCTTTCTGACCCTCCATAGACAGCAAGGGTCCTACCACGATCAAGGCACAGAAACGTAGTAAGGACTAAATGTGACATCAGTGGTTCAACCGTATTTTTATGAAGCTACGAGAACACCTTTTGTGTGCAAAGAAAACAAAAATAACGACTTTATTCAACAATTCTTCTCCGCATTACCCTGGCGCAATTTTGGGGAGTATCACGACGCATGCCTGTGCTTTTCTTCTGAACGTTAACAAGGTTTAGGTTAGTCGACATCAGCAGCACCACGCACCATGCGTCGTGATGCTCCCCAAAATTGCGCCAGGGTAATGCGGAGAAGAATTGTTGGATAAAGTCGTTATTTTTGTTTTCTTTTTGCACAAAAAGTTTTCTCGTAGCTTCATAAAATTACGGTTGAACCACTGATGTCACATGGACAGTTTTAATGATGTCCTTACTATGCTTCTGTGCCTTGATCATGGTAGGACCCTTGCTGTCTATGGAGGGTCAGAGAGCTCTCGGATTTCATCAAAAATATCTTAATTTGTGTTCCGAAGATAAACGAAGGTCTTACGGGTTTGGAACGAAATTAGGGTGAGTAATTAATGACAGAATTTTCATTTTTGGGTGAACTAACCCTTTAAGGTAAGTAAGTCAGTTCATTTGGCACCCATATATTTAATACTACTTCAAGTCATGCCAGTACAGCATGAATGTAGAAAGACTGTAATCTACATAATTGTTTTTGACCAATTTGACCATAATGTTATCAAAAATTGTGCTACTTCAGCTCAAATCATGGACAAAAACCTAGCGTAAACTGTAAGCTGGCACTTCCATTCCCATAGCCGATGTGTTGAGCGTTGCAATGTCTCTATCAACGAGGCACTTGGTTATTTCTGTGTACAGCTTTCCAGATCCTCCCATTCATATCTGTATGAAAAGATCATCTCTGCCCTTTCCAGTCTCTAGCTCAGGGCTGTCCAAACTCGGTCCTGGAGGGCCGATGTCCTGCAGAGTTTAGCTCCAACCCTAATTAAACACACCTGAACAAGCTAATCAAGCTCTTACTAGGTATAGAAACTTCCAGTCAGGTGTGTTGAGGCAAGTTGGAGCTGAACTCTGCAGGACACCGGCCCTCCAGGACCGAGTTTGGACAGCCCTGCTCTAGCTCAAATAACTCTGCAAACTCTCAAAGTATAAAAAGTCTCACTCTTCAGCCAAATGAGGTATGTGAGTCCATGAAAAAAGCTTGACAGTTTCTCTGAGCTGTTTCAGTAGCTGTACCCTTTCCAGACACAACAGCAGTAGACTACCAACTAATAGTGCAACTACCTTTCCAGACATTTTTGCGGCTCTCTCCAGGAACTCTTGGTAGCATATGGCTTTTCTGACACAATCCTCCAGTAACTCTTTTCGTGCCAGCAGGGTGTCAATCTCTGCTTCTGAATCTCCAGTTCTTTCAGTCTGATTTGAGATCTCTCTGCTTCCGCTTTCTTTATGGCACGCAAACGTCTGGCATCATTTTCCTTTAGGTAAAGAAAGAAATCAGTTTACACATCATCCGTTCATATCCATGTAATTGTTTCGGAATGCTGCATTACTTGCAAAAACATTATATTTCAGTATGAATTTTTTCAGTTTCTCTTCTTTCTAAATGTTTTCGTCTCTCTCTCTTAAATTCTCTCGCTCCATCTGCATCTCCTGTCAACAGCATACACAAAGCAAGAAAAACTAACTGGAACAGCTAAAAAAGTAAAAATGTAAATAGCTGAAACGTATTTTTCACCACCTCTTTTTGAGCTTCCAGTGCCCTCATTTGCACTTACACTCAAATCCGTCAAATCCTTCTGCGCGGCCTTATTTCTGAAATTTTCAACAATCTCTGAATATATGCAATATAATCTCTGTGCGCCCAAACAATGCTTATACAACAGTTTTTTGCACTTCAGCGACTTCTCTGAATCTCTGAAACCAAATCTCAATGGCCATTACGACGGCACGTTAATGGTTCTAGAAAAAACACTGGTCGAACTGAAGTGTAATAAATGATACAGCCTATTCTTACAATTTGAGTCGTTCTTCGAAAATCGACTGAAAGTAAGCTTTCAAATTTAAATTCATAATTGAAATAGCCAAAAATTACCTTTCAGTTTATTGTGGTACTGATGAATAATGTTGCTGACTGATTATTATTATTATTATTATTATAACATTGTTATAACATTATTAATACCAGAAACAAGTGTAACACTAATAACTATGCTAACTTTATTATTATTATTATCGGTGTTGGGAAAGTTACTTTTAAAATTAATGCATTAGAATATTGCGTTACTCCATTAAAAAAGTAACTAATTACGTTACTTAGTTACTTTTTATGGAAAGTAATGCATTACTTTTGCGTTACTTTTTAAACATGGACAGGGCTTGCTTGTTTGTTTAAAAAAAGTTATATTTTTGGCAAATATAAAAGCCTTTTCACACCAAAAGTGAAATGCAGAGAGAGAAAGAGAGGGAGAGGGATGAGAGAAAGGGGGAGACTAATGGTAAAACAGTTACTGGTGATGCAGGGCTTGAATAAAAGCGATTGTTCAGCCAAAAATGTCAATTCTGTCAGAATTTTCTCACCTTCAGGTCGGTCCAAACTTGGATGACTTTATTTCTTTAGCAGAACACAGAAGTCATACAAGTTTAAAACAAAAATGTAACGCTACAAGTCAAAATGTTTGTAGTAAGATTTTTTGTTTATGTTTTTGAAACAATTTACAAGTACATTAACTTATGCTCACCAATAGCATTTATTTGATAGAAAATACAGTAAAAACACTAATATTGTGAAATATCATTAGACATTTATGTACATCTATAATTAAAATTTGGGGTAAAATGTCTAATTTATTGTACAAATCTGAAGATTAAAAAAAACTTGTTTTCAGTTCAATTAAATTACAGTGCCTGCTTAACTTCTGCTATCTACTTAACTCCATTATGAGTCTATACTACCATTTAAAAGTTGGGTTGGTAAGATTTGTTCTCATATGCTCACTGCTGCATTTATGTGATCAAAATGACAATAAAACAATGTGAAATATTATTAGAGTTTAAAATAACTGTTTTAATGTATTTTAAAACATGATTTATTCTTGTGATGGCAAAGCTGAATTATCAGCAGCTATTACTGCAGTCTTCAGTGTCACATGATGATGATTAAAAAGTTTAGAAGAACAGCATTTGTTTGAATGAAAAAAATGAATGTCTTTACTGACACTTTTGATTAGTTTAATGCTCACTGAATAAAAGTATTCATTTCTTTAAAAATAAAAAATAAATAATCTTATAGAGTTCATTATAATACCCCTATATTTAAACATTTGTTTTCATGTTTTCAACCAGGTTTGGAACGCATTACCTCATGAAAAGCTGACACAAACACCACATTGAATTAAAAACAGATGAAATGAACTCCAGCCTGTGCTGAAATCAAAATACACACATAGCTGGGTATCAAAAAGCTGATAAAGTTTCTTCGGGTCAAAGCTTGAAATGAGGAACAAAGAGAAACAATTATGAATACATAGATTAGTTGTGAGCTGCACTCCTACTCTACATTAACATTAAGATTTTCGATCTCTTTCCACTGCGCAATAAATTCGCTTAAGTGGGTATCTTTCGCTTTCGCATTTTGCTTAAGTGGACATCTTAACGACGAACGGGTTAATAGCATTACGGGCTAATGTCAGGGAGGTAAAAGGGCCCTTACTGGACCGTGTGCGTGTACCAGAGTGTACTGGGGGCTGTGGCGTGTTTCCTGGAGGAGCTGGATGATGCCATTAGGTTTGAGAAAATGAGCTCAGATCACTTAATTAGCAGTAAATAAGTGCTTAGCTGGGCCGGGAAATCCAGTCAGGGTCAGAGGCTTTTCAAAGACTCGATTTGGGTTCAGATTTCCATCTGAAAGAGAACATCAATAGGAGCCACCCAAAACTGTTCCGCTGAGATGAGGCAGGGGAATTTATTGATAGTTGAGTAATAATTATAAATGTCATTTCAAAATGTCAATCATTTATGGAAATGATAGCATATAAACTGCTAAAAGGGACATAACAGAACTGCATTATTTTCCTCCAAGCAGCAAGCATTGTTAAAGTGCATAAAAATTTCCTGGCCTTTAGATGATAAACTGTTTTCCCCTAAAGAACTTTCCAGTCATCTCTCTGTTTCCCTGCAACAGCTCAAACTCTTACACAATGTGTGAAACTACAGCTCTAAGGCACACACACACACACACACACACACACACGTGTATGCATACACACATACACATAAACATACACATACACATACACATACACATACACTACATGACTTCCATACAAAATATCAAAATTTATGAATGAAGTACTACGTCATATCAACACAAAAGACATTGCTGTGGATGAACATTTTATTTCAGCTTCATAACAAGTTTCAGAAAACACGTTCACAAAACACAGAAACTTTACATTTGCCAGAGTAAAGCAAACTGCTCAATAAATTTAAAAACGCTTTACAAATAAATATCAGCAAACACAAATTGTGAACTCAAAATCAATAAATAGTTCATCATTATAAATAACCGAAACATGAATTTCACAACATTAAAAGTTTTCTTTAAAATGACCATGTTTCACTCATGAAATTCTTATTGCATGGTGTGTCTATAAATAAATGTCCAGCTGATGCCTCCCCTCCTCTCTGTCTGTCTCTCTCTCTCTCTGTATCTCTTGCCTTGGGCCATGACAGGATTGGTAACATCACTGCTCCCTTAACGGACTGTGACACGTGCAGTACCCAGCATTCCCTTTTCTCATCAGAATAGAGTACGAATAAACAAAATAAAGGACCCCCATCTGAAGCTAGACAATGTGTGATAGGAAGTTTAAGAGTTTTAAATCTGGCAGTTTCTTGTATTTGGGTTTGTTAGTGTTTGTAGGCTACATCAGCATTTCCTAAGTGAAATAGTAAAAAATAGGATTCTCCCTAAATGTTCACAGATACTGGCCACAATGAAGCAACCCACCTCCTTAACATTATTCCCCTTTTTTAAATTCCTGGTGTAGTTGTATCTTGATGAAAAAAGCTGCAGTAATGGTAACAGAGATTCACACATCTTTACCAGAAGATATTTGATACACATGTACACAAAATCTCACACACACATCACTGAAGACTAAAGGGACATGCAAACATTCATCACAGGGTTTAAGAGGAAATTTTGTCTATTTTAAAAGAAAATCTCAAATTTATATCCTGAAATCCCATTAGTTCCCACTTGCTCCACAGTGACAATATATATATATATATATATATATATATATATATTCTCTCTCTCTCTCTATATATATATAGATTTATTTATTGTATTATATTCTAATTATTTTTTTAAGTAGATAACAAAAAGCATGAGCAAATATAAAATGTTATTATAAAAAGTATATATAAAATTATGAAAATGTTAAGAAAATACATACAAATATTTTTATACCAATAGGTGAAATAAGAATTGCAGCTACTATATTGCAAATTATATTAATTTTGATGTTGAATTTTATTCTTATTTGTTATTTTGATGCTCTAGCAGAACTGAATTTTTTTTAATTTTTTTTTTAATAATTTTAATTTGCTAGACAACATAACAACAAGGTAGAAACTGTGAAGCAAAACAGATGCAAACTTGTGATCTCAGGATACAATTATGAGTATGTTACCACAATACACAGACTCTTTCGTTCTTTTCCTTCTCTCTCTCTCTCACACACACACACACACACACACACACATATATATATATATACATATATTCTCTCTCTCTCTCTATATATATATAGATTTATTTATTGTATTATATTCTAATTATTTTTTTAAGTAGATAACAAAAAGCATGAGCAAATATAAAATGTTATTATAAAAAGTATATATAAAATTATGAAAATGTTAAGAAAATACATACAAATATTTTTATACCAATAGGTGAAATAAGAATTGCAGCTACTATATTGCAAATTATATTAATTTTGATGTTGAATTTTATTCTTATTTGTTATTTTGATGCTCTAGCAGAACTGAAATTTTTTTTATTTTTTTTTTAATAATTTTAATTTGCTAGACAACATAACAACAAGGTAGAAACTGTGAAGCAAAACAGATGCAAACTTGTGATCTCAGGATACAATTATGAGTATGTTACCACAATACACAGACTCTTTCGTTCTTTTCCTCCTCTCTCTCACACACACACACACACACACACACACACAGTCCAGTGAGGGAGTCAGTTGTGTAGCCAGTTAACGGCTTTAAACAATTCAATAACTAAGTAAGTCTGTATGAGTTTGAGGCTGATTCGTGATTATTTTTGATTGAATGAAAAAGTGTTCATAAGAGTCATTTGTTCATGAATCTAACATCTCAACACGGTCTGGGTTAGTTGTTGCGTGCAGGAAAGAAAGAAATACATAATGTGCTAAGATATCTGACGAAATGCACACAAAGTTTTCTTGAGTGCTGCTAATGGCAAATAGATTTTAAATTATTGTTGCATTTTAGAAGTGAGAGATGCAGCTGTCAATTATAAACCTTAGTACTATGTACCTAATACGTACCTAATTGTTTTGTTTTTAACTTTATTAAATCTCTTCAAAGAACATTTTTTTAAAAAGCCCACAATAATTCCAAGTAACATACAAGAAAGGAAAAAATACAAATAAGAAATACTATGGATTTTTGAAAATTACCTTTCCTGCAGTGTGTAACACAGCTCTAAGTGAATGAAAACATCCTGCCAAGTTTTAAATCTGAAAGTGCACCGCGTATAAAGTTATTGTCTCTCAAAAGAAAGAGCTGATTCTGAATAATTGAAACGAGTCGTTTTTAAAAACGAATCCCAAGCCGTTTCATGTTGACTTCAAAATGAAACATTAGCATATTGCCCGCCCACTTGTTGATCTTTTCCGGTTGGTCTGAATGAAAATGCAAATTCATTCTTTGCCACTAGGTGTGGTAAAATAGCTGTTTCCCCGGTAACGGCTGTAAACAAAGCAGCACTGCGCTCACAAACGCTGCTTTATCAGGCATCACAGGCAAGATGAAATGAAAATTAGACCAATCGGACCAATCACCGCTGATTAGCCTCACGCAAAGGAGGGGTTTGGAAAAATGAATCGTTAAACGAATCGTTTGGGAGTCGTTGAGCAAGTAAGGTAAAAATAAATGCATATTATAAGACAATGAAAGTGTTTTTTGACCTTGCATGCATGTCAACCTGTTGTTGGGGACTCCCAAAACCAAAATATGAACCTTTCATAACCCATAATAGGGGCACTTTAAATTCCACAAAAATGTAACAAATTTACATTTGTGTAAATAAAACTTGCATATAATCCAAATATTATAACACAGAAATTCAACCTCTTTGTTTTGCACCATGTACCTGAAATGTCGGAGCAGGTGTAGCCAGGACTGGGCTTTTGTGTCACAGTGTATTCTGACCGAGAGAGACAGGAGTCAGGCGAGGGTGGAGCTGCACGCTGCCTTGCAGTACTACGTGGTACAAGTGGATACTCCTTACTGTGAATAAAGTGTAAAACATGCACCAGACGCATTGATTCCTACAGCATGACCCAGACAATATTTGAGAAATTGGGAAAATTACATTTAAAGAAAGGACGCAAAAGATATACTGAGAATATTTCAGAAGCCCATGCATCAGGGAACTTTTAGAGGAAGAGTCACAACACACTTTGGCACAAGAGTTGATATATCAGGGTGTTAAAAGAGAGAGAGAGCAGGCTCATGATTTGCATTGGCACGGTGGCACGGCAAAGGGTAACGGATATCATTTGCACAGTACTGATCGTTTCTAATGAAATTTCTAAGTTAAGAGACAATTACAGTAGCTAAAAATCTGACTCATTCCTCTTTCTCTCTGTTTTTTCACTCTCTCTCTCAAAAACGCATTTACTTAGACACACACACATTAGCCCCCCAGTGACCTCTCTGTGTGACAGTGTGTTGTGCCGCTCTGCTCTTAATATTGTTACACTATAAATATCCCTCTCTTGTGTGTCACATTCAATAATGTCAACATGCAACACAAAGCTTTGACTTTTGTTCCTAAACCCTGCTAGTTAAAAGGACAACATATTCTCCATGTAGCTGAAACAACATCAGTGGCTACGAGATGCAACACATAATGACATGCAGGCACATAGGACATATATAAATGAAGACTTAAAAAAATAAAATACATTAGTGATTCATCATTACTCACATACAAACTCATGGTGCTGTTATGATCCACTAAAGTAAAATGTTTGCATGCGTATTAATATGTTCAAAATATGTGTGTTCCACCTTGGTGTACGGGACATGCGATGCAATTCGATATCGTCGTTTCCACGGAAACCTTTAGCAAATGGATTATTCTCAATTTTCAGCTGAGTGATCTAAAAGAAACGGAGGATTTAAGATGAACACTCTGCTGCTTTCTGCAAATGTATGCATTTTTTCTACGATCATAGGGGTCTTGCTGCTTACTGTGTGGTTCTGGTAGGATGTTACAGCGATGAAGGTCGTCTCAGGAAATGAGTGTGTGCAGAAACTTGTGTTGCTGGAGCCAAAGCTGTTCCTCTCGTCTGCCTTCACAATGTGCAGGCGAGGCTGGTATTTATGCATGGAATTTAAAATGATCTGCAGCAAATAACAGAAGAGATCTCCTGATCAACACATTGGTTACATAGGGGTTTCTGCAGGTTTTATTAGGGTGAATTTAAAATGTTTTAGGACCTTTTTAAGAGAATTTAAAAAAACTAAATGTATTATATTAGCAACACTTCAAAATTTTGTTTGATTTACAAAAATAAATATCCATATCCAATCTGCTCCAATCCATATTATACCTTCAGATCACATTGCAAAGAAACTGATGTTATTCCTCAGTATTTCTGTCTTGCTTTTCAGTGCAAATGTCTAAAGATTTTTAAATCAAGATACATTTACTTGAGAAGCAAAATGACAGGCGATAAGAAGTCTTCTTTCTGTGAAATTTATCAAAATGATGCAAATTTGTGATGAAAAAAAATCTGCCAATAATAAAAAAACAAAACAAGTTGTCATGCCTCATTGACAGATATTTGTTCTTGTTTTAAACATAAACTCATTTAATTTTGTTCAGCGTCATATCTTCATTTTGCAACTCAAGTAAATGTATCTTGATTTAAAGATGTTTAGAAATTTGTTTTGGAAAAGAAGACGAAAATACTGAGGAAGATATTCATTTAGCATTGCATGCAACATTGACTTTATGAATGTAAGACTTTCTGCTCTGATTTAAGACATTTTAGGGCCTTATTTTATGGAAGGGTGAATTAAGACCCTTTAAAGACCCACAGAAACCCTGTTCCATGTCCAGTTCAATCCAACTAAGCTGTAAACCAGTGGAGAGTTTAATTATGTTCATCAGTAAATAACCAATCAGATTTGACTGGCATCATCACTGACATGTCCGAAAGGATCCAGGTGGTTGTTGGTGAGTTTGAGCTTCTGGAAAGAGACGAGCTGTCTCATCCAGTGAGCTCCTGAAGCCGGTGAGTCTGGGTGCACATACAGTCGGCCTGGAATCGCCGGCTCAGCTTTACCACTGATGGACCTACAGAGCAGATAGGACACAAAACGAGTTGATAAGGACTTTCTGTCTGCTCCACAATTCTGAGATAAAAGTTCAGGTTACAAAATAAACTTCTATCTCAGGCACAGTTGAGCTCCTCTGCTCTGTGTGGATCCTCCACTCACTGAACAATATTCTCTAACCAAGGCTTATAATTGGCATTATTCTTGCATCATTTCACAACATCAACACACAACAGAGCTAATTTGTATTTATGCAATACATATCTTTCTCTTAGCATTCCTCCATGCAGTGATTTAGCTACACCTGTTTCTTTCAGTCGGTTACAATCAACAGCTCAACAACCTGTCATACAGTCATTCAATCACCATTCAAAATCTATTAAATAAAATGCCTAGTTAAGACTCATTGCTGAAAAAGAATCAAACATCTTTATAAATGTTTAACCTTTTATTACTTTATGTATTTTATTAGTAGTATTATAGTTTATATAAATTATAATTTAACACTTTCTTACCATTTGTTATCTGTAAACTTGTACCGATGCTCGTCAGCTGAAATAATGTCCATCAGTAAGATATATTTTGCTTTGGGGTTTAAGCCTGTTACCTTCACCTTGTAGCTGGGAAACATTCGTCTGTAAAAGACCAATGATCCATTAGAGAGCCAACAACAATAGTCAAATAATAATGGTGATAATAATAATTTTAATACAGTGAGAGTATTGTCTCATTTGTCAACATTTTCCTGATCCATGAAGTCATTGGATGTAATGACAAGAGGTACCACACATATTTAGAGAAATAAACACTAGCAAAATGGGAATATATTTATTTGAAAAAATTATATAATAATCCTGGTACAGCAGCATGCATATGATGGCAAATTGTGCACTATTTCTCACTGTTGTCCTTCAGGGGCTTTTCCCTGCCTGGGGAATTTTGTGTTGAAAATAGATTGATCCATGAACATTCAATAAAAAGGAAAAAATATATTTTCTATCTTTATACATTGTAGGGTAGTAAAATTAAAATGAAAGAGTCACTCACCGGCCAGCTTTAGTGATGATCATCTCTGTATTGACATCATGAAATTTCGCCCACAGATCTCTCTCGTGCAAATAAACTTTGATTGCCTCCATACCCTGCGCGCCAGGATCGGCAAACAAAAAAAGCAAATTACTGCTGATTTGTAAACCTATTTCTGACAAAATATGCTGACAAATACAAACAATATAATACTAATGTATTTAAATAAAGAATGGGTTTTAGGTTGTTTTTTTACCAGTGTTTTTTTTATTAGTCCATACGAATCATAATCGTAAAAATAGTCGAGACCGGTTGTTAATAATATCGAATTTGAAAGCAAATTAAAAGGAGTCGCGTGTACATTTTGCAGACAGACATATAACAAGAAATGATCTAAATACATACACTACGTAACAAATAATGCACTCCTGTATTAATCAGTGTGATGCTACAAAATGTCTATTTGCTTGTTATATAAACGTTATTAATTCATTCGCAAATATGCCATCTAAATAGCCGAAATAGTTCCACTTAAAATAAACAACTAGACCAACAGTATAATAATACAATAATAATCAAATCTTGACAAATAAATAAATACAAATCTGTCAGCAGAGTTTTGGCCTCGCATTCTGCTGCACGTGCAGAGTTCCGGCTGACCTGCTGGGAGAGCGGAGTTTGCAGCGGCGGAGAGCCGGGTTCGCACGGACCGTGATGACCGGAATCTTTCTCCTTCTCGAATCCCATCGCGGGGGAATCGCCGCCGGAACACGACTGCTGAGATCCGAACTCTAAATTCGCCATATCCCCGTTTGAGTTTAACTACGGTGAACTAAAAGATGCGAAAGGGAAATGGTAGAAATATTTTCAACCAGGTGATCTCCAGAATTAAATACAAATAAACAGCCTAAATTAAAACTAATCAAAAAAAATCCACATTAACTGTAATCAACTGGTTCCTTTAAATTATTGTGTAGCTACAAAAGTAGTAGACAAATATATTTTGCCTTGATACAATGGTTTTTGCGTTCGATGGAGAGAGTTTTAGGACGCTTTGGTTCTTAATGTAAAATATGTAGGAGACTATCGGAAATTCTCGAATCGAGGCTGCTATAACCATCTTAATTTATTCCTACAGAATCCAATAACTTAGATTAATTTTAACTTTATAATTGCCTCGCATGAAGCTACTTGGATGTTTGTCGTCTCTTACCTCATTGTTTAATGAGCTTTCCGTTGCTGACTTAATTCCAAAAAAGACGCAATTTTAAATTCGTCCCCACTGACTTATTTCTCCAAGAGGCCTATCATTTTAAGCTCCCTGAATACAAATACAAATATCTACAAAAAGAGTTTAGGGCGTTTTAATGGTGATTTCCTCTCTCCTCAAACCCTTCGCCGAGCTCTGTCCCTTCTTCTGCCGGGTCTCTCTTTTCTCCATCCATTCTCTGTCCCCCATTAAGTGATGCTTTCTGTCGTCACAGCTTTTTCATTCACACACTCATGACACGCCAGGTCCAAACTCTCACACACATTCACCACAAACAGCCACATTGCGCGAAAACCTCTCGTCCTCCAAGATGAACCTGCTAGCTCCTATGCGCTTTCCAAATGCAAATACAAAACTGAAGAACCGTCCTAAATAGCGGAAGAAAATAAATTCGCTGTACTCACATATCTGGCGCAGAATTTACGCGTAGACTCCAAGTTTGCTCGGTAAATAATCAGCGCTTTTCCGTCAACATCTCTGTGCGCGACGGCTGCGCGCTGCGGGGTTAAAAGTTGAGGAGGTCGGAAGGAGGTAACTAGGCGAGCGCTCTGTCCTCTCTCTCTCTCTCTCTCTCTCTCTTTCACTGCTCGAGTCCGTTTGTATTTGTTTGCTGGTGACAGAACACGGCGTTACCTCAGTAAAAACTTTGGAAATATTATTTGATGACCAAGTAGGCCTACGCGCGTTCTCTTGTCACTCATATAGTTCGCATTACTTCAAAACAGGCTTCCATAAATAAGACAAGTGGATGATAACAGGATAGAAGTAACATTGCTCGTTAATCCCGCAATCGTGTGGCGAGATAAAGTCAGGACAGCACGGAGAGCGCGAGTTTGACTGGGCTCGAGACACGTCGGTATTCGGATAAGGCTCTGTTTAATGTGACTAATGTGACAAACGTCTAGATAATTTTTCCGTTTTCCTCACAATTACTGAAATATTAATGACTTTATAATTGTTTCTGTGGAGTGACGCATGGGTGAATTTATTTCTCTTGGGATTCTGTGATCTGTCAGTCAGAATGGAGCGAAGCAGAATCTGTAAACCAAACCTCAAACCATTTGCAATAATTTCCCAAACATTACATATGTCTACCGATAGTTTTTAAATTACGTAAAATAAAATAAAAACATTAAAAACAATGTATTTCAAATGTTTTAAATAACGCAATGCGTATTCATTTTACGTTCTAACCTTTCAAAGCGTCAAACTAATAAATTGCGCCACCTAGTGCGGTCATTTATTAGTAAACGTTTAAACTCGTGTGACCTTGAAATATTAAATTAAATATTTGTTTGCAAAACCAATTTGGCGGTTTTTTTTTTTTATTAATTAAAGACAATAATTTAAACATATTAAAATATATTTAAAAACTTTATTTAAAAATATTAAAAAATATGAAATTGTATAAAAATTGAAAGATTAGTCCACACACATGTGCGCAGTTTATACAATGAAATATTTTACTCATTCAGACAAGATACAATCAGTATTTTCTCCTTCGTTAAGGCAAACGGCATAGACCTATCAAATCATGCTCTGTCATCTCACTTACTGCTCCAGTGTAAGCTGTAGGATAGTTATGTGTATTATCTCTGATCTCGCTTAAGTAGCATGAAAAAGAAACATACTCCAAGACCAAACACACGGACTCACACAGATAAGCAAGAAACAACAAAAAAATATAGTTCAACAGGCTGATTGTTTGGGCCAATTCCACAGTAGCCACTTAATCAGGACTTAAGTGTATGTGTGTTCAGTCAAATCTAAAGGGCACTTCACAGATCTGTGTTCAAGCAGTCAAAAATGCTGCCTAACTGTAAACATGAACTAAACATTTTATCACAACTTAAAAAAAAAAAATGACCTAATTTTTTCTACTCAGATCTTGGCTTCCACCCTGTCAAAAGACCCTGAAGAGATGAAAATTAATAAAGTTATGAGGAACAAAAATCAACCTAAAACTGCAACCTGAGAAGAGAAACAGAAGAAAAAAATCCAGCTGCCATAACAATGGCAATCTAAAGGGGGATTAACCCATATTCTATTTCAATCTAGCCGTGTGTTAGTAATTAGATTCTATAACAAAACTAATGTTACAAAAGTCATAAACATCTATCGTACCTTTAAGTTTCACAACAAACTTGAAAGCAATAAAATCCAGTATTAGATCTTTCATTATAAACAGGGGCTGTCATCTATCATTGTCATGTAATTGTTTCTAAAGCAGAAATAACAGACAGCAACGTTCAAGTGGATCTTCAGTCTAACATGCAGGTAACATTTATATACCCTAGTGACGGGTGAAATACAGTGAGTGGAGAGTGAATGGAAATCAAGATTTTAGGAGTTGTTACAGATCACAATACCCTGCGCATGCAGCAGAAAGAGGGAGCTGTGTGTAGCACAAAGGGCTTTCGTTCTTTTCATTCACTGTCCAGAATATGTCTTCAGTTAAATGGTGCATGTATGGAACTCTTACAAAGGAACATGGCTTAACAGAGCCAGCAATGGTTCGCCATCATATGAGTTTGTACACAGTGATGGCGTGTGTGAAGACATGATGTGTGTGTGTGTGTTATAAGGGGACATGACTAAACAAGTATGAAACTGACTCCCCATTATGTGTTCGCCTAATGGCTTCAGCCAGGATCATAGAAATGTCGATCACCTGGAAAGGAAAAGAGAAATCAATTAGTCACCATGCTCTGAATAATGAGGAAAAAAGTAACCATTTCTACTATATGAAAAACAATAAAATCAGATAATATTTCAGAAGTTAATACCAGTTCAATTACCGGTCAAAATTTTGGGGTCAGTAAAATATATATATTTGAAAGAATTTAAATGATTTTATTCAGCAAGGATGCAATCAATTGCTGTCATTTTGAGCTTTCTATTCATAAAAAAATCCTGGGAAAAAAAAAATATGTATCAACATTTCCACTAAAATAGCTGTTTTTAATATTGATGATAAGAAGAGTTTCTTGAGCATTAAATCAGCATATAATAATGATCTCTGAAGCATCATGTGACACTGAAAACAGAAGTAAAGGCTGCTAAAAATTCAGCTTTCCATCACAGTAATAAATTCTATTTTAAAATAGAAAATTGTCATTTTAAATTCTAATAGCATTTTACTACATACCAGCTTTTACTGTATATTTTGGATAAGACAGTATGTATCCTGGGCGAGCTTTTGAACGGAACTGTATATGTATCAAAAATGGGTTGTAAAATTGTGAAACCTTAATAGACTTGCATATAATCACTGATTTCCCAGTTCACTTTGATTCAGATTCACAAGCTTGATAATCAGTTCTGATTTTGAAATATACAATGTGCAATTGTTACATAATCATGTGATTTTTTATATTCCACTAACATTTGTTTAATTAAAATAGAAACGGATAGAAAAGAACATAACAGAAAACAAAGAACCACAACATAATTTTTTATAAGATTAATGTCTGTGCCTGAATCTTGTTGCAGTGTTTGATTTTGTCCTCCTGTGGAATTGTGTTGGTGACCACAACTGCCTCGAAGTTGGCATTGTTGATCCGAGAAATGGCTGGACCGGAGAAGATACCATGGGTCAAGATGGCGTATACTTTAGTGGCTCCCGCAGACACCAATCTGAGAGAAGACAGAGACACACGAGCAATTACACAAACAGGCAAGAACATGGAGGCATGAGGTCTGATAAATCAGCAGGATAATCATGAATGTGCATATGTTTGAGCATGAAAGCGGTCGTGTATCATGTGTGTCCTCACTTGTCAGCCGCGTGACATACTGTCCCACACGTGTCTGCCATGTCATCGACTAAAATTGCCACTCTGTCTTTCACGTCCCCAACCAGCACCATACGATCCACCTCGTTGGCCTTCTTCCGCTCCTTATGGATTAAGGCAAAGTCCACATTCAGTCGGTCTGCGATGGATGTCACTCTAATAAAATGAACACAAGATTCTTAAGCAACATTCTGTACAACAGCGGTAAATGACCATGGATGCATTCAGGCCTCTCTGCAAGTGTCACATGCACACCACAGAGAAGCCACATGTGCAAAAGTTACAGTAAAAACACAAGTACAGTACAAACACCAGTGTGCATAAGCTCACTCACTCACTTGAGTGTCTTAAATGGTTACAAAAGGGGGCGCTGTAGTCAGTTCATCGCTCAAAAGACAAATCAGCGTGATTAAATTAGCCAAGCTTTAAAAGGCTTCAAACAGATTTACAAAAAATGCCCACCACTATAATATACTGCTAAAGGTTTAGGCCAAGCCATCCACTGTTAGCAGAGTCACACACTCACACATAAACACACGAAAAAACCTGACATTTCCTTACCCTCCACACCTAAAAGAGTAAAACACACTCATGTCCATCGTCTTCAAGAGCCTGATCAACATTATAGACTACAATTCTCCAGGTTTAACAACCTGAAAGGGTTACGATGCTATAAAAATAAAATGATATGTAGACCAAAACTCAAAAATATGATAAAATACATTCTTTTAAAAGACTTTTTAAAACATAAACTCAATGTGAAAAGGATAAACAAAGAGAAATCTGAATGTGAAACAAGAATGACAGTGAATTAAGGAAAGAAATGAAGGAAGAAGAGAATGGGTCTCATTCACTAATAGTTGTGTGAATTATTCACATTTATACAAACAGGAAAAAAATCGGTAAATAAATTCCACCTAATTCACAACACGTGTGTGCAGACTCCAATTAGTTCTTAACCTTGTTGTAATGTCAATGAATTTGGAGTACTCTAAATTGGCCACCACATGCCTGAGGTTAGCCATTTGTATAAAGTCTGCACGATTTTAGCAATCCTATAAGATCATTACCAATCACACTGTGACATGGATGTAATAAACTTGGGTATGACATGTATGCAGACTTGTAGGCTACAGTGCAAGTTACTATTAAAAATAGAATAAATCGTTATTAGTGTGCGCTAGTGGTAAACAAAAAGAGCATGACGAAGCAGTTTGGCAGCTGTACTTCTTATGTTTGCTGAAAAAAAGAGGAATCTGTGAAAAAGGAAGTTAAGTGAGTTTGAGGTAAGCAGTTTTAAGTTTTAGCGCCATGTTGCGTTGATCAACACACCATTTGATGTTGCATTTTTATCGGCTGGTCAGTAAACGTGGGTCGTAGCAGCAAAAACACAGTGTGATGCTGAATTTCTGACATTGTCAGAAAACGATCGCAGGCTGCCTTTGGTCACAAGACCGTGACAACGGCCGTCTTTAAACCTCTCTCACTGTCCAAACACCGTTTAGGAGCCACGATCACAGAAATCGCCACGATTGTCTCACAATGCCAATCTTTCGTCTGGGACAGCCGAAAATTGTGTGTAGATGGCTTAAAACACAACCAAACCATTTCCACATAAGGGGTTTCCGCAGAGGTTTCAGTCATTCTCAACAAATATGAAAATTAAACCACTTTTTTTTTTTAAACTGGTGATTCAATGTTTTATATGTAACTATTTAATGATTTAATATCCATGTATACATTTTCATCTTAATATGCTTATAAGGCCACAAAGAGATTTTTGTGTTCGTGGGGTATCAAGTGTTCCCAGATTTTTTCAAAAATGTAAATTTAAAGTGGTGGTTCACTGTTTTTTTTCTAGGCTTGATTGTGTTTATGGGGTGCAGTCTAACATGTGTTAATGCTTCGTTTAAAAAAAAAAAAAAAACATTATTTTTCACATAATTTACCTTTATTCCACACCACTCTGTCCCTTCTCTGAGAAATGCGCTGATCATTTCCTTCTTTTATGAAGCCCCTCCCTCAGAAATAGGCTCTGATTGGTTAGCTAGCCCAGTGTGTTGTGATTGGCTAAACCGTCTCTAGTGCGCATCTAATCATCCCACCCCTCACCTCAGCCATGTGCTCCGGTTGTATTGTAAACAACGGTGTCGTTAATATTGCTTATCAGTTTGAGCCCGATTGAGAAGCAGAGGATATTATTGAAGAGGATCGTGCAGAACCTGTGCAAGCACGGCTTTTAATGGTAAGCCTATGTTTTTTGTTTGTTGTTGTCTCGTACTTTTAGATACGCTGTTATTTGCAAATGCTACTGCTTCTGTTAGCTTTTAATATACGGTTTTATCCTGATTAAAGTTCATTGTTGGAGCTGAGCTGAATGAGAGAGAGAAAGAGAGAGATGCAGAGCAGGGGGATGCGAGGAACAGTATTAAGAACTGCTGCTTTAGAACATACATTTTTAAACTTGTGAATCCATTAGAATCATTAGAAGACAAAATCCCGATTCATATATGAATAGATATTTACGTGCACCTCTAGTTTTCTCTTCCTCTTCTCTAAAGCAGCGCAGCATGGCCTCGCCCCCTTTGCTGCCTTTTCCCGAGGGCGGGGTTAATCTGGGTTTGTGATGTCACAAACCCGGGAAGTAACTCGTTGTTGTCCCTACCAGCCGTTTTTGTAGGCATTAAACTGCCAGAATTTAAAAAGACGATATTTCCATTTGCATTGAACTTTCAGCTTCGCAACTTTGCAGATATTGTTTATGCTGAAACAGCAACATTACACACTAACTAACGTTAAAAAAGTGAAATCGCAATCAACTACACCTTTAAAAAAAAAAGTATGTTATAAAAGTTATAAAAAACCTTTGCACACAGGTATCACACACATTTGTGTGCATGTATGTTTAGTGAACGAGACCCAATGTTTTTGAGAGACAGAAAAGGAAAGAAAACACACCTCTTGGCTCCACCAGCATCAGGAGAAACAATGGTGCAGTTCTTCCATTCATTGATGTTTTCTTTTATCCATTTGAGGACTGCCGGCTCAGCGTACAAGTTATCAACTGGGATGTCAAAGAACCCCTAACAACACACACACACAAAACACATTCACTCAAATTCAAACCATAAAAAAACTTTCAGTGTCCAAGTCTCAACTATAAAATGAAGAAATTTAAGGCGCACCCAGTTCTACTCAGGGCTGACTGTAGGATTATGTCTGTGATCTCTGTTCATGAGAGATAAGGGTTTGTTTTGAGCTTGTTTGGAGGAAAGCACTGTTTTTACCTGAATTTGAGATGCATGAAGGTCCATAGTGATGATGTGGTCTGCTCCGGCTACAGACAGCATGTTGGCGACCAGCTTGGCTGAGATTGGAGCCCGACTCTACAGACAAAATTCTCACTCATAAACATACACTCATAAATAAGTAACATCACAACCACTAGCCAGATACACATTAACAGGAAGATAGAGAAGGGCTAAGCAAGCATAATTAGCTATGCCTTGTAAGTTTCCAAAGGGCCAGAAAACACAAGCCGACACCACAGAAGAAAGACTTACAGAAAGTAGCCCACATGGATCCACCAACAGTGGTGCGGTTAATGTATGATTAACTGTGTGTACATGTTAATAAGCAAGCTGTTCCCCTC
>NW_015505409.1:352896-377752 GCF_001515645.1 Sinocyclocheilus grahami
GGAACAGTTCATTGTTGGAGCTGAGCTGAATGAGAGAGAGAAAGAGAGAGATGCAGAGCAGGGGGATGCGAGGAACAGTATTAAGAACTGCTGCTTTAGAACATACATTTTTAAACTTGTGAATCCATTAGAATCATTAGAAGACAAAATCCCGATTCATATATGAATAGATATTTACGTGCACCTCTAGTTTTCTCTTCCTCTTCTCTAAAGCAGCGCAGCATGGCCTCGCCCCCTTTGCTGCCTTTTCCCGAGGGCGGGGTTAATCTGGGTTTGTGATGTCACAAACCCGGGAAGTAACTCGTTGTTGTCCCTACCAGCCGTTTTTGTAGGCATTAAACTGCCAGAATTTAAAAAGACGATATTTCCATTTGCATTGAACTTTCAGCTTCGCAACTTTGCAGATATTGTTTATGCTGAAACAGCAACATTACACACTAACTAACGTTAAAAAAGTGAAATCGCAATCAACTACACCTTTAAAAAAAAAAGTATGTTATAAAAGTTATAAAAACCTTTGCACACAGGTATCACACACATTTGTGTGCATGTATGTTTAGTGAACGAGACCCAATGTTTTTGAGAGACAGAAAAGGAAAGAAAACACACCTCTTGGCTCCACCAGCATCAGGAGAAACAATGGTGCAGTTCTTCCATTCATTGATGTTTTCTTTTATCCATTTGAGGACTGCCGGCTCAGCGTACAAGTTATCAACTGGGATGTCAAAGAACCCCTAACAACACACACACACAAAACACATTCACTCAAATTCAAACCATAAAAAAACTTTCAGTGTCCAAGTCTCAACTATAAAATGAAGAAATTTAAGGCGCACCCAGTTCTACTCAGGGCTGACTGTAGGATTATGTCTGTGATCTCTGTTCATGAGAGATAAGGGTTTGTTTTGAGCTTGTTTGGAGGAAAGGCACTGCACTGTTTTTACCTGAATTTGAGATGCATGAAGGTCCATAGTGATGATGTGGTCTGCCCCGGCTACAGACAGCATGTTGGCGACCAGCTTGGCTGAGATTGGAGCCCGACTCTACAGACAAAATTCTCACTCATAAACATACACTCATAAATAAGTAACATCACAACCACTAGCCAGATACACATTAACAGGAAGATAGAGAAGGGCTAAGCAAGCATAATTAGCTATGCCTTGTAAGTTTCCAACCTGCATATTCCTTCTTTGTAGCTATGGAAGTGAAACTAACTCTATTAAAAATAATTATAAATAATGAAAAAACGCAGCAGAATTTCACGAGGGTACATTTAATAGCGTTATAACTCCTCACGTGGCAAAGGAGGCCAGACAGTACGTTTAAAATTAGCATTAGCGGCCCCGGAGTCACATGGTTAATGCAGGTGCATGCTGGGAAATTGAGTCTGGTGCCTGTACGAGGCGCATTGCGCCAGATGACACCTTCCAATTCAGAAAACTACAAACTAAAAAAAACATGTGGTTGCCATGTGTTTACCATTCCGTTTACCCTAGCCAAAATATTCCGGGAAATCAGTTGCAAATCTGACTGTAAATAACTCACCAGGTTTCCTGATTGCTGAATTTTTTGGTGACCACTTTCCCCAGTTCGAGTCCCAATCGGTCCGCGATCTTCTGCGACAGATCCGGATGCGAACTGCCTGAAAAGATCTTAATGTTTGGCATTCTGGGCTGATCCGTGGTGCCTATAGTGTCGGGATGGTGTACAGTGTTTTTAAAAAAACACTGTAAGCTAAAATGACCTCTTCTAAATCAACGTTTAATCTCAATAAAGTAAGTGAAGAGGGCCTGGTGCAGGTCGTCTCGTCTGAATCTGATCCGTCCGCGCGCAGGCAGCAAAAGCCACTAGTATGTGCCATCGTAGCCCCGCCCACTTCAGTTAAACACGCCCATTAACTGTGGCGCGCGTCAATTTCGGCGCTGTGACTAGACATATTTCTGGGGGCTAGATGACTGGCAGCTAAACAGACATATACTAAACACACTTTATGATGTTCCAGCGTTTCGCTTGCGTTCGTGCACACTCGATCAAAAATGACATTGCTTAATTTAGTTTTAGATAGGGATTTTTTTTTTACCTTTATTAACACCGGGACCGCTAAGCGGTCTCTCAGCCAACTAGATTTGCTAGATTTTCTCGATAACTTTTTGAAATCACTTTCATTAAGAACAATATAACAAATCGTTTGACAGTTAGAAACCAGTTAAAGGCACAATATTTAAGATTTTTTTATTAAAATATCCGAAAACAGTGAAACAAAAACCAAAAACAGAGTTATATATTTAGCTGACTTGTGTAATTACATTATCTCAAATGTTTCAAAGAATTTTTAAATCCAGAGAAATAAGTAATTTTAACTAGTGACACGGACCGTGTCTATAGTGTCATTGTGTCGCCTGCCAATGACGTCATAACCCCTCGATTTCCGGTTTTGTTTTGTAGAAAACATGGAACCACCAAAGACGCTGTATTATGTTGTGCTTTTTAATAGACCGGTGACGACCGCACAGAGTAGCATAATAACAGAACTTTCAAATGTATCTAGTATGATCAAACAGCGCTGCTTACTTCCGCTGCTTTCCGTAAGGAGCGGAAGCGGTCGACTGTGGCATAATAAAAGCTCCGCTGCTTTCGAGCCGTGTTCAGCGGCCTCGTTTCGCTTCGATGGCTTTCAGCCTCACCCTGGTTCATTCTACTACGTTAATAAATCATTAGCTCATCCATGAACATGATTTCTGCCCGAGTCCCTTCGGATTGCATCAGCTGTGGGGATGAAGACAACAACTCCCATGATTCCACACTCAGTCACCACGGTGAAAGCCGATCCGGCGATCCACAGCGCAAAGGTTTAGTATTTTCTCAGCGACCAGCACGGATCAGCTCCAGGCATGACGAAGCGGATATCGTCCTCTTTTGGAAGACCAAACAAAGTAGTTTCGCTTTCACAACGAAGCACACAGCGTCTCCACAACATGGCGGCGGCAACAATACTACAGCGAGAATAAAAGTTACGCCCTTTGCGTGAACATTTGGGTGGCGTTATGCAAATCTTCCCACATAGTGAGGTAGATATGTGGGGGAGTGTTAGAACGAGCCGTTTTAGGTAGGCGTGGTTGACTCTTAACTTTTATAAAGAATATCTCTTTGGATTTGAGACTTTAGTCTTTGCAACTTTACAGATCTTCTTTATGCACCAAGAGCTTGTAACACTCCAAAGAGAAAGGAAAAATTGAAATCGCATCATATGACCCCTATAAAACTGTCTTGTGAATCATATATATAGCTTATATACAGTTTAAATATTAACAAACATTTGCAATGAACTCATTTTGCAATGACCCTACGCTTCATAAAACATGTAAATTATGTCTCCAGTGCAGCTGGTTTATCTAATTTTTAAGTGAATTCCTAGGAGGAAAAAACTCTGGTTGCTATAGTAAATAATGCACTCTAGTGGTAAAAGAGGTGTAGTCTGTGTTCCTAGGACTGCTTTCTGTTGTATAGTGGGCAAAACCGCCATCAAAACTGATTTAGAGATAGGCAAGTGAAAACAATGTCAGAGAATCGATAAAGCCTGATCAAATTAGTTTTGTTCATGTTTCCACAAACAAAAACGAGTCAGTACTGAAACGAGTGATCAAAAGCTCTTTTAATTAATATTTATTCCATAAACATGATTACAAAACTCAGCAAGTTACCAATATTACATTTGTCACCATACAGGCTTGATCACAAATATTTCAACTTTTGTGACAGATACAACAAAAACAAAGTACTAGAATAATTTACATGAAAATCTATAAAACAGCAATGAGATCACAAATTAGTGTTATTGTTCCACTGTCTGTTTTCATGGTTTCTTTTTTATCTTTAAATTAATATTTATTTTAACTAGAGCACAACACTCTCACAACAAGATTGGTCCAATTACAAAACCTTTCAACAAAGAGTCACAGCTTGCTCTCCTTCTCTCTCCTTTACAATAGTTTTTTATTTATTTTTTATAGTATTTTCAATTTTTGGCTTTAAAACAAACAAACAAAAAACAAATAAGAGAGAGAGAAAGAAAAAGAAAGAAAGAAAAAAATATTTGGTCCTGTTCTTAACTAGTTTGGAGGGTTGAGGTACAGAGAAATATATTTACCGAACTAGAAACTTTGGGATGTAAACGAGTTAGAATACATTGTATGTCTTGTTATAAGAAGGAATGATCATTTTCTTACCTTGTTACACACGGACAGAGTGTTCTTTTACCATCCAGAAATGCATCAGAATGAAAGGCAACTAATGTTTTTCTCTGCCATTATAGCACTTCAGCTTCCTCCCACAAATTCTTGTCATGCATCTCTCACTTCATGCCTCTAATCTTGAACTAGCCAGGAGTGTAAAACAGAGAAAATAAAGCAACAAGATATTTCTTCTGATTGTTGAGATGACTCCTCGCCGCTAGCTGTTTGTACAGATGTGATGCAACAGGAGTGAATCTCAGATTAACAACTCCCCCATCCCAAGCACACACACGCTCGCTCCTCAATCACTGCCACATTATAAAACAGCAAATATTTATGTAGATAAAAATGTCTGTACGTTTAATTGTTCATAGTTTGGCACATTAATTTAAACATGTTTGATATAATCTTGTTTTGTAAATAGTGCATATGTTTGTGTACAACAGCATTTTGACACTGGCAGGAGGAGATTCACTGGAGAACAGATGAATGAACCCCCTTTTCACAACTTATAAACAAACAACAATAATGAAAATATCTCTTGTGAAATTTCAGAACCTCCGGAAAAAAAAGAGCATCTCGGTCAAGCTTTCTTTTAGCTTGTCAGAGCCCAGTGTTCTGACGGGTTGGCACAGAAATGAGGGGAAACGATTCTTAGCACAGAATACTACACATGACCTTTGACCCCTGAACAGAAGGCAACCATTTGCTGAGAGACAGAGCAGGGCGCTGGGCTCGATCTAAACCATGGTTCTGTGACACCGATTTAACACATACAGTGTTATAGCTGCAACGGAAAACAAAAAGACAAAAAAATTTATATTTAGATACACACCACACTAAAAGAGTATCCAAAGACTTTCAAGGCATTTTTCTTCTTGGAAAACAAACCAAACGCAAATAAAAACAACACAAAATTTGTCAGATAAAAATGCAACAAAGCAGCAATGGTGAGTAGGGTGCAGCCATGACAGTGAGACTTCAGTCAGTCTAGTAGGTAGTTTAGCAGGGCTGACATGCAGGATGTGCCTGCCTTCCAGTAGGCCAGGCAAAGGATTGTGGGTAAAGTCAGTGCCATGCAGCTCTGAAATGTGGAAAGGATTTTAGGAGGATTTGGCAGGGTGCGAGGGAAGGGAACGGAGAACGAGAAGGGGCACATTGCAGAGAGAAAATATTACCTCCGTTTCTCGACCAAAGCGGTCAATGCTACTCCTTTTATGTCCCTTTTACCCGATAAGAGTTCCTCGCGGGAGAACTTAGCGCTGCTTTTGTGACGATACATTTTTTTGTGGGCTGAACGGTGTGGAAGTGGGAGACAGTCCAATCCGAGGGTAGGAAAGAAGCCTGGTGGGACAAGTTTAGGCAGTGCTTTACCACCACGCCCAGCCCCTTTCTTCCCTCGACCTCCACCTGAGGCACCACTCCGCTTTTTAAGGTCAGCAGCGCTACCCAGAATCTTCAGTGTCTGGCTCTGGAGGGCATGTTGACCGGGTGAAAGACAAGGCCCCCAAAGAGGCTCCACAGAGGCCCTCATGAAACGCTGCACCTCAGCCATGCCAGACACTATATTGGACAGGATGTTTGATGGTTCCTGGAATTCTCGTTGGTCATCATTTGACAGTCCCCCAGTAATAGGCCACTCCCCCTGAGCTCCAATTAAGCCAAGCGATGGGGTAGGGGAAGAAGCGCCACTTCCTGACCCTCCGCCACTTTTGGCTGCTTTTCCCTCTAGCAAGGCTTTGATCTTCCGTACAGAACGAGAACCCTGACGTGGGAGCTTAACTTTCTCTCCTTTCGCCGTTTTAGCAGTTTTGCTCTTTTTGGTGCTTTGTCCGTTTTTCCCACCCTTTTTCATTGAGCCTTTGTGATCCTTTAGTTCTACTTCTCCCTCCTCTGTGTTGAAAGAGTGTATCTGTAGGTGGTGAGGGTTTCCGTCTTGATTAAGCTGCGGGACAACTCTACAGTTCCATTGTACGTTTGCTTCTGCTGCTTCCGAGAATTCTCCAACTTTACCACAGTTCCCCAGCAGTTTAGGGGAAGAGTTAGGTGTGTCTGGTGGCGACACATCAGAGAGAGATGAATGGCGGAACTTGTCAGGGGTAAAGTTGGAGATATCTAAGAGGTCAGTTGACTCTCGAAGTGGAGCAACCTCCTCTAGACTTTGTTGCAAGATGAGCCGTGGGCTGCAATGCGGCAAGAAGCCATCGTTGATCTCACCAATCTCCTCTTCCCTCTCCCTTTCTCCCTCTCTCAGGCTGAGTGAGCTGTAGTTGCTAGAGGTGGCAGAAAGTGATCCCAAGGAGTTAAAGCTAACCAGTCGCCCTACACCACTGTCACTCCGAGAGCCAGTCGGACTCAAGCCATAATCAGCATCAGGTTGGGACTCTTCATATGAGACCCTGCACCCTGACAGAGACACTTGCCCAAAGCCTTTGACATTTGTGCTATCCCCTGCTAACACAGGCAACGGTGTGGGAAAACCCGATGGCATCATTGGCGACTGGGTTGGGATGTCTGGGGAGAAGGGCAGCTGTTCAGCAGATGGTTCGGATGGCCATGAAATGGACTGGTTTGGTTCAGTAAGGCTTGGCTCAGTATAATGCGTGTGGTGGGGCCCATGGTTCATAGGTGGAGGAGAGTGAGGGAGCTCTGATTCAGAGGGAGGAGAGAGAACACAGCTCTGGACTGGCTGAAGTGTGGGATTCTGTAGCCCTGGATGGAAATAGTTGATGTTAGCAGTGCTTGATGACTCAGAGGCTTCGAGAAGAGTTTGCAGGTATCCCCCAGGGAGGAGTTCAGCATTTCCATCAGTCCCTGGAGCAGTTGGGGTCAAAGTGCATTTTTCAGGGTCATTACTGGAGGCTTCATCTGTGGCATTACCTTCCGAAGAGTTACTAAGGTTTTCTGGTAAACATGGGCTGCACTGCTCAATCTCAGAGGCTTCTGGGACTTCCTGTGTCTCAGCCTCTTTTAACTTTTTCAACCGAAGTCTTGCTTCACTTTTGAACTTCTTTATCTTCCCTGTTTTACCTGCTTTTCTTCTTTCCTCTCTCTCCTGTGTTCTGCTTTTAGCCCTGGCAGTGTGTGTAACGGAGGTAATGTCCTCTTTTGGTTCCTCTGTGCTTTTCAGGGATTTGGTCCCCTCTGGTTGATTGTGGATGGGGACCACTATAGTTTGTCTGGTGAGGGAATTCTGTACGGTATGGATCTGCTGGATCCTGAGTCTGGCCATCCTGTGCTTGCGTTTGGGTGTAGTGCTTGGTCTTTTGCAGCCATTGAGACGTTTGGTTGTTTCTGCAGCTGTTAATCTATTCTGCTCCTGCTGCTCCTTTTCTCTTTCCTGCCAGTATGCTTTTAATGGTGCAAGTCTCTCATAGTGAAGCAGAGCATTTGGACTCAGACAGACCACAGCAGGTGATGGGTCGACTCGTCCCAGACACACTCTCATGTGCCTCTGGCCTTTAAAACGATTAATGATTATGTATTTTATAATGACAGGTGGGTCCTTCCTACTGGACCGCCGCCTCTTCTTTGGGCACCAGTCGTCATCACGCTCTTTCTTAAGCCCAGCAGGCGGTTTTTCTCGTTTTTCTGCATTTTTCTCACTTTCTATTGAGTCCACATCGTACAAATATTCTTCTCGGTAGGCCACCTTCCTCTTGGCTCGGAGGCGGTAGCTTAGCTGGCTGGAGGAGCTAGAGTTTTCTCTGGACAAGCAGCCATGGCGGAGGGAGAGCCCATGGTCTGGGGAGCCTGTGCAAGAGCTGTCATCACTGAATTCACCGGAATCTTCCGGAGAGTTACTGAGGTCAAAAAGAAAGTTACTGTCTGGGCTAATATTGGGGGTCACGTGGTCATCAGCCTTAATCTCAGTGGATTGGTCTGGTTTCACTTTTGGCCCCTCTTTTCTACTGCAAGGTAAGCTAGGAAAGAAACCTAGTTGAGACTCATCCTGTAGGGCAGACTCACTCCTCTCCTGCACTCCATCCTGATAGGACTCATAGCGTATCTTGAGCGAGCAGACGTCAGTACCGAGTGCTGTCTCCTCCTCCTGAAACATGTAATTCTCCACATCTTCCTCACAGAACAGATTGACTGCAAGTTCACTGCGGGAGCATAAGTCCAACAGCTCCATACGACTCTCACTGATGAGAGTCTCTAGACAGCTCCAGTCCTGTGCCTCCTCGCCAAGACCTTCGTATATGCTCCTGGATGCAGGATCCTCATCTGATTCGCTCTCCTGCATCGACCTCCCTTCTTCAGCCCCCTCATTGGTTACAGCTGGATGGGCGGGGCCGCTGAGCAGCTGGTCAGATAGAACCTGGTCACCATAGCGACCTGCGCTGGGGGCGGGGCCAAGGCATTGCAAATTGATGCTGGCAAAGCCGAGTACGGACTCACAGGATTCCGGTTCTGTCTGATTTTTGGGGATCAGACAGCTAAGGCAGTCTCCGCCCCTGGAGTCCATGTTAGAGAGGGACGACCTGTCACAGGTCTGCGGCACAGACCAGGGCGTCACAGGTTTGGAACAGGGCACAGAAGAGAGAGATGAAAGTGAGGAAAGAGAGGAGAATGAAGAAAGAGAGGACAGAGAGGTGGTGTTGGAGACAGACCCATCATGCAGGTCAGCTGGGCTAAGAGGACCTTCAGAGGGCTGACTCTGGCCACAGAGGGAGGGCAGGGACAGCGCCGCAGGAGCAATGTCATCACAGCGCCTTAGATCATGTGACACATCTGTCAATGGGTCATGTGATTCTTAAAAAAAAAGAGGCAGAGACAAAGATCTTTAAAGTAAAATTTTTCCTGGTGAACATCTGTAAATATATTTATATATAGATATAAAGAAGAGTATATTACACTGAAATCAATGAGATTTTTAAACAATGTGCAGATAATAATAGTTAAAATACAATAAGTTTCAGTTCCATAAAATGCTGCATTTTATATGTGCATGGGAACGCCTACCATTTTCACTAGCATCTCTTGGGCAGGGGCTGCGATCTGCCCCTGAGAATCGGGACTCCTGTAGAACATCCATCAATCTGAACTGAATCTCACTCTCACTAACATAATTACAACTGTCCAGCCTGTAGAAACACACAGAGAGACACAGTAAAAGAGGAAGCCAAAATCTTTAGAAATTTGTCAGCACTGAAGACCATTTAAAAACCTTGCAAAAAATCTGACAGATAAACTGATAATGATTTTTATTCATTTAGCAGATGCTTTATCGAAAATGACTAACAAAAAAAGAAATATCTCAAGCAGTTTCTCATTGGTGCCAAAATTATTTGCAGTACACAGTGGTCAGACTAGTACACAACCTCAGAAGTGGAATCAGAAAAAATGAGAAAGAGATAAGACGATTTTTAAAAAATTCTGAAAACAGTCATTTAATAGAAAGAGAACCTAGAATATTTTCATAAAGGTATTTTATAGGGATGCACCGATATGAAAATTTTGGCCGATACCGATAACCGATTATTCTTTATTTTTGAAAGCCGATAACCGATATGTTGGCCGATGTTCCATAGAAGAATGTAAGTCATACAGGCATACAGAAGTTTTAGAAGGTTTCGACATGTTGGTGAAATGAATAAAAATTTCTGGGTGAACTATTCTTTTGATTATCAGCAGCTAAAATGATGAAGAATGACTGTTGAGAATTTACTTGATCAGAAAAAAACTGAAAAGAAAAACATCAGTATTTTCAGTTTAAATTCCCACAATTTAAAGAGAATGTATTTATTCATCACGCTAACTGCGAGTTACAAATCAGAATTCTCTCTCTAGGACTTCCTCGATTTGTGTCCCGTTTTCACTTTCTGTCTCTCTCTTACTTTCCAGTATTACAGGGAGTTGTATTGTTTTACATCATTCTGTCCTCTGATTGCCCTTCACTGTGAAGTACAACTCTTGAGGATGTGAAAGAAATAAAAGAGCTTTATAACAGCAGAGATGAGAAAAGAAAGTGCACTCTCTTTTGCCTCAGGCTGTGTGTGCATGTGTCAGAATAGTGTGCCATACATGCAAGCAAAAAGACATGCAGTTTTTTATTTAAAAAATAAATAAATAAACATGACAACACTGCATATGCTGTGGGGAGAAATGTTGATCTCTAGTACACTGTTTGAAGTGTTCCCACGATGTGAATTTACAGAGGATTTCAGAACTGACCTACTGAAGATTTATGAATTACACAAGTATCGAAACTGTTGAGTGGGCATTATATGCATTTCAGTGCCCATGTTTGCTGCACCAGTTATTATTTTTCTATGTACACTTCAAATATAGAGGTTATTTACAATAAATCACATTTCAATATCGCTTGCTTGGAATTCCATATGAAAATGCAGTGGTAAGGTGCAAAATTTTATTCAAAGGTCATGTTTGTTATTTTCATTGTTCAACAAACATAACTAATTCAATGTATTAATCAAAAGTCATTCAAAAATGTCATCCCTTTTCAGGTGATAATACCTTTATTTTCCTATAAAATATCTGACTGACTATACTTTCAAATCCATTATGTTTATGGTCTAACTATTTCAATAACTGTTTGTCTAAATTTGTCTTACTTAAAAAAATATACACAGCACAATCCACAATAAATATTTGCATTCTCTGGATAATTTCAGAATATCATCCGTGTTTAGACCACAGGCAAAGCAAGAGAAAATTCCATAACACCCTTTTCAACAACAACACACTGTTACACACTAAAAACATTTTCTGGCATGCACCGTTTCCAGATCTGGAAATGGCTATATAATAATAATCTAGGATTTGCTCCTTCCAAACCAGCAACAGTATGAGAAAAAGCCTAGGGCTGTTCTGAGAACATCATGGCTGGGCTCATTCTTGCCAGCTTTGCAGACAGAGAGATAGAGAACAGGGCAGTGGCACTGTCTGCAAACTGCTTTTATTAAAAACGAAATTAATATTTATTCAGCTTCAACATCCACCCAAGAGACAGACAATGGAATTACAGAAGAGAGAGAGAAGTGGAGAGCTAGAGAGAAAGACGCATAAAGAGAGAGAGAGAGAGAAGAAGCTGAATCCATGCCGGTGTGAGTTTGTTTGATCTTTTTCAGAGATCAATAAATCTGATGCAATCTGTCAGTCAAGCAACCAAAATATCATCAATTTATGTCACAGAGAGCATTACTACGCTGACTGACTACTTAACGTAGGGTTTAAACACTGACTGCAAGTCTGCTTCTGTGTGGAAAACACTCTGATTGATGCTTTTCGTCAGTTGATTGATTGTGGTATTGCTTTTGGTGGTTCAAGCTGTGCACGAGAGAACTTTAGTTCTGTTATAGCCCTATACATGCACGTTGCAGCTTGACAGCATCACAGAAACTTCCATAACCTCTTCCCAGGACGGCTGTCCGGTGACTGACAGGTCCTCCGTGCTCTTAACACGACCATATCAAGAGGCCTGAAAGACGAGCGCGCTTTCAGCATCTCGGATAGCCCAGAGAATTTACATTATTCAGAGAGACGTAACAGGTTTGAGTCCACCCTTGATTATTGAAGGCCTGCATGGTGCGCTATGATACGCGCTCTGCTATTCTGCATCGCCAAATGCCGCATCGGTCGCAGGCGCGGAGGCGCAAGCAAGACGCGGGGGAAATGAAAACGCGTAAATATAGACGAAGGGGTTCGTGTTACATAGCTGTCTGTGAACGAGTGCGTATGTAGCTGTAGCTGTAGCTGTGGCCTTGGCTTGGGGGGGGGGGGGTGCCTCACGTATTCGTCATGAGCACCAATGCTTTCTGTCCCTCGAACGATGGCCTGCGAGCTGCGACTCATAGAGCCGTCCCTCCGCGTCTTCTCCCTCACTAACACACCTGTGCAATATGGACGCATCATGACAGCTGGCACTCGCTCCACCATTTCTCCCCATTGCAGCGTTTGACGCGCGTCACACTGGCCCACTCACCGCATCACGCACGCAAAGACGCGCGTCCCGCACACTCACCTCCCGTTACACCCGTCCCGCCCGCTCTTAAGACTCCGTTTGATCGCTCGGCGTGCAGAATGTTGTCATACGTTGTTGCTGTTTTTTCGTAACCCCCTTCAATGCAGCGGCCTCAGCATGTTCGCCCTCTCTGACTGCCTCCCGGTAGCAGCAGGTGGACGCGCCTCTCGCGCCTCGGAGCCCCTTACCACTCCATTTTATTCCCTCGCGCTCCAGGGTTTCCAGGAAACAAACAAAGGTCTGCTGCAGCGCCTGCTCCTCGCCGCATGCTCGCGCTCCGCTCTCTCCTCCTTTAGAGTCGCTTTTGTTTTTGCTTTATGTACGTGCGTAACGGAGACGGGGGTGTGCGTGCGTGCGGATGTGTTTTTCCCAGCTGTACCCCGTCCGTCCCTGACAACGACGGCGCGCTCGTGCGCTGCTGCTCCCCCTCTTCTGAGACCTACCATAAAGAGCGCGCCCCCATATTTTGCACCGCGGCGCGCTGAGGAGTCGGGAGCGCGCGGCACTGCTGAACAGGTGCAGAGGCGCACGCATGCGCACTGATGCTTCACAAGCTCCAAGCACCAGCTAGGGGTCTCTGCAGACTTAATTTGTTTCCCATAGACAAACTGGTATTACATACGAAGTTACTAACTAAAGAAATGAATAAAGCGAGGGAATTTTAAATCCATAATTCTGAAAAATCATTGAAAATCAAAGCAATCTTTGTTTATTACACTGCTATTACATACGCAGTTACTTAACAAACAAATAAATAAGCGAGAGAATTTGAAAGCAATTTAGAAATGTAGAAAACCCCATCATATTAGATTAAATAACCTTTGTTCTATATAGTTATTTTATTTTATTTTTTGTATGTTTGACGTACGTAAATATCTATTGGAATTGTATGACACACATAGCCTATGTGACCCTGGACCACAAAACCAACCATAAGGGTCAATTTTTTTAAAATTGAGATGTATACATCATATGAAAGAAGAATAAATCAGCTCTCAATTGATGTATGGTTTGTTAGGATAGGGCAATATTTGGCCGAGATACAACTATTTGAAAATCTGGAATCTGAGGGTGCAAAAAATATATAAATATTGAGAAAATCGCCTTTAAAGTTGTCCAAATGATGTTCTTACTAATCAAAAATTAAGTTTTTTATATATTCACGGTAGGAAATGTACAAAATATCTTCATGGAACATGATCTTTACTCAATATGTTAATGATTTTTGGCATAAAAGAAAAATCGATCATTTTGACCCACAATACTTATGACTGGTTTTGTGGTCCAGGGTCACATATACTAATCATTTACTGTTTGCACTAGTATTTAATGGTGTGTCGAATCATCGTCCTGTAAGATCATTATTTATGATAGCATTTGTTATTTTTAACCCTGTAATTACCCTTATTATATCATGATGTATTAAAAACACAATTCACTGCTCACCAGTCACTTGTGCAGCAGCGCCTCTGTCCCGCCCCTTACGTCTATGAGATTTAGACTGGCACGATTTCTATCCAATCAGGTGAACAGGGGATATGACGTCAGGTTGTTGGTCCCCGGGAGTGTGCGTCGTGCATCATGCGTCTCCTCCGCTCAACATGGCGAGATAGTGGTACAGATTCCCATCATCCGTGGAACAGCCATCGTTTAAGTGGACCAGGTGGTTTGGTGTAGTGTTTTCTTTTTATGGTTTTAGTCCTATGGAAACGTATCTTATCGAGAAGATGCCGTGCCATAACCAGCAGCTGAATAACAGCGAGAGCCCCGAACACGCCGCGAAGCACGTCCGCTTCGCCCGCAGCAGCCCTGCAGCCGAGACCTGCCAAGACGACCCGTGCGAAAACCCAACCACGAGCGACATCCAACGACAAATAGGACCTCAGCTGAAGCTCTTGCCATTAAATGACCAAATACGAGAACTTCAGACAATCATTCGGGACAAGTGAGTGTCCAGTCTGCTTTTAAACCGGATCTGCATTGCATGCACATTGCGTGTCCCATATTTAGGCCAGCTCTGTATCATATGCACACATACCACAGCATGTGTGCAAGAACATAAACCCCTAGCTTATCAGAATGTATCTAAAATGTACACGGAATAAACTGGGATATAGTCTCGTGTCATTTTGTTGCACGTAGATGCATCATATATTGCAACAGTTTTCATAATAAATTGTGCGCAGACACACAAGGAATTTGTTTTTTTAAGTACGACTTTACAGTAACTAATAATAATGTGTATAAATCTGGAACATAAGATTTATGCATTTACTCTATATACAGCTGTATAAATAAAGAGAGATGCATATGTATTTACATTGTACTTCAATTGCAGACCACATGTAATAATTTTCCTCTTTCTGTTTCACTCAGAACTACTAGTAGAGGTGATTTTGTCTTCTGTGCTGATAGATTGGTAAGCATAACCAGAAAGTTTGGGGTGTGGATTTTTTCTCACCAAGGCTGCACTTGGTTACAAAAATACAGTAAAACAAGCAATATTTTGAAGTTAAAATAACCGTTTTATTTTAATATATTTTACAAAGTAATTTGTTACGGTGATGGAAAAGCTGAATGTAGCAGCTCCAGTCTTCAGTGTCACAAGAAACATTTATCATTATCGGTGTTGCTAAATACAGCACTTATTTGAAATATATTTCTTTTTTGTATTATAAATGTCTTTGCTGTCACTTTAATTTTATGCGATTTAATGCAAGTTTGAAGATGAAGTATTAATTTATTTTTATATAAAGTCTATTATTCGTGTACAGGTGCACGGTCCATTGTTCAGGAGTTTCCTGACATCACTATACTGACAACTGAAGTTCATGCTGTCGCTCCGACACACTTCGGCCAAAGGTATTTCGGCACAGACTGACAACCCACCAATAGCACACACGTTCACTTGGATTCAGCTGAAGCTGCTTGTGTTTTTTGTTTTGTTTTATCCATCTGATAAAGCCTGACCAGCCCACAGCAAGTGTGTGTGTGTGATTGGTTCATCAGGGCTGGCCTCTGTATTTTTATTGGTTGTTATTATATGTCCATGCTTAATGTGAGCAAATGTATTCTCATCTTTGAAAGACGCGTTTATCCATGATGCCACCAGGATTAAAACAAACTGTTTCTAAACAGTGATGCAAAACAGAAAAATACAAATAAAATATTTTGTATTAAATAAACTGTACTTGTTTACTTTTTTATAAAATTTCATACAAGACACTATTTAATAAGTCTCTCGTCATAAAGCTAGAACTTATTCCCACAACAGAAAAACACCAAACTGCATTTCACCACAAAAGAATTGATTTAAAACTATCACACAGCAGGGACACCTGATAAAGCTCTCTCACACCCTGATCAGTAAAAGAGAGGTTTCGGAGACCTGATCGCTCCTGCAGGAAGTGTTCCAGGTGAAAACTGAGCATGCGGTCAGGTGTTCACCCTCACCCTCATCTCCCTGAGGGCCACCCGCCGCTCCTGTAAGCTTAACCTGTGATTGAGATCTTTCTGAAATCGCCCTCGCTGTGATGACGTCACGTGACCCGCTCTGTCAACCTAGAAATACAAAGAACGGTTTATATTAGATAACTTCATTTCTACTACATTTGATTCCTCGTAGGCTTCTGCTTTAGAGATGTCCGTGAAAAGCAGAACAATCAATTCTCATACCTTATTTCATCACTGCTAGTCATCCACTGCTATGGTAACAGAGACCCCCTCAGGTGAGACTGATGGCAGCACAGAGAGAGACAGACACATGGCTCAAATCAGAATCTGCTATCAGGTTATGCAGCCCAGGTTTGGCCTCAAGGGGGCAGTATAAACTTGCAGTCTAAACCTCCTTTTTCCAAAATTACTAAATAAATAATGTTTGTATTACAATAAAAGATTCCATGCATTTTTCTGCTTGACTGCCAGTTACTTCTGAGAATTTTAAAAATGACTATTCCGAGTGCTATTTGGAGTTTGTTTTGCATCAGTAGGGGAATTTTAGAGTAAGTGTGTTCGTAATCCTACTCTTTGTGATAGCACACTTAAGTTAATGACAGAAGCAGAGAGGAGATCACCTTCAGAGACGGCGTGAGAACTGGGATAAATTCGGTCTCCTTCTGAATAAAAGATTTACCAAACCATTCTGACTACAGCAGTGACAAAATTAGACGAGACTATAATCCGGCAAACTAGGCTCTGATTGATTAACTGGTAAACACAATTGGATGTTGATTGACTTATGAAATATGATTCAGAATATGTGCGTCTTACCCACACTTCCTTCCATGGCACAATGTCCATTTCCATTCATCACTGAAGGACTGTGAGATGACATCTGCCATCTCAAGGGGAAAGACTGTCCATTCCCCTGACTGCGATAGACACAATAAGAAACGGTTGGTAAACATAAGCTATGACATCTGTGTTGTGGCATTAATCACACACATCTTAAATTCTTCTGATTGCTGCCATTTGACTAAACGGGGAAATGCCAGTATTGAACAAGGAAATACGGTATTGAAATTTATCAACACTGGCATTTCAGTCTGACACCTGGAAAATGTTATGGTGGAAATACCAATATGATAAAAGACAGTAACTAGCATTTGGGGTCAGTATAATGTGTTAATGTGTTTCATGTTTCTAAAAAGTATACGTCTATGCTAACCAACATTACATTTTATTTATTCCTGTGATGGCAAAGCTTAATTTCCAGCAGCCTCTACTCATCTTCAGTGCGAAATGATCCTCCAGAAATGCTGATTTGATAATTAAATTGTTCACAAGAATTTCTTATCAATGTTGAAAACAGCTGTGCTGCTATACATATACTTTTTTTTTCTCCAGGATTTTTTGACGAATAGAAAGCAAAACAGCATTTATTTGAAACAGAACTATTTTGTAAGAATATAAATGTTTTCACTGTCATTTTGGACCAATTTAATGTGTCCATGCTGGATAAAGGTAAAATAAATAAATCAGACTGGCCCAAAATTGTAAACAGTAATCTACATGTATTATTATCATCGTGATTATTAATTAGAATTAGGGTTGATTAATCTCGATATTAATCGATTCTCATTTTTACGGAATGATATCGATTCTTAAATCCCAAGAATCGATTAGTGTAGCCTGTTTTCAGTTAATGAACGGAACATTGATGGGCACTTCCCATCCAATATATAGGAATAAGCATTGTGCTTTGGTACTTTTAATATGAAAAAGTCTCAGATTTCAAATTCTGTCCATTGTATTGCAGTATTCAACAATAAATGCCGTTTTGGCGCTGTTTAATGTGGAGTGACAGATCGCTGTAGCACCTCAGTTCAACAGACGCGGCAGCGCGAGGCACACGTGAACTGATCGTCTCCTCCACATTAATACCAGTTTCAGCAGAAAATAAACATGACTAAACATCCGAAGGTAAGTTAAAAGAAAGAGAACAACTTTACAGTCCGTATCCTGTCTCATGTAATCGCTCAATCTGTGTTTCAGCCGAGCAAAGATGTCAATATAAAGTCTTGTAAACAATGTCAGGTAAAGTCACATTTACCTCAGAAAAAACAACGTTATTCGGTGACCATAATCTCATTAGTCAGATAGAAAAATAAACTGTAGAGAGGGGCATTTTGCTAAATATATTCACCAAATAACATATTCATTATAAACTTTACTGTTCTTCAATGTTTAATTTATGTTTGAATAAATCCATCAAGTTATGACGAATTTAAAAAAAACTAATTGAAGTAGAAATATTATTATGTAATTGTAACTTTATCATTTTAAAAACTTCATTAAGTGTAATTTTAACAAATCAGTCAATTTTAACCCCTTCAGTATTATAGTAATGTAGTAACTGACTCATGTATATTTTACAGCATTAGTTGAGAGATTGTTTTTCCTTGAGAAAATTTGCCATGTACTGTACCCTCATATATAGCCTATCCAAAATAATCGATATTGGATCGAATCGAATGGGTAATCGAATCGAAAGCTTGTGAATGAGAATCGAATCGTGAAATTTGTGTCAAAACCCAGCCCTAATTAGAATAAACCATTATTCAGCTAAAATGATTCTGTCAATCTTAAGTGTAAGTTGTTTATGAGTGTCAAGCAACATTAAGTTCTCAGAGTCAGAACAATGAATATTGCGTAATACTGACCTGCTGAATACTGGAAATGGCCAGAGACTCTTGTTCTTTCCAAACACCCGTAAGAAGTTTGCTCTGACACCCACATCAAATGCCTCACTTGCTGGTCCATCCACAAAAAAGGGAACTGACAACCACTCTGACAGAAAGACGGTGAGGATGTTATAACCCCTACAACACCTCATACCAAATATGTGAATATGTGAAATGCAGGTTTTACCAAGAGTAGTTTTGTTGCTGGCGAGAAGCCAGATGTGGAAGAAGAGCAAAAAACAGAGGGTGACCGCAAACATGGCCGACACCAGTGTCAGGAACAAAACATGCAGTTTAACACAACTATCAAACAGTTTGCCCTGAGAGAGAGAGAGAGAGAGGAGTGTAATTCAGGAATATTGCAGTAAGATACTGTGAAACAGAATAAATAAATAATTATTCAAATAATGAGGATCATTGCATAAGTAACAATTCATTATTTTGCTAAAGATAAAACCTTATCACATTTATTTACCGTCACTTCAATCGCATTTATATGTGCACATACTTTTATCCAAAGCGACTTTGCATTGAAGCTATACATTTTATTACAATGCGTGTAAAGTTTTTCAAATATTTGATGCCAAGCGACTGTGGACGTGCCATCTGAGGCTGAGACTAGTCTCTACCATTCAAAGTGCAAGTGAATCTTGCTTAATTAAAAAAAAAAAAAAAAATCACCCACCAGCCACAGTTGGATGAAGGTTGGTGTAACTGTTGCGACAATAAGCAGGCAATACAGCAGTGAGTAGAGCAGGAAGAGCATGAAGAACTTATAGTTGGAGAATCCAATACAGTTATTCAGCCTAAACATGCTCACAACAACACAGCACAAACATACAAAGAAAAGAATAAATGCTACTTTTTAAAAATGACTGTCATTTTGACATTTAACCAAGATATTAAGAGATATTATGTCAATGTACATAGCCATTTTACATCCTGAATGCAATGTTAACTGAATGCCTAAATATCTATTTGACTCCAATAGCCTGCACAGTGGAAAATTAAAGATATTTAAAGGAATATTATACTCACCATTTTACAACATTTTGGGAATTTACTCACCCTCTGACCATCATAAATGTGTTTGTTTCTTCATCAGAACAGGTAGAAATTTAACATTACACCTGCTCACCAAAGGATCCTCTGCAGTAAATGGGTGCCGTCATAATTAAAGTCCAAACAGCTGATAAAAACAATAATTCTCACAACTTAATCATCAATAAATGTCTTGTGAAGTGAAAAGCTGCATGTTGGTAATAAACAAATCCATCCTTAAAAACAAAAACTAATCCATCCGTTTTTTTTTTCTGTTAAAACAGTTGTTTTCGGGTAAAATATGATGGATTTTGTTTTCTTACATTTGCTTTTCACTTCACAAGATGTTAATCGACTGACCTGAGCTGTGTGGATTATGGTGATATTTTTATCAGCTGTTTGGACACTCATTCTGACGGCACCCATTCACTGCAGATGAGCCATTCATGAGCAAGTGATGTACTGCTAAATTTCTCCAAATCTGTTCCAATGGAGAAGCCTACATCTTGGATGGCCTGAGGGTGGGTACATTTTCAGCAAATTTTAATTTTGGGATGAACTATTTCTTTTTAAGTAAGAGTAAGTTATTATACTTATACTGAACAAAATTATAAACGCAACGCTTTTGTTTTTGCCCCCATTTTTCGTGAGCTGAACTGAAAGATCTAAGACTTTTTCTATGTACACAAAAGGCCCATTTCTTTCAAATATTGTTGACAAATCTGTCTAAATCTGTGTTAGTGAGCACTTCTCCTTTGCCGAGATAATCCATCCACCTCACAGGTGTGGCATATCAAGATGCTGATTACACAGCATGATTATTGCCAGTTCAGCTCATGAAAAATGGGTGCAAAAACAAAAGTGTTCCGTTTATAATTTTGTTCAGTGTAGATTAAACATTACAAAAGCCACAGATTACAAAGATTCATAAATTGTTCACATTAAATGGACATATGCATTTTTTTTAAAAGCCAGTTTACAAACCATGGGCAATGATGATCCATCTTTAGTACACACCTACAGAAAAAAAAGAGAGAGAAGACCGCAGGAGTGAAGTGCACAGGCCACAGGAACTATTCTCATTAAATAATAATAAAAACCCCAGTGTAATCAGACACACTCAAAATCTCCACAAACACACATAGTCATTCTTTTTCTCCATCTCACTCACTCTCACACACTCAGACCTGGACTTTAATCAAAGAATGGGAACCTGATACTGACACAGAGCGAAACTCATTTGAGAAGATTCACTGTGTCCACTCAAATAAATGTGACCAAGAGCTTCAACAACATCCTGTAATTATCACACACACACTCACCCACAGATCGCATTTCTACGTCTCCCTTTCATTAAGGGAAGAGTGCGTAGATGAGTGGGAGATGCACTGATACGCACACAGAAATGGAGAGGGAGAGGGAGAGAAGAGAGAGAGGGCGATTCTTACATTTGGCAGACAGAACAGTGATGGCAGCGATCTGGTTTTATCAATTGGCAGTGATGACAGAACCTGATAGCTGAGATGAACACACACACAAGCAAGCAAATAAATAAATAACATTTTCTCCAACATTTAGGTAAATGGAATCCCTCTTTGATAACAGACCATTATGTATGTTTTCATTCATGTTGTTCAGTGTAAAATATCTTGTATTAAAAGACAGTTTTAGAGCAGTTAACAGACATTTATGATTTCAACAGTCATCCAAATGATTTAAAGTCACTATAAACTGTCTTGATTCATGGCTTCAAAACTCACAAATGGATCACTCACCAAATAAGAACAAAAAAATCAGTACAAATACACTAGGTGCTTTAGTGCTTAAAATCCAAAACTAACCAAAAATAGTCTGAATGCTTTTAAAGTCTACTGGCCATTCAGGTAAAACACTTATGTTGTTTGTAAAATAGTTATGTATCATGTACTAAAATTATTAGTTTACTCAATTAAAATTCCATAATCATTGTCCTTATTACTGTTAGTACATGCTGATCTATCTATAAAATACATTTATTATTTGTTTGTTGTTGACACACTGGTGTTATTGAATTGATCACTCGTCAAATCGTTTACTTTGTGTTAGAGGAAAAATATTTATAAAAAAATTATTGGTTTGGGAGTGTTGCATTCGGTTACAAGACAGTGGCATTTAACAATTATCGTTCACTGAATTTCAGCAATAAATTACTTAAATTTTGTTTTGTTGCAGGGCTGGGTATCAATACAGATTTCCCAATTCAATCCGATTCCAATTCATTTGGATGTATTATAGTTATAATCGGTTATAATCTCTTTTTGGGTACATATGGTAAAAATAATCTCTGCTAATGCTGAAAATGAAGGCAGTGTTTGATATAGACTCAAACGGTAACCCGTCTCTTTGAAATATTCAACAGAACAAACTCATAAGAGTCATTCGTTTCGGCAACACTTATTGGACAGATGTTTTTTGATTTACTAAAAAGTACAGACCTAGAATATAATTTATTTAGCTATAGTGCTAAATATTCAGTACTGGCATCGCGGATTCCCCTGTGTTACAAAGCAGTGATGCAGGGAAACCTTCTAACATGGTGCAGAAGATGCTTTTCACTGAAAGCCATTCAAAATGTACTAATTGCAGATTCAGTGTCTCTGGAGTAATCTAGAGTTCAGTGTCTTCCCTCAATTACATGGTGCTGATGGAGCAGGTTAATGTTTACAGGTTCAGTGTGAATCGAGTTACATTTGGACCGGATCCAGTTAAGTTTTGAGATGTTATTTATACTTCACATTGTTGTGTTTATTTGTTATAGTGCTGATGGGTTTCCTGACCTCCGGCTGCTGTACGTGTGTGAACTGAAAGCTTCTGGGAGATTTCCAGAAGAATCTGACTCTTCTCCATACCGCCACGCTCCTGCTCATAGAGCAGCGAGTCTGAAGAGAGCTGAAACTGAACACAGACACCCGCACACACACACACACACACACACAGACAGAGACACACACAATTAGCAAATTAGATGGCGGTGCTCTGAGAGGGAGAGGGGTTTCTTTTACGCTCATTTGTCACGTATGACATGCCTGACTTGAATAACTTGCAGGTGGACCGTGGACAGCCCCCGTAAGAGCCCAAGTCTACTTATTGCTTCTGTGGGGGTGAAGCCAGCAGAAATTAGCAGTTTAAAGTGCCCCTATTGTGGATTTTTGAAAATTTCCTTTCATGCAGTTCATGCATTCATGACCTCTAGTCTGGACTATTGTAATGCACTTCTAGGTGGTTGTCCTGCATCTTCAATAAACAAGCTACAGGTAGTCCAAAATGCAGTGGCTAGAGTCCTTACCAGGTCAAGAAAATATGATCATATTACCACAATTTTACAGTCTCTGCACTGGCTACCTATTAAGTTCTGTATCAGTTACAAAATATTATTACTTGCCTATAAGGCCCTTAATGGGTTAGCACACTCCTTTCTCTGAACATGAGGAAACTAGTCATCTAGAATTATTTAAAAAAATAATGAGTACATTTTAAATTCAATTTTTATTTATATTTTTATAAATATAAGGGTTTAGGAGGATTTACGATGCTAATGACCGTTAAACGTGTAAACACAGTCTTGTGAAAAGGGTCCATTGGCTGGGTTGAGGTGGGATATTAAACTCTGGAATAACCTACCTAACATTGTTCGGGAGGCAGACACACTCTTGCAGTTTAAATCTAGATTAAAGACCCATCTCTTTAACCTGGTTTACACATAACACACTAAAACGCTTCTAATATTCAAATCTGTTAAAGGATTTTTAGGCTGCATTAATTAGGTCAACCGGAACCAGGAACACTTCCCGTAACACCTGATGTACTTGCTACATCGTTAGAAGAATGGCATCTATGCTAATATTAGTCTGTTTCTCTCTTATTCTGAGGTCACCGTTGGCACCAGATATAGTCTGTATCCAGATCAGATGGTCACTGCTGTCACCCGGATCTAGTACGTATTCAGACCAGATGGTGGATCAGCACCTAGAAAGGACCTCCACAGCCCTGAAAGACAGCGGAGACCAGGACAACTAGATGAGCCCCAGATACAGATCCCCTGTAAAGACCTTGTCTCAGACGACCACCGGGACAAGACCACAGGAACCAGATGAGTCCTCTGCACAATCTGACTTTGCTGCAGCCTGGAACTGTACTGCTGGTTTGTCTGGTCAGAGGAGAACTGGCCCCCCGCCTGAGCCTGGTTTCTCCCAAGGTTTTTTCTCCATTCTGTCACTGATGGAGTTTTGGTTCCTTGCCGCTGTCGCCTCTGGCTTGCTTAGTTGGGGACACTTCATTTCCAGCGTTATCGTTGACATGATTGCAAAGATATTATTTAAACTGAACTGAGCTGGATGTTGACATCACTGAATTCAATGATGAACTGTCTTTAACTGAAAAATGAGTGTTTACTATTGTCATTTTGCATTATTGACACTATTTTCCTAATTAATGCTGTTCAGTTGCTTTGACACAATCTGTATTGTTAAAAGCGCTATATAAATAAAGGTGACTTGACTTGACTTACAGCTCTAAGTGAATGAAAACATCCTGCCAAGTTTTAAATCTGAAAGTGCACCGCGTATAAAGTTATTGTCTCTCAAAAGAAAGGGTCGACTCTGAATCATTGAAACGAGTCGTTTTTAAAACGAATCCCAAGACGTTTTGTTGAAGTCAAAATGAAATATTAGCATATTGCCCGCCCACTTGTTGGTCTTTTTCCTTGGTCTGAATGAAAATGCAAATTCATTCTTTGCCACTAGGTGCCGCTTTTGGAGCGTAAAAAAGCCGTTTCCCCAGTAACGCTGTACACAAAGCAGCACTGCGCTCACAAACTCGGCTTTATCAGGCATTACAGGCAAGATGAAAAAAGATGAGACCAATCGGACCAATCACTGCAGATTAGGGTCACGCAAAAGAGGGGCTTGGAAAAATGAATCGTTAAACGAATCGTTTGGGAGTCGTTGAGCAAGTAAGGTAAACATAAATGCATATTATAAGACAATGAAAGTGTTTTTTGACCTTGCATGCATGTCAACCTGTTGTAGGGGACTCCCAAAACCAAAATATGAATCTTTCATAACCCATAATAGGGGCACTTTAATTCCCTTAGCCAAAACGTACTGAGGTTGTGTACTGTACTATGGTACAGAGATGCAAGGCCATAACCATGTCAACCGGGACTCCCAAAACCAAAATGTGAACCTTTCATAACCCATAATAGGGGCACTTTAATTCCCTTAGCCAAATAGCCAAAAGGTTGTGTACTGTACTATGGTACAGAGATGCAAGGCCATAACCATGTCAAACATGATGAAAATTAGGGGGGGGGGGTATTTTATTGAAAGGATTACAATTAAAGGATTTTAATTTTAATTTTAATCTGAACTATT
>NW_015505409.1:383824-417932 GCF_001515645.1 Sinocyclocheilus grahami
CTGAGCTGGATGTTGACATCACTGAATTCAATGATGAACTGTCTTTAACTGAAAAATGAGTGTTTACTATTGTCATTTTGCATTATTGACACTATTTTCCTAATTAATGCTGTTCAGTTGCTTTGACACAATCTGTATTGTTAAAAGCGCTATATAAATAAAGGTGACTTGACTTGACTTACAGCTCTAAGTGAATGAAAACATCCTGCCAAGTTTTAAATCTGAAAGTGCACCGCGTATAAAGTTATTGTCTCTCAAAAGAAAGGGTCGACTCTGAATCATTGAAACGAGTCGTTTTTAAAACGAATCCCAAGACGTTTTGTTGAAGTCAAAATGAAATATTAGCATATTGCCCGCCCACTTGTTGGTCTTTTTCCTTGGTCTGAATGAAAATGCAAATTCATTCTTTGCCACTAGGTGCCGCTTTTGGAGCGTAAAAAAGCCGTTTCCCCAGTAACGCTGTACACAAAGCAGCACTGCGCTCACAAACTCTGCTTTATCAGGCATTACAGGCAAGATGAAAAAAGATGAGACCAATCGGACCAATCACTGCAGATTAGGGTCACGCAAAAGAGGGGCTTGGAAAAATGAATCGTTAAACGAATCGTTTGGGAGTCGTTGAGCAAGTAAGGTAAACATAAATGCATATTATAAGACAATGAAAGTGTTTTTTGACCTTGCATGCATGTCAACCTGTTGTAGGGGACTCCCAAAACCAAAATATGAATCTTTCATAACCCATAATAGGGGCACTTTAATTCCCTTAGCCAAAACGTACTGAGGTTGTGTACTGTACTATGGTACAGAGATGCAAGGCCATAACCATGTCAAACATGATGAAAATTAGGGGGGGGGGGTATTTTATTGAAAGGATTACAATTAAAGGATTTTAATTTTAATTGTAATCTGAACTATTTTGCAAATAACACTTTCTAAAATATTTAAAAGATATTCTGCACACATTTCATCCAACACCTAATGTGCCAAAAAACTTCATTAACATTTCAATTACGTTCAATTAAGAATTACATGAATCATATAAATGCTAGTTCAAAACATCTGACATAAAAGTCAAGTAGTCTGAATAACTGGACATTACTATTATCTGACTATTTACATTTCTATTGTAAAACCGTATATAAAATATTATATTATATGTTTAGCTATTACATAGTTCCTCATAATCGTTTTTACAATGTGTCAAACTGTATTTCATGATCGGATTCTTTGGACAGTAAAGCCTGTCATCTTTGATTTGATTGGCCATCTCAATCATTTTGACATTGATGAGCATTGTTAGTCTACCAAGGCTGAACAGATAGCATAAAAAGGTAACTTATAAACTTTTTTGTCATCCTAACAACAAACAAGGTGGTGCATAATGGACTGCAGCAGAGCAGCATCAACACTCACAGGGGGGGAAAAAAAAGGGATAAAAGCTGTCACTAGTCCTTTCAAAATGTACTAAATACATACAATAAAGATACTGATATGCACACTTCAGGTACTCATATGTACCTTTAAGGTACAAATACGCACCTTTTAGGGGTAAATAAGCTTCAAAGGTATTGCCCCAGTGACAGCTTTTGTACCTTTTTTCTGAGTAGGAAATTTTGGGCATATCCGAGTAAAAAGTCAAGTAGTCTGAATAACTGGACATTACTATTATCTGACTATTTACATTTCTATTGTAAAACAGTATATAAAATATTATATTATATGTTTAGCTATTACATAGTTCCTCACAATCGTTTTTACAATGTGTCAAACTGTATTTCATGATCGGATTCTTTGGACAGTAAAGCCTGTCATCTTTGATTTGATTGGCCATCTCAATCATTTTGACATTGATGAGCATTGTTAGTCTACCAAGGCTGAACAGATAGCATAAAAAGGTAACTTATAAACTTTTTTGTCATCCTAACAACAAGGTGGTGCATAATGGACTGCAGCAGAGCAGCATCAACACTCACAGGGGGAAAAAAAAAAGGGATAAAAGCTGTCACTAGTCCTTTCAAAATGTACTAAATACATACAATAAAGATACTGATATGCACACTTCAGGTACTCATATGTACCTTTAAGGTACAAATACACACCTTTTAGGGGTAAATAAGGTTCAAAGGTATTGCCCCAGTGACAGCTTTTGTACCTTTTTTCTGAGTAGGAAATTTTGGGCATATCCGAGTATTTGGTGGGTGGGGGTGACCTTATCCCCCTCATTTTCTGGCAGTTATGGCCCTGCAGATATGGTATCAGATAGTCATAAATGTTGTTAATGCGTTACTCCAAGTTAGGCACTTCAAAGAATGGTTATTCCATGGTATGTGTACAAAAAACAAAAGCCATGGGTGTCAAGTCCAGAAAAGGAACTTTTTTGAGAGGGTAAAAACCCATCACGTCATAATGCTACTGTACCTCCACAGACGGAGAGGATGGTGGAGTGGACAATGTTTTCCAAAATGACCACGAGAACATTCCAAAACAGACATGGAACAGGCAAAGGAACACCACTGACAGAGAGAATATACACAAACAGTTATCAATCAAAATAACTGGAAGCAAATGTCAATTCATTCAAACATTAGAACTGCATATTTTCAAACACAAAGACTACATACCTCTCTGCGTTGAACAGGACAGCAGGACTGTCACAAATATGAACAAGAGTCAACACAGTCACTTATAACATCTGATAATATCTAGAATATATACATAAATGAACTTTTGAATGAGTTATAGAGATTCAGAACTCTGATGCTCAATGACCTTCCAAAACAAAAAGGAGACTGGGGAGTGAAACATAATTTTAACCAAAAACAAGCTTCCTACCTGGAATCACTACAATAATCTGTATGTTCTATAACAGCAATGCACTTCTACTAAACCCACAAATATTGCACCGAATAGGTCAGTAATTATACAGGCTTCATTTTTCAGTTGCGTGAGTGACTATTGAGTTCTGTATTTGTTTGCAATTGTTCTGAATCAAAATGTTTTTTTTATTTCTTCAGATTTTCGCACTAACATTATTAGGGGTTGGGGTTGTGATGGGGAATGGCGTAATTAATTTTGAACAACTAAATTTGATTGGAAATTCATTAAAAAAATTGATATGCATCAAGTTAACCCTTAAAACTACTTTAATCTGTAGCAGACAAACACAGCTGTCTCACATTAAAATTGAGAAACACAGTTAACGTTACACAAAAACAAAAAAACAAAAGAAGTCCGGTTTCTTCACCTACATTTTGATATCAGCCTTTTTTTTACACTACGAGAAATCTACGTCATTAAGTCATTAAATTTAAAGATTTCGCAAAAAATATTACTTACTCCAACAGAAATGCACGACATATGCGTAGTATGACCACATCACGACCATAATAACGATCGTAACCGGGATCCAGTGGAGAAGCCGCGCACAGCGCCGGAGGCACGCGGTCAGAAGCATCACGATGACCGTCACAAGTCTCTCTATCTCTGGACAATCTGTGACTGGAGCAACGAGTCCATAGTAATGAAGTAGAGGAATAAGAGAAACAGCGCCCCCGCAGGACAACGCAAGTGGCTTTTTTATTTCTTCTATTTTCTTATTACAAACAAAACATTTGAACAGGGAAGAGTGCTCACATGTAAACACAGATTGAGCTTTCGAATTTTAAACTTGAATAAAAAAAATGAGTATTTTTAATATTTAAACACAAAACGTATTAGCAACAAAACTGGCAAGTCTTTTTGTATACCGGCTACTGAACCCCCATCGTGTCCAAAAGCACATACTTGTGCTGAGGACTTCTCTTCATACTTCTACTGGTTTTGAGGTAGCTAGAAACGCAGAAGTTCTCAGACACACCGTTCAATACAGCAAGGAATTGGTTTTGCTTTAAGGTTCAAATTTACGCAGTAGAAATTCTGACAACACCACAGTTGCTTTGAGGTCTTAAAACATGTGCCTGAACGTCATCAGTCCATTCAGTGGTCTAATGTTAAAACTACATTCATATTGCCGATATTTACAGCAGCTTATTTATATCAGGCCCAACACAAACGATGCTTTAGGAGGAGAGGGGAATCGGTTTATGTGTTTGTTCTTGGAACTGAGAAAACCACATTGGGATGCTCCAGTCGAAATGTGATGTTGGAGTTGTTACAAGTGACCGAAGCAGCAGAACCTTCGGCATTGCCTTGTTTCACATGCAATGAAGTAGTTGAAGGAACACTCTTGGTTGTATAGGCGAAGTTTAGAGAAGCCAGAGCCTGCTGAGGATGAATGAGGAGAGAAAGACATTGACTGTCAGCACTGCAGAATTCCGGTTTCATACACACACAGAAAGCTAAATGTCAGGTCAGAGGTGAAAACTCATTTTACCTGTAGTGCCTGGTTGGCATTTCTGGGGGTGAGTTCGAGTTATAGAGATTCAGAACTCTGATGCTCAATGACCTTCCAAAACAAAAAGGAGACTGGGGAGTGAAACATAATTTTAACCAAAAACACAAGCTTCCTACCTGGAATCACTACAATAATCTGTATGTTCTATAACAGCAATGCACTTCTACTAAACCCACAAATATTGCACCGAATAGGTCAGTAATTATACAGGCTTCATTTTTCAGTTGCGTGAGTGACTATTGAGTTCTGTATTTGTTTGCAATTGTTCTGAATCAAAATGTTTTTTTTATTTCTTCAGATTTTCGCACTAACATTATTAGGGGTTGGGGTTGTGATGGGGAATGGCGTAATTAATTTTGAACAACTAAATTTGATTGGAAATTCATTAAAAAAATGTATATGCATCAAGTTAACCCTTAAAACTACTTTAATCTGTAGCAGACAAACACAGCTGTCTCACATTAAAATTGAGAAACACAGTTAACGTTACACAAAAACAAAAGGTTTCATTAAGTCCGGTTTCTTCACCTACATTTTGATATCAGCCTTTTTTTTACACTACGAGAAATCTACGTCATTAAACACCTAACTTTAAAGATTTCGCAAAAAATATTACTTACTCCAACAGAAATGCACGACATATGCGTAGTATGACCACATCACGACCATAATAACGATCGTAACCGGGATCCAGTGGAGAAGCCGCGCACAGCGCCGGAGGCACGCGGTCAGAAGCATCACGATGACCGTCACAAGTCTCTCTATCTCTGGACAATCTGTGACTGGAGCAACGAGTCCATAGTAATGAAGTAGAGGAATAAGAGAAACAGCGCCCCCGCAGGACAACGCAAGTGGCTTTTTTATTTCTTCTATTTTCTTATTACAAACAAAACATTTGAACAGGGAAGAGTGCTCACATGTAAACACAGATTGAGCTTTCGAATTTTAAACTTGAATAAAAAAAATTAGTATTTTTAATATTTAAACACAAAACGTATTAGCAACAAAACTGGCAAGTCTTTTTGTATACCGGCTACTGAACCCCCATCGTGTCCAAAAGCACATACTTGTGCTGAGGACTTCTCTTCATACTTCTACTGGTTTTGAGGTAGCTAGAAACGCAGAAGTTCTCAGACACACCGTTCAATACAGCAAGGAATTGGTTTTGCTTTAAGGTTCAAATTTACGCAGTAGAAATTCTGACAACACCACAGTTGCTTTGAGGTCTTAAAACATGTGCCTGAACGTCATCAGTCCATTCAGTGGTCTAATGTTAAAACTACATTCATATTGCCGATATTTACAGCAGCTTATTTATATCAGGCCCAACACAAACGATGCTTTAGGAGGAGAGGGGAATCGGTTTATGTGTTTGTTCTTGGAACTGAGAAAACCACATTGGGATGCTCCAGTCGAAATGTGATGTTGGAGTTGTTACAAGTGACCGAAGCAGCAGAACCTTCGGCATTGCCTTGTTTCACATGCAATGAAGTAGTTGAAGGAACACTCTTGGTTGTATAGGCGAAGTTTAGAGAAGCCAGAGCCTGCTGAGGATGAATGAGGAGAGAAAGACATTGACTGTCAGCACTGCAGAATTCCGGTTTCATACACACACAGAAAGCTAAATGTCAGGTCAGAGGTGAAAACTCATTTTACCTGTAGTGCCTGGTTGGCATTTCTGGGGGTGAGTTCATTGGAGTTCTGTACAGAGGCCTGAAAGAGACAAGTCATGAATAGGCTGGTGTGCATGAGGTGTCATGCAGGAATAGAAACATTTCCACAAAGCTGGAAGCACAGCAGCGTCCAAAATGTCTTGGTACACTGAAGAATTTCAGACTTCCCTTCACTGATAGTAAGGGGCTTATAACTATACCATTTTCTCTCCTCCATTAAACTTTATAGTTGGCACGATGCAGTCAGGCAGGTAACATTCTCCTGGCATATATATAATTTATTATATTCATTTGTAAGTCGCTTTTAAGAGTCTGCTAAATTACTAAATGTAAATAATATATATATATATATATATATATATGTATATATATATATATATATATAAGTGGGTTTTAGGCATCAAGTAGCACGTTTGCGATGTGTACCACCTGAGGGTGATCCATAACACACTTTGAAAACCACTGATTTAAGATTTGCCGTGGGTACCTTTTCTGCACGGTATTCATCCCAGGCTGCTCTGCGCTCTTCCTCGCTCAGCTCCTCTTCCTCCCGGTGGTCTAACAATGAGTTGTGCTCATGATAACTGACTATGAGCTGCCCACAGCTCTGCAGCAGCTGAGCCAACATGTCATCCTGGAAGACAAAAGCTTACAGTCATCTGTGTGTCTGTTTGATGTCTGTACCATAGCAGAGGCATTTATGTGTGCTTACCACAGGCGTTTCCGTGTGTTCACTGGGCCGTAGGTCTGGCTGGAAGCGGTACAGCTCATTCAGTTGACTGTGTGTGAAGTGTCTCTGAATCTGCTGCTGGTCCAGAACACGAGAGGACAGTGACTGTTTTGCAACTTGCCGCTCATAAATGTTCTGTTCCATGGTCCCCTACTCCCCCCCCAAAAAAAGGCAGCATTAATATTTTAAGAAAATAGCTTCACATATACAGTATATGTTAAAACTACAAAAATAAAAAAGTATAAAATACTGGAAATATATATATAGTATATATTTAAAATATATCGATTAAAACTTTATAAAAATTAAAACAAATTAAAAAAAAGTATCTCTAAAATGAAAATAATTAATAAAAAAGATAAAATAAATCCACTAGAGAACATCACCTTTAAAATATAAAAAAGCCTGAATTTATATATATATATATATATATATATAAATATAAAGAGAGAGAGAAATATAATTTTTTTTTTTTTACAAACTTCAAGCCCTCCATACTATCTGTCATTTGTATGTGTATACCTGAGCCAGAAAACGGTACACATATACTGTTTTTTTCTGCCCAAAGCGATAGACTCTGAAGATGCTCTGGATGTCATATGATGGATTCCAGCAAGCGTCAAACACCACGACCCGGTTTGCAGCGACCAGATTGATTCCCAGAGACCCCGCACGAGTGGAGATCAGAAACAACCTTCCTCTGTTTCAGAGGAAACCACAAGAGTCAGGACAGGAAATGCAGACACCTTAAATGTGACGTTGAACTTTTTGAGTATACCTTATGTTTTTAGTGTTGTTAAACTCTTGAGCCCATCTCTTGCGAGCACAAGCACTGGTGTTGCCGTCCAAACGATAATAATCTTTATTTTTAACCCATGCTTTCTCTCCTGACAATACACACAAACACAAACTCTTTTGCATAACCATGCTAAATGAACAAGACATTTCAAACAATCCCCTGTGTAAACTGCTTATTTACCTTTGTATGGACAACATTTTTTCCCCCTGGTCTCATCTGCATATAGGAGGAAACTCTCAATAAGGTCCAGTGATATCAGAGACTGACTGAACACCAACCTGAAAAAAGCAAATAGCATTCATAAAAACTAAGTGTCCCTCTGAACTGACAAACATTTAATCTACACTGCTATTCAGAAGTTTGGGGTTGGGATGATTTTTGAAAGGAGTTTTCTATGCTTATCAAGGCTGCATTTATTTGATCAAAAATACAGTAAAACAGTAATATTGTGAAATATTATTAAAATTTGAAACAACTGTTTCTATTCGAGTATTTTAAAATGTAATCCATTCTTGTGATGGCAAAGTCTTTACTATCAGTTTTTCATTCATTTAAAAGTATTCATTTTCTTTTGAACTGTGGGTTATATGAATATAACCACCAACACAAAGCTTATAACAAGCGCTACTTCTATTCAAGAACGTGATCCTTACACTTTGTCCTGTAGTTCCTCTGCCCAGTGTAAAATCTCCAGTAGCAACTGCAATTTCCCAGAATGCTCCAGCACTTTGGCATCAGCCGCTGTTACAAACGGCAGATACCAGTTGGAAGATGGCCCGTTACCCACAACAAATCCTGAACAATAGACAGAGAGAGACACTAAGAATGAGACAAACCACAAGAGAGGCAGATTAAAGGAAACAGAGAGAGAGAGACTGTTTTCACACCAGCTTCCCCACCAGAAATTTCCATTGTGGCTGTGTTTGTGACATCTGGATTCTGTGGATTTTGATTGGACCTGCTGACCAAGGAGACTGGATCAGTATTTCTCTCTCCATCACCCACTAAACCTGTGCTTGTTGCATCTCTCCTGTGAGACAGACACATTTGAATTATAACCATCAGAGCAAACCTGGTCTGGCATGGAGGAGACTTAGACTTTACTTCTAGGAGATGTTTCATTGGTTCCACATAACTGTATATTAGACATCAACTATGTTGTGATTGGCTGTGATTGTGTCAAGACACACAGCAGGCTCACATTTACCAATTGCTCCCAAAACCAAAGATTCTCTAATGCTTTTACATTGTTTAGAAATACTTTTTACCTCTTCAATTCAGAGTTACTCTAGCTTTGATGTCTCGTATTGAACAGAAACATGAGGCACATTGGTTGTACAGGAAATATTCAAATCTGATATAAAACACAGCGTACCTTTCAGATTCATTTGGATTTACAGAATTGCTGACCAAACCTGCACCCAGACCTGTGAAGACAGGAGCCGGCTCTTCCTCTTTCCCCTGCATCACACACAAAAATGCAGTAACTGGTTTTCATATCATAAGAAATAATCAGTGAAAAATCAGTGACCATTAATAAGGTGTTTGTAAAAATGAGGCATGATGCGTGTACACTATTAGTCAAATGTTTGGGTTTGGTAAGATTTTAAAATGTTTTTACAACTCATACGCTCACCAAGGCAATCAAAATAGCTGCTGTAATGAGTAACTGAATGTATTAACAGATTTATTACTGAAATGCTGCACAAACATGCGAAATATACCAATTTAAAATAACTTTTCTATTTAATACATAAAAAAAATGTAAACCAGTCTTCAGTTCCACATGCTCCTTCAGAAGTTCTTCCAATCTGCTGATTTGATACTCAAGAAACATTTCTTTGCATTATCGATTTTGAAAACAGTTGTGCTGCTTAATATTTTTTGTGGAAACGATGAAACATTTTTTCTCAGGATTCTTTAACGCATTGAAAATTCACAAGAATAACATTTGTTTGAAATAGAAATATTTTGTAACATCATAAATTACTTTACTCTCTCTTTTGATCAATTTAATGTGTCCTTGCTGAACAAAGGTATTCAAAAAAATCTCACTGACCCCAAACGTTTGAACAGTAGTGTTATCTGGATGAGTGCGTGTATGTACCTTATTCCTGCTCAGCTGAGCAAGTTTAAGACACCAAGGATGAGTCCATATCAAACTCAGAACATGAAGGTCCTGAAACAATCTGTTCACACCTGCTCCTTTCCCTAAAACAAAGACATTTTTTGTGACTATGTTATCAATCCGTTGGCTCAGTGTGTGCCAGTTAGGTGCTTTGACAAAATTCTTAATGTGACAATGTTTTATTTTTTATGTTTTAATTTGAATTCATAAAAACATCTGATATAAGAACGATTTAATAATTATTAACCATGTCAGTATCTAAGAGTACTTTTATGCAATACTAGATTAATATATCAGCCAATATAAGATATTTATTTGTGAATGAATGCTCATTTCTCCTGTTTTTACATTTAGATTATATTTGCCACCTTTTGAAGTTGACAAGGTTCATTTCTACTAAATTTAACACCTGTTAAATCTCAAAATAAATATTTTTGTACATTTTAATGTTATTGCACATTATAATTATATGATGCCTAAATTTTCATTTGCAACACTTACAGTAATTTTAGTTTTTAGTGTTTTATATGAAATTTATTTAGCAAAAAAATTATATTTTTTTAGCATCAGCCATACCTTGAAAGCAACTCTTTGCTTAATCTCTACTGGTTAACATTTTTTGTGCTGGTGCAGTACTAGTTAAGCTCTAGTTTGTGCTTTTGAGACTCTGACCTGTGTAGTTCTGCAGATAGTGTGTGTATAAACGACACTGCAGAGGCGTCATCCGGACTGACAGCACATACTCGTGCTTTGGCGGCAAACAGGACATCAAGACTGAGTAGTCCCGTCTCTGCAACACAAAAACAAAACATTCAGACTTTTTTTCATGGCCTTTAGCTGTATTCTATTTCTTTCTCTCTCTTCATCACCTGGATGAATCCTGACATCAACTGATGGAGGATGTGTGATCTATTCTTCATCAGTCTGACATCAGCAGGGGTGGAGTCTGCGCACTGACCGTTCTGAATTGGATTAATAAAACGGTTCCGGAACTCCTTTAGAGAACCCAGCAGGTTCTCCTTAATGAAGTTCACCATGCAGTGATCTAGAACAATAAACATAAAAAAATATAGTCAGACAAATTAATCAGCAAGTCATTTTTCACAATATGGAGATGAAAGGTGATTACACTCAGTAAGGTTGTTTTGAAGCGGTGTTCCTGTCAATATGATTCTCCTACGTGTACGTAGAGCTCGAATGGCTTTTGAGATGCTGGAGTCTGCGTTCCTAAGCACATGACCCTCGTCACATACCACCAGATCAGGGCCTAACATATAAACACACCAAACAATGGTTTAAAAATAATAGTTGAAAAAAATATATATATATCTGTTCTTAGTATTTGATTGCTAAGATGAATTCACCTGGATCCAGGAGCATTGAGCGGAAGGCTTCTTTGTGTTTGCTGTATTTGGCACTATCTGTGTGTGTCAGTATACGAAAAACCTCATAGCCCATGATCATCACACCACCATTCGTAAACCAGTCATTCAAGAGCTCAACACGAACACCCACAGATTTCACCGTGGCCATATCTTAGTATTTGATTGCTAAGATGAATTCACCTGGATCCAGGAGCATTGAGCGGAAGGCTTCTTTGTGTTTGCTGTATTTGGCACTATCTGTGTGTGTCAGTATACGAAAAACCTCATAGCCCATGATCATCACACCACCATTCGTAAACCAGTCATTCAAGAGCTCAACACGAACACCCACAGATTTCACCGTGGCCAGCTCTGCCACCTGTGTGAGAAACAAGAGAGAAGAGATAATCGGAAAAATGATCAGACATGCAGCTAAAAGTCCAGATTCAACAATGACAAGAAAACTGTCATTTTTCAGCATGTTTATGATGTTTTTGCTGAATTCTCTGCATAAGGCATAATTAGGAAATTTTGCACTGATGTAAATACATTTTGTATTCACCCAAAAATGTTAAAGATGTCATTGTCGTTTGATTTTTTTGCATTTTGTTTTCTTCTGTACAACACAAAAAGATGATGCTTCGCAGAATGTCTAGACTCCATCTACAAAAGTGGTCAGTGATATTAAGTGTCCAAAATAAGCTCCATAAAAGTCCACTGGCTTTACCTATTTGAAATTGTATCGAATGGTTATTTTAACAATGGATTTATTTAACACTAGGTTAACTTTCTATCTTGAGAGCTTTTACTGAAACAATAGGACAGCTTTACAAAAGAAAACCCTAAAAGAAATGATAATTTGACCATTTTTATTTTTGTGGGCGAGCTATTCTTTTAAGCCACCAACATACAACATACAATAAACAAAGCCGCACAGTGAAAGATTACACTCTGAAAAAAGCCCATATGTCAGCTAGTTCTACAACTTTCTGACTCACTGACCACAGTAAGAAATTAGATTTTATTCAGCAAGAAAAAAAAAAACATATCACAGTTTCTACAAAAATAAGAATAAGCAGTACAAGCATTTTGAACATCGACAATACTAAGAAATGTTTCTTGAGCACCAAATCAGCATAGTAAAATGATTTCTGAAGGATCATGTGACACTGAAGACTGGCGTAATAATGCTGAAAATTCAGCTTTGCCATCCCAGGAATAAATTACACTTTAAAATATATTTAAATAGAAAATAGTTATTTGAAACTGTAATAATATTTCACAACATTATTGTTTTGACTCAAATAATCAAATAAATGCAGCCTTGGTGAGTATAACACACATCTAAGAATCTTAACAACCCCAAGTTTTTGAATGGTAGTGAATATCTGACAAACATGATCTAGATCAAAACACTAACTAATGTCACCTGAGAAAGGAAGTGAGAGAATTCTACTGACCCACAGTATGTTGGGTCTCAAGCCCCTCTGCCACTGGTCAAACTCACTCCTCCAGTTCAGCACTGTGTTGAGAGGACAAACCACCAGAGCCCTTTTCAGTGGCAGCTCTTTACATAGCAGCACTGTGTGAAGGAACACAATGACCTGAAACACACACAATACACAGTGACGCTTTCTGTGAAAGCCACACTTTCTGATTTTACAGAAGAAAAAAAAAGAGAGAATAGTCACGTGCCCCATACCTGAAAGGTCTTTCCCAGACCCATGCAGTGGGCCAGAATACAGCCAGAGCCTGGAGTCGCCTTCACACTCTGAACAGACTCACAGCAACAGTCCCACATGAAGAGCACACCTAACAAAAACATTAACACATACACTTACATACACACTACACAAACCATCTCCACCACACGCTGTCGCTTTGTCACATCACTGACTTGCATTTCACAATGCTGCTTTATAAACGCATGTATATATTAATATGAGAAACAAGCAATCACCCATCCACTGATTGCGTTCTACTATTAGACGGAATACACACTGACTTAACTTCTCATGTCATGATTAAATATTATAAGGCATATCCTCTGACAAGCCTTGAACAATACAACACCATTCAAAAGTCAGTAATGATTTTTTTTAAAGAAACAAATACTTTTATCCTACAAGGATGCATTAAATTAATCAAAAGTGAAAGTAAAACAATTCTATACATCTAAAAATCCAAAACAAATTCCACAAAAATATTAAGCAGCTCAACTGTTTTCAACATTGATGATGATAAAAATGTTTCTTGAGCAGCAAATCGGCATATTAGAATGAATTCTGAAGGATCGTATGACACTGAAGACTGGAGTACTGGCTGCGGAAAATTAAGATTTGCATCACAGGAATAAATTACATTTCAAAATATATTCAAATAGAAAGCATGTATTTAAAATTCTAAGAATATTTAACAACATTACTACACAGGCCAGAAACCTGCACTGGTCCTTATTGGTAAACACGCACCATCTCTGCACCCAATATTGTCAAATTGTCAAAAAGAGGTGACTTAATACATTTGAGAAGCATAAAAGGTATAAATAAAAAAAACAATGAACATTATTTGACATATAAAAACAGCCTCTGCAATTTGACTCACAGCCCACAAATTGCCCTGCAAATACAAAATATTTTTTTAAAACAATTACATCAAATATTAGTGTTTGACCCAATGCAGGACTCTGACTTAAGCGGTCCCAATGGCTTCTGTCTCTTTATGGAATTCTGTACTAACTTGACGATGGTGAGATTAGATCTCTGTGGATAATTACACTCTAATACAAAAGTTCTCTCACCCTCTCGCTGGTGAGGTTTGAGTTTGCTCAGAAAGTGCAAGTGCACTTGCAGCACAGGCTTATGTGTTGCATCATCTTGCTCGAGAACCAATGGTGTGAAGCTATGAGCCGGTTTCTCGGACACTAATATGACCTAAAGCGGATGAAAGGGGGGAAAAAAAATTACAACAGACAGACAAAACACTAATTTTCAATTCAGCTTAAAATCATTCCATTAATAATTAATTATGTTTTTTTTTTTTTTTTTAAATGGGATATCTCACCCAAAAAGGAAAATTCTGTCATTAATCATACACGCTAAAAAAAAAAACGTCCTTCTTTTGCGGTCCGAGTCATCATTATCTGCAGAAAAACTGTTCTCATGTAACAATAAAACTATATGTATACAATCTCTAATAACATTTTTAACTTTGACTAATCTGTTGCAGATTTGTTACTATTAAAATTTTTTTTTAAATTAGTTACAAAAAGTAACTTAAAACTACATGAAACATTTCAGTTTCAGAGGCTGGCTATGTTATTTATCAGAAACCGCATATATATATATTGAGATAGGATTTATAAGGTCTATAATTCCCCATGGTACCCGTGGTAATGGCCATCGCTCACCTTCCTCTTCTGTTGTCTCTGATGTTCTGTCAATGTTCTTGCTCTTCTTCTGCTCTTCTCTCGTGCGCTCTGATTGCTCATCGGAGCTGGTGTCCAGCTCGGATGCTGAGGAGAGGTTAGCTCTGATCTGAGCCAGCAGAATCTTCTTCGCAATTCTTTATAGAGTAAGTGATGGGATGAGGCAGTAATGAGAGAATAGAGACAGATGAAGAGAAGAGGGATGAAGAGAAAAGAAAGAGGGACAAAATGTGAGGTGGGTGACAGATGGATCCAGATTCATTAAACAACGTATCTTTCTCCCACCGCTTTCACTGTAATTTTTTTTAATTGCCCTCAAATAGTAGCAAAATAATTATTTTTGTTATGCTGAAACAACTCAGAAAAACAGAAGACATTTCAATTCTAAATTTCCATACCAACCATGATTGTAAATATAACTGCATATATAAAATATAAATTAACATAACAGGTTATTGGACAGTGTAAAAGATCCAATGGACTGTTAAGTGGTCAGTTAAGTTTGCAAATTATTACCAAAAAAAAAAATATTAATAAAATAAATATATATAACTTATTACTGAGTGAGATGTAAACCCAAAAAAAAAAACATGAGGCTCTACATTTGAACTTGGCACCTCTGTATATTTCAAACTAAATGCACCAGCCCCCAAAAAAAGATATATAAATACATATACAAAATGCACAGAGGCCGTTGTGTCTGGGGTATAAACTTTTATTACAGCTTCAATTCTTATACAGTTCTCACACAGTTATTTACATTCCCTCTTCTGAGATGCAAAATCATGCATGCTTCTTTTTGATGAAAATGATGTTTCTGCGTAAAACGCTTCAGTAAAACTACAATAATAAATACTTCCAAACAAAGAACATTAGCATGCAATAAATACTCAAGCTTTAGGCTTTTTGAAATCCAATGAGCATGAGAGGATTCCACAAGACAGTAAAGAAAAGGACAACAAACAGAAAAGGACACTTTTAAAGACGGGTGAAAAATGGCAGGGGTTCATTTATGTTAATTAAGGTTAGGCAGGGTTCCCACTCTGTCCAAGACATTACTTTCCATTTCTTCAAGGCATTTTGTGTGACCAACATCTTTAATATTTGAGAAATACATTTGTGGCCTGCTGTTGTTCGCCACAGAAAATGAAGCTGACTTGTCCATTGGTTTTTAAAATTGAAAAAATAAATAAAGTTCTGCACTTACAATGGAAGTCTAATAGGTATGAGCTTTTAAAAGTAGAAAGTTGATTTTACATGAATTCTTCAGTAAAAACAGTTTGTCATTTGAATTAAGTTCAAGGTTCAGGAATTGACTGAGCTTATATACACTAAACACAAACACAAAAGATATTAATCAGAATTTCATATTCTGATTCGATAGCACCAGTCTCATGCAATGTGTAAGTGTTGTGGTTATGGAGAGGAGTCAAGTCATTTTCTGTGGTGATCGACTGCTGGCCACAGCTTCCGATTCTGCGGTTTAACCGAGAAAATTATTTTAAATCAAAGATGAAAAGAAATTACAGGTGATATGAGGTACTGTGGTTACTGGCATGGTTCTAAATGCACAGTTAATGTGAACTAGTCATTCATTTGTGCTACCAGAGAAGCTTCCGGTAGATTCAAACTGTCCACTCCAATAAGCTGGACAAGGTAACCAACCTTTGGGAAGCAATACTAATAATCTTTTGCAATGTGTGTGATGTCAACATCACTTGATATCAATCCGTGAAATCGGAGCGAAGAACAGAAATGACAGTGAGTGTGCAGACTATGACGTGGACCTGCTCATGACAATACACAGGCAAACGCAGATGATAAAACAAAACGATATGATTCTGCGACGTCATTCATGACAGAATACATGAGAACTGACCGCAGTTCCGAGTCCCGATCGGTCCAAGGATTTCTTCATTTTACAAAAACGTTGTCAATACGGCGAACCAGTTTGATTAAAAGGTTACAGTAAACACAATTTCCAGGACAGTTGGGTACATTTCCCACGACTTATCCATTACTGGAAAATCACATTACAAAATTCCAGGTTTTCCAAGATGCGTGGGAACCCTGTTAAGCTACAGAAAAAGAGACGAAACGGGGGGTGGGGGGGGGGGGGGGGGGAGAGAAACAGAGAACAAGAGAAACAATAAATAAGTGTTTATTGCCTCTCGGTAAGAACCATGCACATAACACACAGAAACCTCTCATGTGAGAGTGAAGACTACACTCTTTATCCTCAAAACACAGTGCTTTTAACAACTGACTACACAAACGCTTACAGACTGCATGTTGAGTCTGAAAGAGCATCATCACTGCCACCTGCTGCTGCCCCGTGAACATTCTAACACAAAAAGCCAGCTCCACCAAAGCAATCATTGCTCATTAGCGTTTATTCAGCCTTTTAACCATTTTTATTAATATTTATATTTAAGAAAAAAAAAAGTCAGCCCTAAATGTACACTGCGTGAGTGTGCACCATTACTCAGTGTATCAGAGCGCATGCACCAACTGCTGGGCCATGGCTCCGATCTAAGCTACCGTTTTGAAGCACCAACTCAAAAACCAACCAAGTTTCCCTGTCCTTCACATTTCCAAATTCTAACATCCATCACTTTCTGCTAAAACGGGATGAACTTTTGATCTTCTCGCCAATTCCCGAGGACATGTATACTGTGCAAAAGATGTGAAAATTAAATAATGAACCAATAAAAACACACAAGTAACTAAGTGCAAAAACGTTAACAAATGCAGTTTAGACCAATACAAATGCATCTTCAGCTTAAGCACCTTAAACGTAGAAAATTCGGCTGTCGAGGAATTAACCTCCTGAAAAAGAACAAACACAGCTGCGTTCAACAAACCCTAATACTGTACTACTGCATCCCTATCTGCAATCTAAGACACGTTTGTTCACTTGAATTCCACATTTCACTGCCAATAACAAAAGTATTATGTGAAACTACTGTAAGACCTACCGTTAGCAAACCACACAGCCTTTGTTCTGACTGACCGAAAACATTACAGCACGAGAACCCGGAAGCTGAGCCCTAAAACACAAACACACAAGAGGTTGTCTGTCTTTCTGAACACAGGATCCATCAGATCCGAGCAAAGAGGTTTAGACTCGTTCTACTCTCTTAAAAGCTTTATTAGCAGCACAGACAGTAAAGAGGAAGAGTGCGGCTAGCAGAAATACTGCCTAAGACATGCAATGGTCTGTGTCAGTGAAGTGGAATTCAAACACAGGAGCTTCTCCAGAGTTGATTCACTGACTTCCATTAGACAGTGAGGTCTCATAGCTTCACCACTGATGGGCGGCGATGTGTGCCTACGGTTACAGATTCTCTCTACTGCGTGCGGAAGAAACTGTGGGGAAATAAAAATCGGACAGTGTTGATCGAGCAAAAAAAGTGTGTTTGAGTGAGACACATGTTTAAAAGCACTGTCTAGCGGTGGTGCGTGTGGATGTACGGGATGCTTGCGAGCTTTTAAATGAGGTTTGGATCGAAGCTCTCGCTGTAGTGAGTTTGGGACAGCTGGAGTCCAGTGGAGAAGGCCTGTGATGGGAAAGTGTGTGTGGCCCTGATGTAGACAGAATCGTACCTATTTTCTAAATCATCGTCCTCCACAGACAAAGACGGACCTGGCTGGATGTCTATCTCATCACCTAGAGACAGACGGAGAGAATGAAGGATTAACACCAGTTTTGTTTCTGAAATATGAAAAACACTGTAATACATTGCAGTTAGTGCTGGGCGGTATGACCAAAAAGTTATATCACGGTATTTTTCAAAATTAGACCAGTTTCACGGTATAAATTTTTTTTTCATGCATGATCGGGTGTTAACCATATATTCTACTGATTGAGAGAGGAAATACTGCAGTATATTGACTTAGAATGCCCTATTTTACTGTCATGATGAGTGAATATTGTCAAAAAATACCACACTAAATAGTGACTAAACATGACCCCTTTTAATACATGTTAACCAGGAGTCACTCATTTATAATCGCAGCATCGTCTGATAAAATCAACATGCATCTACACTAAATAGCGGCTATGCGGTTGTTTTGGCTATATTACTTTTTTGTCTCATGCAGTGCACTGCCTGCATCTGAGTAACAATCTAAAAAAACAACAACAAACAAAAAAAGTGCATGTGATATGAACTACGCTCATATTTATAATTCCAAACAAACAGTAAGTGACAGGTGCTTGGAAACGCTGTTTTGTACTCATTTATTGACGATTCGGCTGCGGTGCGGCCAACTGAATGCACTGCTTCTCTGCCGCTCACTGCACAGAACAGACACCGACAGAGGTGACACTTCTCCGGGAAAGTCAGACCCACAAGAATTGCGGGACAGCACTGGCGAAATCTTCCAACTGAACCATAGCTAAGGTTTATCCAAAAAAGTCGCTATGTTTGTCAGTATGTATATTCTATGGGGAAAAATACACAAAGGGTCTGAAAGTTGCTAAATCTAGTGCTAAAGTCGCACTCGTGTGAGACGCGGGAGCTGATGGCAGGGGGCGGTGGATATTTGTGGCGGTCAATGTGGATATTGCGGATGAGATCATGTTCTATTGGTTCTACTGCTTTAGTTTCGGAACTTTCACGCTTAGTAACACATGCAGCTGTTCCCTCACGACAGTGCAACAGTGAAAAGGGACCCCTCTCAAACAGTGTCGCGTTCCGAACGTTGTTTATGCAACATACACCGGTATTGCGATATTTAAAAAATTCATAACAAAAATAAAAACCGGTATTCGGTATGAACCGGTATACCGCCCAGCACTAATTGCAGTACATTGTAATAACGTTCTACCGGTCTTACTATATGAAGAGAATAATGGTCAGTGTTGGCTTTTTTCACCAAACTCACCGGAAGACTGCTGGAAATTTCCAGAGCCCAGCAACGTGACGTCCTCTGTCAGCGGCTTGATCCTCTGATCGTCAGAGTCGCTGCTCGGCCCACTCTCCAGATCCTGTCCTCCCACCTCACTTGACGAACTTCCGCTCTGTCCCGTCACCCTGGCAACTTTGCGGGCCCTTCCCCTGGTCATTCTGACCACTGACCCCTGGTCCTGGGAGCCCCTCCTTGAAGACGCAGAGGAGGATGATGAGGACGATGAGGATCTCTCTTTGAGATTCCGCTTACGAGAGCCTCTGTCCGGAGGTGTCGTTTTTACCAGTCCAAAGAGACGCTGCTTTCTGACTTGCTGGTTTACCTCGTCCTCGTCCCCGTCCCAACTGCTACCTAACAAACCCTCTTCCTCGCTGTTTGCCATGGCAGCAGTGGTCTGGAGCAGCACTTCAGGCACCTCGTCAGAATCAGAGTCATCCTCAGCTGAACCGGCGTGCTCAGCTGTGGTGCTCGGGTTCGTCCGCCGACGACGTGGTGTGGTTTTCACACGTGGAGAACGTTTATTCTCCTCTGATAAAGACACATTTTTGGGGTCAGTTTGGTCCTCATCCTCCTCTTCCTCATCATTAACACAATTTTCCACATCTTCTCCTGTCTCGGTCATTTCCTCCATTTCCTTCTCCTTCTCTATTTCCACCATTGTCTCTCTTTCTTCCAGTGCTCCATCTGTCACCTCACTGTTTATCGTTTGTCTCTCAGGTGATGGATGAATGGAAAGACACGTTCTGCTGATGGGTTGTGGGCTGACCGGTACAGGAGTGAGTTTAACCACCAGCTTTTTAGTGAGTCCTAGGCTCTGTGATGACATTCTCTTCTTTTTTCTGGCCCTCCCTTTTGGCTTATGTGTTTCTCCACAGCCACGTTTGGACCCAGTCAGCTCATGGTCCAGGGCTTCCTGCAATTACGAATTAGACAATGCTGTAATACATTCATGTGAACAAACTGTAACAAAAATCTATCACAAGCTGCGCAAAACCACGATCATATTTTGCGCAGCATGTCGGTGAACAACGGCTCTGTGTAGTTAATGCTGCTAAATGTGAAAGCCCGCACGTGATGGAGATTTACCGCTGATTACAGAATGGCTTTACTGACAAGATGCGCGTTAAATATCGCATACGATTTATCGTGCAGCCCTATCTCATAGTTATAATGTATTATAAGTCTCATATCTTGCCATCTTTCTTATGCTACTTTACTTAAAGCCATCAAAGACCACTTATAAGTATAGTAATAATAAAAAAAAAAATTCTCAAACAGCCATAAGATCAGATGAATGTGTAATAAGACATATTTACTTTGAACTATTTTTAATGTAATATCAGTTTGATTATTTTGATGGTTCCTCAACAGACAAACTGACTATAAGTAACTTTGCAAGTACGTCAACATTCTACCAACCCTAACCTTAACCTAAGCCTACTAATACTCTAATGAGAGTTAGTTGACATGTAGTTGCAAAGTTGCTTATAGTCAATAGACTAGGGGGACCATCAAAATAAAATGTAACCTAACATATAAACATTGCATTTTTTTTCAGTTGAAATTATTAACTAGCTCACATCACAATTAATATTAGCCTCACAGGGAACACTCAAATAACACTCCACACCTAACCACTTACAAGATGTAGTAAGATACTGTGCAGATCTTAAATAAACAATGTCAAGATAGTCCATTATAAATGTAAAAATAGATTTTATATGGTGTTCATTGTGTGTTATAAATAATCATAATCTTAAAACTTATAACCACAAATGCATAAGCATTATAATGTACTATAATTGTTGTTATGATTATTTATAAGAGGATAAACATATTATAAGCTCTTTTATAATGCATTATGCATTCATTATAATGTCTTAAGAATACCCTTATAATGTGTTATAAATATGGGCTTCATAGAAAGTGTAACCAAAATGTTTTCTAAGCAACAAGCATATTAAAATGATTTCTGAAGGATCATGCAACACTGAAGACTGAAGTAATGACTGCTGATAATTTAGCTTTGCCATCACAGGAATAAATATTTAAATTAGTTTTTTTTTTATTAACAATATTGTTTTCACCATATTTTTCATCAAATTATTGCAACCTTGGTGAGCTTAAGAGACTTCTTGTAAAAACATTATTATAATCATTATATAAAATATATATTTTATATATTAATTATATTGAATATTTGATAATTTATTTATTATCGTGCAGGCTCATTTTCCTATTTTTACACTTAATTACCTACGCTCAGTTGAAGTTCATTTTTAAACACTAATCATTTATTATTATTTAATTGACACTTAAATGTAATCTGTATTCATCTCAAATTTAATATGTTTATCATACTGTACATTATAATGTTAAGATGCCGGAATTCATTTTTACTAACATTTAAAATGATTCATTTTAGTTTTTGTGTTTTGCTTTTAACTTGTTAAAACTAAATTAGATTTTTTTTGGTCTTAATGAAACAATGATTACCAGCTTATTGGTGCATCCATAATTGAAATGTAATGGTTAGTTAAAGCACCCATCATTCTTACAGCTTAACTAGTAAAAGCGTGATTTAAGGCTGGAATTACCTGTAATGCACTGTTGGCAGCTTGCAGATCATCCAGCACAGTGCGGAACATCCTTAGCTGCCCAATTCTCTCTTCTTGGTTTCCTTCCTCCTCTCTTTCGCTTTGAACAACTGCCTTGAAGGAATGGTTCAGAGATGTGGTAACATCTACAAACCGCTGCATTCGCTGGTAAAGGCCAGCAGAGGGCACTGGGCCACCTCCTGGCCCCATCAAATAGGCCGCACCACGACCACCCTTATTAGCCCTGCCCGAGGCTCGTTTCTGAGCCTGCTCCAGGTTCTCTAGAACCGCATCACAGGCCAAAACCAGCTCCACCAATGGCTCAGGACTGCACACATAACAGTACCACTTCCTCTCCTCCTCCAGGATGGTGGAAAGCTCCTTCCTCCCCAGGTTACGCAGAACACATTTCTTACAGAAGGCGTTACTGCAGTAATCACAGCCAATTAGGCTGCCTCCTTCTGCACACCACCTGAATGAACAGGGAATTAGATAACTTATTTTACAGACAAGTAGATACAAAGTAGACCCTATCAACTGTGAGATGATACCACACAGTTTTCCACCAATATGCATGTATGATCTGCTTAGTGACTGTTAGGCTGCCATTTTCAGCGGTTAATCTCTTAAAACCTATTGAAAAATGCATTTCACCCAAAATTAAAAGGAAAAAAAAATGTGCAAAAAGAAAACTAGATGAGTAAAGTTTGACAAACTTTAAGTTGGCTTGAAAAAGCCTAGCCAGAAAGTTTGAAGTAGTTTTAAAAGCTTGCAGTCTGAAAGTTTTCAGTTTGAAGTAGTTTGAAAGTTAAAATGATTTTAAAGATTATAGTTTGAATGTTTTCAAGGCAATACAGTCTATCAGAAAATAGATATAAAACATATTGCTAGGGTACCTGGGGTGGTTGCTAGGCTGTTTCTAGCATGACTAGCATGTTGCTAACATGTTTTTAGCATGATTAGCATGTTGCTAACATGTTGCTAGCATGATTAGCATGTTACTAACATGGTTAACATTTTGTTAGCATGATTAGCATGTTACTAGCATGTTTATAACATGATTAGCATGTTATTAGCATGTTGTTAACATAATTAACATGTTACTAGCATGGTTACCATTTTGTTAACATTAGTAGCAAGTCACTAGCATGTTTCCAGCATGTTACTAACATGTTACCATTTTGTTAGCATTAGTAGCAAGTCACTAGCATGTTTCCAGCATGTTACTAACATGTAGCTTGCATGATTAACAAGTTACTAGCATGCTGCTAGCATTATTCTAGCATGATCTTAACATGACTAACATGTTACTAGCATGTTTATAACATGATTAGCATGTTATTAGCATGTTGTTAACATAATTAACATGTTACTAGCATGGTGTTACCATTTTGTTAGCATTAGTAGCAAGTCACTAGCATGTTTCCAGCATGTTACTAACATGTAGCTTGCATGATTAACAAGTTACTAGCATGCTGCTAGCATTATTCTAGCATGATCTTAACATGACTAACATGTTACTAGCATGTTTATAACATGTTTAACAAGTTGCTAGCATGTTTCTAGCATGATTAGCAAGTTACTAGCATGGTTAGCATGTTACTAGCATGTTGTTAACATGATTAGCAAGTTACTAGTATGCTGCTTGCATTATTCTAGCATGATTAACATGTTATTCGCATGATTTTAACATGATTAACATGTTACTAGCATAGTGCTAGCATGTTTATAACATGTTTAGCAAGTTTCTAGCATGTTGTTAAAATGATTAAGTTAATAGCATGTTGTTAGCATGGTGTTAGCATTATTAGCAAGTAAATTACTAGTATGTTAACATGATTAGCAAAGTTACTAACAAGTTCGCTAGCATGATTCTAGCATGATTAGCATGTTAATAGCATGATTCTAGCATGATTAACAAGTTACTAACATGATTAGCATGTTAACAGCATGTTGCTAGCATGATTCTAACATGATTAACAAGTTACTAGCATTTTGCTATCATAGTTAACATGTTACTAACATGTTAACATGATTCTAGCATGATTAGCATGTTAATAGCACGATTAACATGTTAACAGAATGTTGCTAACATGATTAACAAATTGTTAGCATTTTTCTAACATGGTTAACATGTTAATAGCATCTTGTTAGCGTGATTAGCATGTTGCTATCATGTTTCTAACATGATTAGCAAGCTACTAATATGTTAGCATGATTATCACGTTTCTAGCATGATTAGCAAGTTACTAGCATGTTTGCTAGCATGATTAGCATGTTACAAGCATGTTGTTAGCATTATTAACAAGTTACTAGCATGTTTCTAGCATGATTAACATGTTACTAGCATGTTTCTAGCATGATTAACATGTTACTAGCATGTTGTTAGCATGATTAACATGTTACTAGCATGTTGTTAGCATGATTAGCAAGTTACTAGCATGTTGTTTGCATGTTTCTATGGTAATACAGTTAAAACCAGCTAAACCCAGTTGATTCAGTAAAAAACTCTGCTAAAAACCAGCTTAGGCTGGTTGTATAGTCTTAGCTGGTTTAAGTTAAAAATATCTGGGTTAAGCTTGGTTGGTCTTTTAACAGGTCTCACAGCTTGACCAGCTAAGATCAGCCTGACCAGCTAAAAAGTTGCCAAAACCACTTTAAAACAAGCCTGGGAGACCAGCCAATCAGCTTAGGCTGGTTTTAGCAGTTTTTTCAGTAGGGAGTTTTTAAGCTTTGCTATGGCAATAGACAGCTTAAAAACACCATAAGTCTCATTGTATAAAGGTTTTCACACCCTCAATGAAAATCTATGAGATTTTAGGTGGTTTTGATTGTCTGGTTTACTAAAACCATAAGTCGGATCGGTTAGAAAAGATATAGCACACAGAGTCAGACCAGTCTGAAGGTCTGACCCGAGTCTGGTGGTTGTAGCTCAAGGACAGGGGTCGGGAACCTTTTTTGAGCAAAGAGCCAATTTTTTTTATTTTTGGTTAATGCATTTTCCAAAAGAGCATATATATATATATATATATATATATATATATATATATAAAACAGTTCGTTCTGGCTCTCAAATGTGATTGGTTGACAACCATGAATTATTGTACTGGTATCGCTACAGGAACGCCCTTTCACAATTTTGCATCACTCCGCTTGTTCTAGCCGGGTCAATGTTTTTTTTTTTTATTATTATTATTCACTGAGCTAATCGTAGAGTAAGTTAGTTAACATAAGACGAAACGTCTAGCTTCGCGGTCTCTCTCTCTCTCATTTGGATGCACGTCTTGCCACATTGTTTCTCTCTTATAACCTCATTTCTCACTAATAACCTAACTGAAGCAGCACATGCCCTTGATACGAATTCTAAAAGTGACATATGTTTAACTGTCAACTTGAGCTTTGAATCCGTGGCGGAAGGAAGTAGTAGAATAATAATACGTTTAAATAGTAGATCCGTAAGTTGGCTTTATCAAGCCAACTTAATAATGCCTATTTTAAAATCACCTTTTTGCATGGCGTTTTAATTATGGTTACATTAGATTTAATCTGTAAAGCATTTTTGTTTAAAACAGGAACAACCGCGGTGGGATTTATCATATTGAATTTAATTTATGTTGCCTAAGAAGAAAATGTCAATACATAAATGTATAATTTTATAAATCAAACTTTTCTTTGTGTTATTCACCTGCACAAGTTTGGTCATGACATACATTAATAAGATCCATTTATATTACATTTTTAATCAGCTACATAATATTCACTCTAGACAAAAGTGAGAAAAGCAGCTCAACTTTTTAACAAAATACTCTTTCAAATACATCCAATGTAATGAACACCATTTCACCGAACTGTCACACACACACTCACTCCATGTACCTGCATTGCTCGTCCATCCCCTCTGAATCTTTGCTGATGTCATCGCTCATATAATACTTAAAACAACTCTACAAGAAAGCAAACAAATCCATATAAAACTCTAAAGAAGGATTAACTACTTGTCACTAAATCATGCAACTTACTACATAATGCAGGCATGAAAAAAAACTCTTCTTTTCGGTTTACATTTCTACTTTACATTTACATACACAAACGCAATTAATGCACAGACACATACCTTGCAGATGAGGACATTGAGCATAGGATGCCTGTAGATGGAGTCACGTTGGAAATGATTCACCTGCTGACCACACGCTGTGCAGTTCACCCTCTCCATCTCATATCCTCCTAACACACAAACACAAATGAGTACCCCTACACCCTGGCACGCACAGCTACAAGTGTCCTTTCACACACTTCAGCTGCAACATGAAGGTTACACACTGTTAATGGAGATCCACAGAGAACATTCTGAATTCTGTACTGAGAAAAAAATAATATTCTGCATAAGACAAGGTTAACTGATAAGCCTTTTCTGGACACTGCATGCTTTGTTTCATTCTTGCTACAAACTGACTGGGTGCTTGGGAACATCTCAGACAGGATTTGAGGTGGCCATTATCAATATTTTTTTCTGGGAAACAAAAGTATCACCATCAGTTTGGAAATTTTAGTTAAATAAAAGGACACTTTAATCAAAGATAGAGGTTGGCGATTAAACCAAAATCATAAATCAAGTAGATATATTTCACAATAACCCCATTTAAAATCACCATTTTAATTTATTAAACCTTTGTTAATGTAAAATAAAACACTGCAGTCTTCACTGTATGAATGAAATATACATCAATCCTTATTAGGGCTGTCGCGATTTGTCAATTTTATTCGACTATTCGATTTTTTAAATCCTCGACTTCATTTTGCTCGCGTCGACTAACCGGCAAAATACCGGAAGTGGCGCATTTCACAGACGAGAATGTATAAAACATTATTAGTCTGTTTTCCAAGGCTGCATGATATATTAAACCCATTTAAAAATCATAATTAAGCATAATTGTGAATTCACAAACGCTACGATTTAATTAAATAATTATATGCGATGCAGTTCTAATATAGTGTATGTGCTTTATTTACATGCGTGTAGATTAAGTACATGCGTCACACAGCGGCTCCGTTCACAGTAGTTCCACAGGAACTGTTATCATTTACATGTGTGGAGCGTCTCAAACTCCATCTCTGCATGTTGTTGTGAGTTTGGGTTTATTATAACGTTCATCTGGAAATGCAACATGCGCCATTTCATCAGATTTGTAAGGTAAATCATTTATAAATCTTCCCAAACACAGGAGAATACATCACGGTTTCAAAATAAAAGCTCAAACCCTCACTCTGAGTTTACACGTTTTGATGTCCACATATTCATTAAATTACTGTTGCTATAGCATTTCTGTCCTAAAGAAATGGCCAAATATTAAAGATTAAGTGGACATTTGAATGAAATGGTGCTTGGTCAATATTAAACAAGGATTAGATTGCACAGTAATGTGTAACAACAATCGTCAGGCCGTTGGTGCCCCCTGCAGGCCTTTGTTGTAATGCATAACGTACATTATCTCTATTGTTTACAATACATTATGTATTTTAACAGTTTTGTTCAATAAAACCATATGATTCTATTTTAATGGTTCCATTAAATTTTAATAATCAAAAGCATCTCCAATTAAATTTTTTTTTTCTTAATTTTTCTCCTAAATAAATTCTGGTAAATAACATTTCTTGTAAATACTCCTTTAAAAAGGTTTTTTTTAATTATAATTTTATTATTAGTAGACTAGAACACGTGGATATGTTGTCATTCTTGCACTATAATACTGAACTTTGATTTCAGTCATTTGGACTATGAGATGGACACTTGCTTCTAGCACTTTATGTAGCACTTTACTTTTTTACTTTTGGATTTCATTTGGTTTAATGAAATATAGGTTAATAAAATATTCTTAAGTAAAATTGTAGATTTTTTTGTGGGAAATTAATCGTGTAGTCGATAAATTAGTCGATAGATTAATGAAAATCAAAATAGTCATTAGTGGCAGCCCTAAACCTTATCAAAACTACTGAAGTTATTCAGTCAAGAACACAGTGATTTTCTCTTTGTCTTTTGTGGTTTGATTAGCAGACACAGAGCAGCAGGTATATTATTAGGCTGCTGTCCCTTTAAGACTTGATGCATGGATCTCATGTACTGATATATAAGAACTGTTTATGCTCACTTAAGACACAGACTATGTTTATGTGAATTCTTGCCAAGTCAAGCATTTAGACGCTATTCTGTGTGTATCTGACCATAATAATAAGCCGTAAATGAAAACTGAATTCAGTATGGTATTTTGTCAGAGGCTTTCAGTGTATGTTTCAGATGTGTGTCCGGGTTATTATACTTAAAAACTCTAATCATCAAACACACCCACCCTGTCAATAACTTTAAGCAGTCTTGCATTAGATATATTTACATACCACAATATGGCAAAATCGCTATCAATACACACTTTATATCATCTCAACAATATATCATATCAACCAGCTCTAATGAAACAAGCATTAAAAAAAAGGCATAAAGATGGCGCAGCCATGGCCGCCTCGGTTTGTTGCTCCTTGGTACTTTTACTGTTTTTGTTTGTTTGTCCTGTCTACTAGAACACGTGGATATGTTGTCATTCTTGCACTATAATACTGAACTTTGATTTCAGTCATTTGGACTATGAGATGGACACTTGCTTCTAGCACTTTATGTAGCACTTTACTTTTTTACTTTTGGATTTCATTTGGTTTAATGAAATATAGGTTAATAAAATATTCTTAAGTAAAATTGTAGATTTTTTTGTGGGAAATTAATCGTGTAGTCGATAAATTAGTCGATAGATTAATGAAAATCAAAATAGTCATTAGTGGCAGCCCTAAACCTTATCAAAACTACTGAAGTTATTCAGTCAAGAACACAGTGATTTTCTCTTTGTCTTTTGTGGTTTGATTAGCAGACACAGAGCAGCAGGTATATTATTAGGCTGCTGTCCCTTTAAGACTTGATGCATGGATCTCATGTACTGATATATAAGAACTGTTTATGCTCACTTAAGACACAGACTATGTTTATGTGAATTCTTGCCAAGTCAAGCATTTAGACGCTATTCTGTGTGTATCTGACCATAATAATAAGCCGTAAATGAAAACTGAATTCAGTATGGTATTTTGTCAGAGGCTTTCAGTGTATGTTTCAGATGTGTGTCCGGGTTATTATACTTAAAAACTCTAATCATCAAACACACCCACCCTGTCAATAACTTTAAGCAGTCTTGCATTAAATATATTTACATACCACAATATGGCAAAATCGCTATCAATACACACTTTATATCATCTCAACAATATATCATATCAACCAGCTCTAATGAAACAAGCATTAAAAAAAAGGCATAAAGATGGCGCAGCCATGGCCGCCTCGGTTTGTTGCTCCTTGGTACTTTTACTGTTTTTGTTTGTTTGTCCTGTCTTAAGCAACATTTTTCGGATCAGCTTCACTAGAAACGAACTCTTGGACGTAAGGAATGTGCTATTCCTTATGTCCAAGAGTTTGTTTCTAGTGAAGCTGATAACTTTTTGCCGACATTTGAACATTCAGATGTTTTACTGGACATTTTAGTCGGAGGAGCTGCGTTCCTATACAAGCGCTCCAGGCCACACACGCGAGGAAAGCGCGCCGGCGCACTCGTGAAACTCCGTCAGCGCGGCTTTAGGACTCCGCTTCTGAGTATTCATCTGGCGAATCTCCGCTCCCTTGCAAATAAATCAGACAAACTACAACTCCTCACCCGCACAAACAAGGACTTTTTCAACTCAGCTGCACTTTGCTTCACGGAAACCTGGCTGAACGGAGCCATCCCGGACAGCGCGCTTCATCTAACGGGCTTCCAGCTGTTCAGAGCGGACAGTGTCACCGAGTCGTCGGGGAAAACGAGAGGTGGTGATTATGTTTTTATATCAATAAAGGTGGTGTACAGACGTGACAGTTTTAAAGAAGATGTGCTGCCCAAACTTGGAAGCTCTCTTTATTAACTGTAAGCCTTTTTATTCGCCGCTGGAGTTTTTTCTCGTTTATTCTGGTGAGTGCGTACATTCCTCCTGATGCGCGTGTAAGCGCGGCACTAGAACTGTTGGCCGATTAAATTACACACACAGAGCTGCGTTATTCTTTTACTCTAAAATAGTCTTTCATTATCATTCTCGGAGGTTTTAATAAAGCTAATCTCGCCCATGAAATGCCTAAATAAAGACAGCACATCACATGCCCCACCAGAGACAGCAATATACTGGACCACTGCTACACTGTTTTAAAGGATGCATACCACTCTGTCCCCCGAGCAGCGCTGGGACTCTCTGATCATTGTTTGGTTCATCTTCTACCAGCCTACAGGCAGAAACTCAAATCTGCTAAGCCTGTAGTTAAAAACTGTAAAGACATGGACTGTTGAAGCAGAGCAGGATTTACAGGCCTGCTTCAAACTTACTGACTGGAGTGTTTTTGAGGCTGCAGCTACTGATCTGGATGAGCTTACTGACACCGTGACATCCTACATTAGTTTCTGTGAGGACATTTAACTTATTTAACATTTAACAATGACAAACCTTGGTTCAGTACAAAACTCAAACAGCTTTCCCCAGGCCAAAGAGGATATCTACAGGAGTGGGAACAAACACTTGTACAAACAGGCCAAATACACACTAAATAGGGAGATAAGAGTGGCAAAGTTAAACTACTCTAGAAAGCTAAAAAAACCAGCTTACCAGTAATGACCCTACATCAGTGTGGAAAGGCCTGAAAGCCATCACCAGCTACAAGACCCCATCCCCCAGCACTGAGGCCAATCAACAACTGGCTGAAGACCTGAACGAGTTTTACTGCAGGTTTGAAAAGCAAAAGCCTGGTCTGACACCCCACACCCTCTCACAGCACAGTCATCAACACCCTCCCCCCTACTGTTTCTCAACCTGTACTCAAGATCTGTGACGATGATGTAAGCAAAGTCTTCAGGAGACAGAAGATTAGGAAAGCCAAAGGCCCAGATGGTGTCTCTCCAGCCTGCCTCAAAGCCTGTGCTGTCCAGCTATCATCCATCTTCACATTGATCTTCAACAGATCACTAGAGCTGTGTGAAGTCCCCTCAAATGCTCCACCATCATCCCTGTACCCAAGAAACCAAAAATCACAGGACTTGATGACTACAGACCTGTTGCTTTAACGTCTGTGGTGAAGTCATTTGGAAGACTGGTGTTGGCCCACCTGAAGGACATTACTGGACCCATGCTGGACCCCCTGCAGTTTGCTTACCAAGGAAACAGGTCTGTGGATGATGCAGTCAATATGGGACTGCACTAGGGGTGTGCGATAAAAATCTCCTGCGATAATATCGTAATTGTTTTTTTAACGATGTGCGATTTGACATTATCGAGTATTTTGCAAAAACCATTCAAAACATCCCTACAGAGCGCACGCATACATCACGTGAAGTCTAGACTAGTGCGTGTGTGCATTTAGTGTGTTTTCTTTCACTGCATGATTCAGCCAATTAAAACGCATTTAGAATGATCACAAATTCAAGACATGGCAGAAAATGTATATATTTATACCACTTCATATAGTTATTCAATTTCACACGAAGAGTGCTGTTTTTCTCCAAAAATTACCATGATTACAAATGTGACCTTTAATTCAATAAACAATAAGTTAATTAAGAGACTTACGTTTTAGACACCATATTGCTTGTTTTTGCTATTTCGCCAACAAAAATCATTCCGAATACAGCCACAGCTCAGCAAAATATCGTCTAATTATCGTTATCGATAAAATCCCATAAAATATCGAGATATAATTTTTTTGTCAATATCGCACACCCCTAGACTGCACTACATCCTGCAACATCTGGACAAACCAGGGACTTATGCAAGGATCTTGTTTGTGGACTTCAGCTCCGCTTTCTACACCATCATCCCCGACACCCTTCAGAATAAGCAAATCAGATATAAGAAGACTGCAGCGGACTGTTAGGACAGCAGAAAGGATCATTGGTGTCGACCTGCCCAATCTTCAGGACTTGTACAAATCCAGAGTAGGCATGGGCCGATTACCGGTTTCAAGGTATACTGCGATTTGACAATTTCACGGTTTCAAAACCGCTAATATTTTCCGTTATACCGTTCCTGCGGTATGCGCTGTTTTTCATGTCTCCTCAAAGACTGAAAGTGTAGGAATCCCTCAGGTTGAGTGCAGTGTAGAGTAACACGACTCTCCTACTCCTGTTGGTGTGAGCAAGTGGTCAGAGAGTGAATCTGCATCTCATTCAGAGCTTCCGCTGTTTGTTTTGTTCAGGCATGTAGTATAATTTCACAAAGCTAGTCAGAACATTGTTTTTGCTTCAAATTGGGTTATTATTAAATCAAATTATGTATATGATTAATTATATAACTAAATATGAAATCATATAAATATGTATATGAATAATATAACTACAATTAAATAACTGTAATTACAGATTTAGGTTAAATAAAGATGTCAGTCTTTATTTTTCTTCTTTTTAGGAAACAAATCAAAGAAACACCCCTAGACTGCACTACATCCTGCAACATCTGGACAAACCAGGGACTTATGCAAGGATCTTGTTTGTGGACTTCAGCTCCGCTTTCTACACCATCATCCCCGACACCCTTCAGAATAAGCAAATCAGATATAAGAAGACTGCAGCGGACTGTTAGGACAGCAGAAAGGATCATTGGTGTCGACCTGCCCAATCTTCAGGACTTGTACAAATCCAGAGTAGGCATGGGCCGATTACCGGTTTCAAGGTATACTGCGATTTGACAATTTCACGGTTTCAAAACCGCTAATATTTTCCGTTATACCGTTCCTGCGGTATGCGCTGTTTTTCATGTCTCCTCAAAGACTGAAAGTGTAGGAATCCCTCAGGTTGAGTGCAGTGTAGAGTAACACGACTCTCCTACTCCTGTTGGTGTGAGCAAGTGGTCAGAGAGTGAATCTGCATCTCATTCAGAGCTTCCGCTGTTTGTTTTGTTCAGGCATGTAGTATAATTTCACAAAGCTAGTCAGAACATTGTTTTTGCTTCAAATTGGGTTATTATTAAATCAAATTATGTATATGATTAATTATATAACTAAATATGAAATCATATAAATATGTATATGAATAATATAACTACAATTAAATAACTGTAATTACAGATTTAGGTTAAATAAAGATGTCAGTCTTTATTTTTCTTCTTTTTAGGAAACAAATCAAAGAAACAAATAAACAAATTCTACTGTTCCTAATATTCTGTATGTTGCTCAAAAACAAAACATTGTGTTCAGCAGAATTTGTTTTTTACCCAGTCATTTAAAAATAACACATTTTAGAGCTGTAACGACAATACCGTGATATTTTTGCTTAAGGTTATCATACCGTCAAAATCTCATACCAGCCCATGCCTACTCCAGAATGAAGAAACGGGCAGGTAACATCATCAAAGACCCCTCTCACCCCGGACACAACCTGTTTGCACTTCTCCCCTCAGGCAGACGCTACAGATCTCTGTGCACTAGAACATCTAGGCATAAAAACTGTTTTTTCCCCATGCCATCTCCAGCCTAAACAGCTAACACAGGAATTATTACCTGTGTTCAGTAATTCATTCTCCATCTCTAATTATTGCCTCTCTCTCTCAAGTACTATGTAAATAAATATGTATATTTTTTATACAGCTGTAAATAATGCACGAATCTGTACATAAAACTTCTGTTTCAGATTCATACAAATTATTTATTGTTAAGTCTTATTTAAATATTTCTGTTCTCATGTCAGATATGTATATATATATATATATATATATATATGTATGTATGTATGTATGTATGTATGCATGTACCAAGAGCTTCTTAAAAACCACAACAAATTCCTTGTGTGACGGCCTAGCATGAGCCACGGCTTAGCATGAGCTGAGGCCAGGCTAGAGTGAGCAGAGGCGGCGGGGTTGAGAACGGCGCGGCCAGCGGATTTGACAAAGGAGCGGCCGGCGGGCTTGCGACAACCACATGTGACGACCCCGGGCTGGACTCCACTTCGTCCACGGTGAAAGCCGATCCGGGGGGGCCCCAGGGCGGG
>NW_015505409.1:417942-454622 GCF_001515645.1 Sinocyclocheilus grahami
ACCGCTTCCGCTCCTTCCGGAAAGCAGCGGAAGTAAGCAGCGCTGTTTTATCATACATACATCAAGTGAAAGTTCTGTTATTATGCTACTGTGCAGTCGTCACCGGTCTAATAAAATGCACAACATTTTAAAGCGTCTTTGGTGGTTCCATGTTTTCTACAAAACAAAACCAGAAATTGACGGCTTATGAAGTCATTGGCAGGCGACACAATGACACTATAGACACGGTCCGTGTCACTAGTTAAAATTGCTTATTTCTCTGGATTTAAACATTCTTCGAAACATTTGGGATAATGCAAGTACACAAGTCAGCAAAATAAATAAAACTGTTCTAGTGGTTTTTGGATATTTTAATAAAAAAATCATACATATTGTGCCTATAAATTGTTTTAGTTTTTAGTTATTTTTACTTCTGCCATTTACATTTAGGCTTCAAAATTCATAAAAGTTGTTCATTTGTGAAGATTATCTTGATGAGCAAAAGGTTTTGTTTGTCACAAAGCTTATTTTCTGCAGTTATTCAGAACCCAGTGGAAACATCCTATTGGCTTTTGGTCAAAGGAACCAGGGTGATGCCAACTTCTGGGTTGGACAACAAAAATGTCATTTCTGCCACACTCTAAACAATCTCTACCTGGGCACAAGCCTGCTGCTCCAAGTATTCTTTGGCCGTGGTTCCTGTAAATGAGAAATCACAAATTTCACTATAACTGCTCAATTAATGAGTTTATTTTTGGTTCAGTTTCTGATGTGACTGAGACTAATTTCTCTTCCACGCTGTACTCACCATTCCAGTGTCCAGGTAAAGTAGCTTCAGTCTTGTCTTCCGTGGCTGCTGCCAAATACTCATGGAGCTTCCCGATCAGCTCTCCTAGCTTACTGCCTCCACCGGCCACCGGCCCAGGTCTGCAAAGACAAGACAGCTGATCTCTATGGCAACATCCTCATGCTGTATTAAAACACTGAAAACCCTTTATAAACCTGCAAAACCAAACTATATCCAAGCACAGATGGTTCCTTTAGAAAGAAGCATACTCAGGCTCCAGTCTGATAGGAATGAGACTTATATTCATCATGAATTAAACAGGGTTCATAATTTTTTCCCTCAGTTCAGCATCGACTCTTTGTTCAGCTGGTGCTGATAAAGTCACAAGCTGTTAAGGCAATAACGTTACACAAATCCTAACATTACTTCAGATACAAATGATTAAGCATGGATTTAATTCAAACAGCGACTGGATTTAAAACATTTATTGTCGAGAAATATTAACAAACACCACAGCGTGTACGTTAGCAACGTTACAAAAGAAAAGAGAGAACACGGGGCGCCTCACCTGAGAACTTCGGCAGACATCGCCTCCTCGCCCGCGGCGCTTCAACACACCGCCGAGCTTTTAGCACAATTAACAGCAGCGACGGCTTTCGGATATCGGCATAAAACTCAAATTTGGCAAACCGCAAAAAATCAACCAGTTTCACCCGCCATCTTCCCAGTGGAACTTGCGCCAGACAGCTTAAAATGGCGCACCGGAAACTGCGTCCTGTTCGTGACTGACGTAAGGTGATGGCGTCATTACTTCATCGGATTCCGTCATAATAGCAGAGACGACTGTTGCTGGGCAACAACATGTCAGCTTTATTTGAGCACGGAGATGCAAACAGGGTTTTTACATTCAGATCACAGTAATTATAAAGAATATACATTTTGTTATTTTTCTGTATATATTATTGTGCGAAAAGCGAATATTTATGAACCCAACATGTTACAAGGACAGTTTATCAATACATATTTTGACTTGTCAACAGCATTTGTCTTGGGGAAGGACGCCATATTTAATTTTTTAACAAAACAAAAACAAAGAGAACAAGGCTCTGGGGTGGATGTGCAATACAGTTTGTTATGAATAAAAAGTTTCCACAAATAGGCGAACTAACAGAAGTTTGAAACATTTTAAATAAAACATGCATCCAATAAATATACCATTAAACGTTTTGCTCAATGCGTTATAATAATAAAGTTCTTCATGTCATGTTTTAATTTAATACCCTACATATAATAGTTTGGAGAATGGATGGATGGATGAATTTGGATTTTATTTCAGCATCATTTCAATTAGTAAAAATAACATATTGAACAGTTTTGGTTAACAATAACAACACTGATGGTATATATGTGGAAGGACTACACTACAGCATCCCTCATAGCCTCATTTTCATTTAAAGGGATAGTTCCCCCAAAAATGAAAATTCTGTCATTAATTACTCACCCTCATGTTGTTCCAAACCCATAAGACCTTCGTTCATCTTCAGAACACAAATGAAGATATTTTTGATGGAATCTGAGAGCTCTCTGCCCCTCCCATAGAAAGCAACACAACTGAAATGTTCCCAGGTCCAGAAACGTAGCAAGGACATCGGTAAAACAGACCATGTGACATCAGTGGCTCAACTTCAGTTTTGCGAAGCTACGGGAATACTTTTTGTGCGCAAAGAAAACAAAAATAACAATTTATTCAACAACTCTTCTCCCCCGAGTTACGTCTTCTGCCATTTTAGAGAGTATCACAATGTATATGCACGCTTTCCCCTAAGCGTAAACAACGCTGATTACGCAGTTTACGTTCATGCACGCGCTTTCTCCTCCGAACGAAAACAACGCTGATTACGTCGATTACGCTCTTGGGTACTCTCCAAAATGGCGGAAGATGTAACTCGGGGGAGAAGAATTGTTAAATAAATTATGTTATTTTTCTTTTCTTTGCGCACAAAAAGTATTCCCGTAGCTTCGCAAAACTGAAGTTGAGCCACTGATGTCGCATGGACTGTTTTACCGATGTCCTTGCTACGTTTCTGGACCTGGGAACATTTCAGTTGCGTTGCTGTCTATGCAGGGTCTGAGAGCTCTCACATTTCATCAAAAATATCTTAATTTGTGTTCCGAAGATGAACGAAGGTCTTACGGGTTTGGAACAACATGAGGGTGAGTAATTAATGACAGAATTTTCATTTTTGGGGGAACTATCCCTTTAAATGAAAATGAGGCTATGAGGGATGCTGTAGTGTAGTCCTTCCACATATATACCATCAGTGTTGTTATTGTTAACCAAAACTGTTCAATATGTTATTTTTACTAATTGAAATGATGCTGAAATAAAATCCAAATTCATCCATCCATTCTCCAAACTATTATATGTAGGGTATTAAATTAAAACATGACATGAAGAACTTTATTATTATAACGCATTGAGCAAAACGTTTAATGGTATATTTATTGGATGCATGTTTTATTTAAAATGTTTCAAACTTCTGTTAGTTCGCCTATTTGTGGAAACTTTTTATTCATAACAAACTGTATTGCACATCCACCCCAGAGCCTTGTTCTCTTTGTTTTTGTTTTGTTAAAAAATTAAATATGGCGTCCTTCCCCAAGACAAATGCTGTTGACAAGTCAAAATATGTATTGATAAACTGTCCTTGTAACATGTTGGGTTCATAAATATTCGCTTTTCGCATGTGCACAATAATATATACAGAAAAATAACAAAATGTATATTCTTTATAATTACTGTGATCTGAATGTAAAAACCCTGTTTGCATCTCCGTGCTCAAATAAAGCTGACATGTTGTTGCCCAGCAACAGTCGTCTCTGCTATTATGACGGAATCCGATGAAGTAATGACGCCATCACCTTACGTCAGTCACGAACAGGACGCAGTTTCCGGTGCGCCATTTTAAGCTGTCTGGCGCAAGTTCCACTGGGAAGATGGCGGGTGAAACTGGTTGATTTTTTGCGGTTTTCCAAATTTGAGTTTTATGCCGATATCCAAAAGCCGTCGCTGCTGTTAATTGTGCTAAAAGCTCGGCGGTGTTTCATCTTCAGAACACAAATGAAGATATTTTTGATGGAATCTGAGAGCTCTCTGCCCCTCCCATAGAAAGCAACACAACTGAAATGTTCCCAGGTCCAGAAACGTAGCAAGGACATCGGTAAAACAGACCATGTGACATCAGTGGCTCAACTTCAGTTTTGCGAAGCTACGGGAATACTTTTTGTGCGCAAAGAAAACAAAAATAACAATTTATTCAACAACTCTTCTCCCCCGAGTTACGTCTTCTGCCATTTTAGAGAGTATCACAATGTATATGCACGCTTTCCCCTAAGCGTAAACAACGCTGATTACGCAGTTTACGTTCATGCACGCGCTTTCTCCTCCGAACGAAAACAACGCTGATTACGTCGATTACGCTCTTGGGTACTCTCCAAAATGGCGGAAGATGTAACTCGGGGGAGAAGAGTTGTTGAATAAATTGTTATTTTTGTTTTCTTTGCGCACAAAAAGTATTCCCGTAGCTTCGCAAAACTGCAGTTGAGCCACTGATGTCGCATGGACTGTTTTACCGATGTCCTTGCTACGTTTCTGGCCCTGGGAACATTTCAGTTGCGTTGCTGTCTATGCAGGGTCTGAGAGCTCTCACATTTCATCAAAAATATCTTAATTTGTGTTCCGAAGATGAACGAAGGTCTTACGGGTTTGGAACAACATGAGGGTGAGTAATTAATGACAGAATATTCATTTTGGGGTGAACTAACCCTTTAAGGAAAATTAAATATGGTGTCTTCCTTTAAAAAAACTAATTAAAGGCAATACTTGGAAAAACCAAGTCTAAAACCAGTCTAAAAGCTGGAGGCTGTTGGAATGTGTTTGAAGAAGCAAATGTCTGTAAATGTGAATTTGTGTGCAGAAATAAAATCCTGTGACATAGAGGCACACAATCTTCATGATGCGGATGCACACATCTATGCAATCGAGTTGGCTCGTGGCGAGTTACCATTACTCTCTGAGTCCATCTCTTGATCTGAAACAAGCCCAAGGCCTGTGTGACACAGCTGTCTCTCAAGCGCTGTGATTCTTTGCTTCAGTCTGCTTTGAGTGGCTGTGAACTCCCCGAGCAACCGTGCAAATCGTGCTTGCAGAACATCCAGTGAGCTCTCCAGACGTTCAACCTTCTCGTCAGTATCCATGACGAGCAACCCTCCCTGTGCGGTGCTTTCATCCAGAAGCCCTTGCTTCCTCAGAATCTCCCTTCCACGTGCCTCCAGAACCTTCTGTGCATCTGGGTATTCGGTTACGGCCTCCATAAGGTCGTCTTTTGAAAGGCAGAAGAGGTCAGAGTAGCCAATGCTGCGAATGTTAGCTGTCCGCCGGTTTCCCATTTTACTGCCCTGAATGTTAAGAATGCTAATCTCGCCGAAGCAACCCCCAGCCGTTAGCAATGCAAACTGTGTCACTCCATCATCAGCAACAACTGCTAATTTTCCCTCTTTAATGATGTACATCTCTTTTCCAATGTCTCCTTTTCGGCAGATGTAGTCGCCAGGACTGTACACTTGGGGGCGCAGCTTTAAAACCAGTTCTACTAACAGCCCGGCCTCACAATCTTGAAAGATGCGCACTTTCTTTAGAGTAGATAAATGAACATTGATAGCAATTTCTGCACGTAGCTTGTCGGGAAGATTCTTTAAGACTTCCTGTTCATCCACTGCTTTCTGATTCGTCCACAGGAAGTCGAACCATTTGATGACACGTGTCTCAAGATGGCGACTGACTTTGCGGAAGTGCATGTAATGTTTAATAGCATCAATCCGTGCCTGGAACTCTGCCCGTGTGGCGTTCATATTGGAAATCATGGAACCCACGTTACCCACAATGGTGGCAAAAATCAGGACTCCGACAAGAAAATCGAACACCACAAACACATATTCCTCGTCCCGTACGGGTGGTGGCATCTCACCGATGGTGGTGAGTGTCAGTGTGGACCAGTAGAAGCAGTATATGTAGCTCCGCCTCAGAGCTCCTTCCTCTGTGGATGAGATGTTGGGATAAACCCACTGATCTGACCCAAAACCTAGAGACTTCGAGATGGCATAGAAGATGCAGGCATTCCAGTGGATGATAACCAGAATGTAGAGAACCAAGTTCCAGATGCGGAAGATGTTTGGGTAGTTGGTTCTCGTCTCCGTCCGATTAAAGAACTCGAACATACGAGAGAAGCGCAAGAGGCGGTTGAAGCGTAGCTGTGGTGTGTTGATGCCCAAGATGATGTACGCCAGGTCTGTGGGGAGGATGGAGATAACGTCCAGTTTGAACTGAAAGGTATGAATGTAGCTGTCTCTGAGTTTCGCCAAGTCCTTCACCAGAAGTCCTTGCTCCAGGTAACCTGGGAGGGCATCAAATGCTTTATAAGAGGCAATGCCACAACACAAAGAATACAAAAATCTATCTGCACGTTGGTCATCTGAAAGTCCAAATGTTGTTTGAGTCAATATTTTCAATAAATTGTCTCTCCTGTCATTTGTATTGTACAATAATAAACAAAAATGTCCATAGGATGAATCTTAATTTCATGCCAAACATGAACTAGCCCAACAAAATGCAATTTGTTTTACATGACTTTGCTTGAATAGGAAAATGGACAACTTTGTAAATGCATACAAAATATTAGAAGTGTGATCTCATGGAACAAACACGGAGTCAAATATTGTACTATTAGCCACATTTATGCTGCCTTCACATGCTATTGGAATTATCGCAAAAACAAGTTTCGAAAATTAGACGTGAATGCCTCTCAAGTCATATTTACTACTGGGAGATCCTTTTGATACCAGAGTTTCCGAGTTGGGCGGGCCTTAAACTTTAAACATGGTGGAGGGGACAACCATTGCTGCTGCCAATGCTATTCTTTATTATTTTTTTCCACAACAACTACATCGCTTGTCACTAAAGTAGTGTATTTATAGGCTATATATGCACAATCATTAAAAGCATGTTGTATGTTTTATAAACAGTGAAATAAGCAGTGTTGGGGAAAGTTACTTTTTAAAAGTAATGCATTACAATATTGCATTACTCCATAAAAAAGTAACTAATTACGGTACTTAGTTACTTTTTATGGAAAGTAATGCGTTACGTTACTTTTGCGTTACTTTTTAAATCTGGACAGGGCTTGCTTGTTTGTTTTTAAAATAATAAAGTTCTATTTTTGGCAAATATAAAAGCCTTTTCACACTAAAAGTGAAATGAATAAGCCTCAGGCTGAAGGGAAAGCAAATTTGCGTCCGTACAGTAGAATGCAGAAGAAGAAATTTCAACACACTTCAGCAATAAACAAAGACCCAAATGTTTGTCTAGAGTAATTTGTGCTTATTAGTACGGCTGAACTGGATCATCGAAGGCCAGAAGCAAAGACATTGGTTAATAGAATGGGATTAAATACATAAAGTATATTTGTGTTGTTTAACATTTAATTATTGCAGGTTTGCGTCATATTCTGAGTTGCATTATTTTTATTCATTAAGAGGAATACTGAATCTGTGTGTTTTTTTTTTGAGTGAGATGAATTAATGCATATTCATATTTATTTTATTACTACAGTAACATCTTCTGATTTCTCTCAACATGGGGACAGGAGAGCTGTCAATCAATAAATTGAAAAAAAAGTAACTCGTGTTACTTGTAATGCGTTACCCCCAACACTGGAAATAAGTATGTATTTGACCAAAATTCCAGAATCGTCAGCAAGCTGACTATCTATAGCGCGATGAATGTTCACATGATTGTTAACCAGTGGGATGCTATATTTTATTATTTCTGACAACAAAGCACTTGAATGCGACAAGCTCGTAATCATGACTTCATAAGTGGGAAATAGCGTATTTCCAATAGCACATGAAGGTAGCATAATTTACAGGTGAACTAGTGGCAAAATACTGATTTTAAAAGTTTTGATTTGATGCTCAGCCTTTGATGTCAAAAACAAAAGATTTGGGAAGGGTTGTCTTTTAAAAGTTTTAATTATTTAAAAATATTCACAATTAGTTATACAACCAATAAAATGCTACTTATATAGTTAGCTGCATTTTATTTGTGTTCAGCACTGATTTTTCCTTGTGTTCCTGTAGCTCATACAGTCGAGCATAGCGCTAGCAACACTAAGGTTATGGGTTCAATTCCCAGTGAATGCATTAACTGATCAAATGTATAACTGCAATTTATTACATTTCCTGTGCAATGCAATACAAGATTTTGCAATGATAATATGAAGCCCGATTTCCTAAATAATGTTTCTGTAATGAGTTACTAAATTAATCTAATTATTGGGATTGTGTGGTATAAATCAGGAATTTTGAGTATGTGGGTATATACCCGTCCTTAGCCGCATACATGAATCCAGTATGTAGACAAAGTCACACAAATAGTCAAACACCAGCCAGACGACAGGATACTCAGTCTGCAGCTGATCAAAACATGCTCTGTACACACAGAGGAAGAAGGAGAAAGAACATGAGAACCATAACTACTGTACATAGATAACCAGCACATACACACATCTGTACAGTTAGTCAAGCAGGGGTCTCAGAGGGCTGTTCTGTTTGTGTAAGGCTGACAGGCGTAACAAAAGAGCCTTGCAACATTGTAGCAATTAGTTACGCCAGAAAACAAACACTCCAACACAGGGGACTGTGCTCTCTTCATGGTTTATTAAGTGCACATTAATAAAGGGTAATGATGAATATGTAAAGGAGAACGACTAGGTGAAAAGTCGCACCTTGCCACAAGCAGTACCCAGTTATAAAGCACAGCAGCAGCGATGAAGAACAGCCAGTAGTAGTAAATATCATCAGAGGGAGAAACTATAAATGTCTCCCATTGCTTCCTGTGAAACAACACAAATTTGTAATGCAAGTTATCAAATTTATTCCGACTAAATGCAGATTATTCGCTTTTAATGTCCATTTGTCATTCCATTTAAAAAAAAAAGACAAATAAACAAAAGTGTATCTGTGTCACGACTGTAATATTACTTTGTGTTGCCCTTAGTGTTTCCATTGGCGTCTGGTTGGTTGTTGCTCCTTCGACTGGGTGGAGCCCGTACTTCGGGTCCCCGGAATCTCTCTAGAAAGGAATCGGGTCTCTCCTCCTCCTCTATCAGACTCCTGTGTGCCCAGTCTCTCAGAGTCACCACCAGAGTCACCAACCTGGCAACACAAGAGAGAACGCTGTTATCCAGACACACGTGAGAATGTGTATGTGCATGTTTGTATGGATGCTGAACCTGGACAGGGCTCCTCGTCCTCTAAAGGAGTTTCTGGACGGTGCATCCTGAGGCTCTAGGGCAGCTACTCGCTGCAGCTCAGACGAGGTGTCATCACACGCAGACTGAGACCTGAGAGAATAACGGAAAGATGGAGACAGAACATATAAGCAAGAAATGTGTTTACAGTTGATTTGCAGTATACTGAGGATTCCTATTCACACCATATTTTATATTATCATGGTGAACTGAATGAACGGTGTTAAATATGGCTATATTGACAACATGTGTGGCTAAATTTGGAAAATATTATTCAAAGTCAGTAAAACAAAGGAAAACAGCAGTAATGTACACTACCAATAAAAAGTAAGATTTTGAATGTTTTTAAAAGAGGACTCTCAGTTAAAAATACAGTAATATTGTGAAATATTATTGCAATTTAAAATAACCATTTTAAGATATTTTAAAATGTAATTTCATCTATTCATTCTAATATGCTGATTGGATGCTCAAAAAACATTTCTTATTATTATCAATGTTGATAACAGTTGATCTGCTTAATATTTTTGTGGAAACTGTCTCACATTTTTTCAAGATTCTTTAATAAATAGAACATTGAAATGAAGAGCATTTATTTGAAGTAGAAATAATTTGTAACATTAAATTAAATCACTTCTGACCAATGTAACGCTTACTATCCATGCTGAATAAAAAACGACTTCCTTTCAGGAGAAAAAAAACATCTTACTGACCCCAACTCTAAAAACAAACGGTGCTAAATAGCACCTAAAAGTGTTTCTTTGGCTTGTAATCATAGGGGAGCCACTTTAAGTGCTAAATAGCACCTATATCTTTGAAGATGGTGCTATATAGCACCTTAAACACCCCAAAGAACCGCTGAAGAACCATTGCAGGTTCTTTATAGGTGCTATATAGCACTTAAATTGGTTCCCTATGATTACGAGCCAAAGAACCACTTAGCAGTGCAATATAGCACCTCAACTACCACAAAGAACTGCTAAAGAACCAATTGTGTGTGTGTGTGTAGGAATGGTAGTGTTGTTACATCACATGAATTAGTCATGAATTAATGAGTTAAATATTTATTTTTAGTTATTGCACAAAAAGTATTCTCGTAGCTTCGCAAAATTCAAGTTGAGCCACTGATGTCACATGAACTGTTTTATCAATGTCCTTGCTACGTTTCTGTCTGGGAACAGTACAGTTGCGTTGCTGTCTATGGAGGGACAGAGAGCTCTCAGATTCCATCAAAAATATCTTAATTTGTGTTCCGAAGATGAACGGAGGTCTTACGTGTTTGGAATGACATGAGGGTGAGTAATTAATGACAGAATTTTCATTTTGGGGTGAACTAACCCTTTAAATTATATCCTTGTATAGATTGTAAAATTAGTGGTTTAAAGTTTATGTAACAAAAAGCTCAATTTTGAGGTAAATGACTGCATATAAACGATGCTGTTGATAGAGTATTGATAAAATAAAATAAAAAAAGTAGATTTTTGAAACAGTTTTGTCCCAATATGACACCTCCTTCATGAGGACCACAAGCTAGGTCACCACAATGGTTTTACTATCATTGCAGAGATGGAAAAACAAGCCTCCACACAGACACACAGTCACTGACCTGCTGAGCACACTCTCTGCTCGGTCCTGCTCGTCCTCTTGAGTTTGCACAGAGAGTCGATGAGAGCAGGGAGATCCCTCAGCAGCTGACTGGCCCATCATACTGTACACACAACACACCTTTACTTACAGCGGGGAAAATAAGTATCGAACACGTCACCATTTTCTCAGTAAATATATTTCTAAAGGTGCTGTTGACATGAAATTTGCACCAGATGTCGGTAACAACCCAAGTAATCCATATATACAAAGAAAACAATACAAATATGTTTAGAAATTAAGTTCTGTGTAATAAATAAATGACACAGGGAAAAAGTATTGAACACATGAAGAAAGGGAGGTGCAAAAAGGCATGGAAAGTCACCAGCTGAAATCTATCAGTAATTAGAAAGCAATCCTGCCCCTACAGTCAGTGGAAATTAATATTAGCTGGTTCAGTCCCAACACCTACAGTACCAGGATGATGAAGATGAAACAAGGGTGGACATTTCAGCAAGACAATGATCCCAAACACAGCCAATGAAACTCTCAATTGGTTTCAGAGAAAGAGAATAAAGCTGCTAGAATGACCCAGCCAATCACCTGACTTGAACCCAATAGAAAATAAGACCTAAAGACTAGAGTTCATAGAAGAGGCCCACAGAACCTTCAAGGTTTGAAGACTGTTTGTGTGGAAGAATGGGCCAAAATCACATCTGAGCAATGCATACGACTAGTTTCTCCGTACAGGAGGCGTCTTGAAGCTGTCATTACCAACAAAGGCTTTTGTACAAAGTATTGAATACATTTCAGTAAGCGTGTTCAATACTTTTTCCTTGTGTCATTCCATTTTATTATACAGAACTTAATTTCTGAAATTATTTGTTTTGTTTTATTTGTATGTATGGATTACTTGGATTGTTACCGACATCTGGTGAAAATTTCATGTCAACAGCACCTTTAGAAATATATTTATTTATATTTAAAATGGTGACGTGCTCAATACTTATTTTACCCGCTGTACATGCCATTACAACTTTTATATAAAGTTAAATATATAAAACAATAATAGTTTGTTAAAAACATTATAGTCTCCAAAGGGATATTTTAGCTCATTTTTGTGGACATCCGCAGTTGGGTAAAATTTTATCCCCAAAGGTGTTAGTGTGATCTTGTCACTGCATGTGCCATTACACTCCACTGACGCTCGCTAGATTTCAGCAGAACATGGCCCTTCAGACTTCTCAGGAGCGCATGGAGTCAGTGGTGAAGTGCAGAGGGACAGCAGGTCAGGGGAGTTACCAGAAAACACTTCTCACCTGGGAATGTGGTCACTATGACAATCACCTCAGCTTACCGTAAGATAGAGACAGAACAGGGAAAGAGGGACAGCGAGAGATTTAATAACTACTGCTTCAAAAGTGGACTGAGGAATGATCTCATGGTTAATGATGGAACGGCTTTAGGGACTGATGGATGGATGGATGGATGGTGCCATGTCTAGATGATTGTTAACAATGTTTTTGATAATTGCCTCATCATTAAAGAAATACAGAACACAGAGTGACACAACTCTTCCCAGAGGACAAACACACAGAGCCAATGTCTCACGAGAAATCATGGTTGCTAACACAAGTGCTTAAGACAGACACACACACACTGCTGGAGTTTTAGTTTTATCATAAGTACAGATCATTGTCCTCAAACTAAAACACTTTGGAAGTATTTTTGGAATATAAATATTTTAAAGTTTTTATGAAAAATAATGTTACTGTAAGAGCTATAAAGATGTTATTTAAAGACAGTAATTGATTTAAGTATCTGTTAAAGAAAAAAGCAATTTGCCATAAATATTAAGAATGAAAAAAACATGAAATATTATTTTAATCTAAAATATTATAAATACAATAAAGAACACATACATTTTATAATATTATAAATTATTCAAATTAAATAAAAACATGTTATAAATCAGTCAATAAAAAAAATCTGTTTATGATCAATTATGTGTATATAAACTTACCTATGAGAGATAAGAGATGAATGTGAGCTTTTTTGCATGTCTAAGACAAATTCCCTGACTCACCTTCAGCGGCTCCTCTTCTTTAGGATCCCAAAAAACTCTGGAATGTTGGTCCATATTACATCCTTATGCTCAACAAGAAACACACAAAGCGTGTTTCTGATCTTCATACTAGAAATGTACAGTTCTCTGTTTATGTATTCTGTGTAAATAGAATAATACTATGATCGGTCATACCATCTCACTTTCTCATCTCTAGTGTGGAAGTCACTCCAGCAAAAGAGGTAGAGAGAGAGAGACAGCGGGTGAGATAGAAAGGCTGGGTATGCAGGGGCAGGGCAAAAGAGAATGGGAGGAGAAAAAAATGAGACCCTGACAGCACACAGTTGCAAAATAGCACGGACAAGAGCTGTTTTCATTACTTCAAATTCCTCCATCTTGTAAAAACACTGCCAGAGTTTACCCTTGTTTTACCTTGTGTATTATGAAGTCTTTCAATTTTGCCTTGCTCTTCTGTAACAGAATTTTTCCATACTGGCTAAACACTTTCTGGCTCAGCCTGTTGCGATGTTGACAGACAGGTGGGACGATGCAATGAACATTTTATGGTCTTCCACAGAAGAGAAGCAAATTTTAGATGCACCTTTGACAGATACAAAGATGAACTAAATGGATTAGATGAATTCGATGAAAGATGAATTTGGAATTCCACAAATTAATATAAAAATTCCATTATTTATCTGTTACACAACAAAATTGCAAATACAACAACTTTTTACATTTTAAATTGTGTTTTCTTCATCGCTCTTATGTGTCTCTGCATGAAAACAAGGACTCTGATCCGTTTTCTTCTACAATAAATGTGTGCATATTTACAGGTGCCCACACAAAATCAGGTAAGACTCCAATGGGAAATTATATGAATATACTTGGTTTGGTTTCTGAGCAGCTCATTTCTCCTTGGACTCCAGATTCAGTGTACCAGTAACAGCTGCTCAGCCCTGCTAACTCTGAACCCAACGGACCAATCAAAACACCAAATCCTATCACTGTTCTAACTCTTGAGCCCAATGGGCCAATCAAATCGCTACCCTGTTGTGGCTCAAGGCCCAACAGGCCAATCACAGTCATTGTACCAAGTCTGAAAACCAGTATCATCATAATATCAGAGAATCAGCATGTCAGCTGATTCTTTGTAGAAAAACTGATTTCCCTAATAAATAGCTTACAGTCATAAACAGAGAAAAGGATTTGCCAAAATGTTTATTTACATACACACAAACACATATATCTATATATGTTGTCATTTGAGCCAGCTGATCGAGCCGTACATTGCCAAAAGCATTTATTTTGATAAACCAAAATAAAATAAGTGAATATAAAGATCAGTGATTCTCTAAAGACATAAGACATAACTAATCTGATAAACTGGGGATTTCACTGCTTTGGACAAAATGATGAGACTTTATTCAAATCCTCATCTTGAGCACATGCATTTTAAATGACAAATTCCCACAATCCTTCGAAGCAGAGGCAAACCATGTGTGCAGCAGGAAGAAACAGAAGTCACAATTTTCCTCAACATTTGTCTGATATCAACACTGGTGTAGGTTAATGTGGTAGGTTAATAAGGTATTTGAAAGACAAGCAGGTATTAAAACATGAACGCAAATAAAAAGAGCCCTATTACAAAGAAATGTATAATAATCTTTAATTCAATTATTACTGACTGAGTTCAGAGCAGGACCCCAGAACTAACCAGATGACAGCAGCGTTACCATGTAACATTTGTAATTTTGTCTAATTGAGTTTCCTGCGTGTTATTGTGGACAATGAAAGCTGCACACCCATCCTCAACTGCATAAAAAGAAAACTAAACGCAAATAAACAATGAGGACAATATTTCCAGGTTTCTTACAAAATCGCATATACACAATCTCTCTCTTTCACACACACCCGGTTCTCTTTAAACCTGGTCTCTGAGTTTGGCCAGTCTCTGAGAGAGATCGTCCTATAGCAACAAAAACAAATACAAAACCATTAGAGTACATATCGGACATGAGTTTGTCCGTATTTCTATATTCAAGTATGAGTGTGTTATAATACCTGTTCTGCAGATGCTACGCTGGTTCCCACTGATCCTGTCTGACCTTGGGGAAGCTCCATATTGAGGTCCAGCCTAAACACACAAGTACAGACATTGGTTCTTATCTAAAGTTTTTGTCCTAAATTGGGTTGAGTTACAAAAGAGATTTCATCAACTGAATATTGGTAGTTATAATCGGATTAAATGGTCTTATTAAATCAATAATTGAATCATAGTCTGATATATTATTTAGTAGTAGTAGTAATTAATTATACACTACTGTTCAAAAGTTTGGAACTTTTTTTTCCTATAGAGCAAATGCATTGAATTGACCAAAAAACGGACATTTACCATGTTACAAATGGTTTCTATTTTTAAAAATGCTGTTCTTTTTAACTTTTTTCTTCAAAGAATTCTGAAAAAAATCTCGGTTTCCACAAAAACAGTAAGTAGCATATCCTTTTTTAACATTTTTTATCTAAAGTTTTTGTCCTAAATTGGGTTGAGTTACAAAAGAGATTTCATCAACTGAATATTGGTAGTTATAATCGGATTAAATGGTCTTATTAAATCAATAATTGAATCATAGTCTGATATATTATTTAGTAGTAGTAGTAGTAGTAATTAATTATACACTACTGTTCAAAAGTTTGGAATTAACTTTTTTTTCCTATAGAGCAAATGCATTGAATTGACCAAAAAACGGACATTTACCATGTTACAAATGGTTTCTATTTTTAAAAATGCTGTTCTTTTGAACTTTTTTCTTCAAAGAATTCTGAAAAAAATCTCGGTTTCCACAAAAACAGTAAGTAGCATATCCTTTTTTAACATTTATATAAAAAAATGTTACTTGAACACCAGATCAGCATATTAGAATGATTTCTGAAGGACCATGTGACATATCGCAATGGTAAATGCCATTCAATGGAAAAGTATGTTTTGATTTTGTTTGTTTACCTTCTTGACCTTGGCCTTCTCCGCTTTCTCTTCTTTGTCACATTTCTTGGAACTCCGCTGAAGTTCTTTGGCTGCAAACTTGAGGTTGAACAAATTCTCTGAAGTCACACGTCAAGGAAAGATTTTTTTTTAAAGGAACCGCAGTGTTTGTGTTATTATCTGATACCTTCAATAGATGGAAGACCCCTCTACACTGTAACAATGACATTATAAACAAACAATGTACACCGTCTCGAAACTGAACAAACTAGTCTGACAGGCTGTGGCTGAGAGTTCAGATAAACAACACATAGGCGGCGACATTACGTAATTCTACATCACAGTCGTACCTGGCGGAATTTGACGATGTTTTTGATAACGCAATTACCAAAATAATCACTTTTAACTATATAGACTGACAAAATTAAAAACACAGCTCACGCCCTTATTTAACTTTCCGATTGAAATCACTACGCTACATATTAAAATCCATTCTCTAAATCAATCTCTAGAGGTAACGTTATCCACTGACGAGAAAAAAAGTCCCGCAAATGCGTTGTTTGATATAACGGCTATATAATGTGACCCGACCTGGTGGTATATACTAAAATGTTGCTAACACGGAGTTAAACCCATAAATAGCTCTCAGTAAAAGTGATTATGGTCCCATCGACAGTGAATCTCGGGCCCGTCCACTCCAGTCCGCGAGGATACTTTCCATGTTGGACATAACAATCCGGTTCTGCCGCTGGCTGGTGCTTCTTGAGGAAGTGTGACGATTAGACGGCAGTAGCTTTTAGTCCAGTCTCTGCCAAGCTCTTCGTGTGGACCACTAACTGTCCCCCGCTCTGTTTGTTGTAATTTTTCTGCATTCACTTCCGGCTTCTCCAAACAACTGGAGTGACGTCACAGTCACGCGCTCAGCGATCGCGGTGATGTCACGGGCAAAACATGAAAGAGACGCTCACGCGCCTACTGAAATTTGATCCATTTTTTAAATAAATATAATTTCAAAATAATAACAACAACAATAATAAATAAATTAAACAATATATAATAATACATAATCTACATTCATGTCCTTTTGGCTGCTAGAGATCAGATAGAGACTAATCACAGTTTGACACCTTTATTATAAAAAAAAAACAATCCAAAATGTGTAGAAAAAAAGGACACATACGTTAATGGCATCTAACATCTTGACCATCTTCACTATTATTGTTACTGAACAGATAAGAGGCTTTGTCTCAACATGACAACAGATCCCTGATACAAAAAAATAAATAAAAAAAACCTTTCTAAACTAACAGAACCGGAGGAGGTTAATGCTGTATCTTGATTGGCTGGGAAACATCTTTCAAACAGGTGAGGACAAGCAATTCAGGGGTTGGATGGCGAGGGTGCTTTCCAACTTTCCAAAATAGTGCAAGAGAGAAAAACAAAAGCTAGAAAGAGGGATAAACAGCAGAAGATAAGAGGGGAGAGAGAGAGAGAGAGAGAGAGAGAGAGAGGGAGAGAGAGAAGAAGGGAGGAAGAGAGATGTACCAATGTTTTAAAAAATAATTTTTGTACACAGCCTTTGACACCACAAACCAAACTCAGATTCAACTTATCTCTTCAATTTATAATGCTTTGTCTTCTTCGTTCTGAAAATACACCAGCGAAACACATACCATTGATTACATGATCACACGAGATGATTTTCAGAGAGGATTTCTTGTTGTCTTCCTTGTTTAAAACAGCCTTTTCAGGCTTTCATGATAATGGCGTAGAAAAAAAAAAAAAACCATTGCAAAAAGTAAAATAAAAAAAGGTGAGAAAACAAACAGTCTGTTGCTCTTCAGATAGCTTCAATTTACAGTATATCTGAACCAGTCAGAGTCCAGGGTTCAGACATCACCTCACATCCACCAATCAGCTGCCACATATACTTGACAAAATGTGCAAACATTATCCATACTAATGTTCTCCTTACTGCAAGGTAAGAATGAATCAAAGTGTATCATACAACAGTGGAAAAATATAAATATATTCTGTAAAAACAGTCTGAAGTGTTTTTGTGTATTTGAACAAGAGGAGAAGGGAGAAGTGTATTTTCTCCTACGTTTCCCATAATCCTCCTCGTGTCTGTGCTCAAATGGATGAGGATTACCATGAGTGATCTGGAAGTAGTTAATGCATCTCAGAGTTTGCACCTGCACCAAAGTTGATTATATTATTGAACAGAGGTAAATGCATAACCTGATTGAATAGTAAAGTCAAGTCAGTTGAATTACATGGCAAACTTAAGTGTTCTCAATGACCCCCTGTGTAAAAAAGGGTACGAAAAGAATGCGAGATGGAGAACGTGAGAGGAGAGCAGCACCATCTTTCTGACAGAATAGATTCCTCGGAGGGAAAGAAGCCAGAAACCAAAAGAATCAAAGCCAAACAGGAGGAGGAAGGGAGGATGAACACAGAAAGAGGGGAGGAAAGTGGACTCTTTACCACTCTAGACCAGAATAAGGCAGAGGTGGCTGATTAGTTGATGGCGTGGTAGTTTCTGTGGAAGCCACAGAGAAGAGAGAGCACCACAGTCCAGGAAGAGTCACGAACATCAAGTTTCGGAGACAACAACAACAGTAAAAAACACAAAAAGACAGTACTAAAAACAAAATCCCTGCAGTATTGCTGTAGTTAGTCTGTGTAAAGATCAGAAAATGTCAATGTGTCCAGCCCATAAGATGGCTGACCCTTGCACGTTCAGTCATGCGACGGACCCTTCCAGAACGCGACATTCCTAGATTCAGCGGGTCTGTCGTCGGCCCCTCATCCTCAGAGTCATCGTTGTACAGAACAGTCCTTCGACCCTGGTTACGAGTGTTAACCCGCCCTGACTTTGGAGTACTTTGATTTGACCTCTGACTTCCAGTTTTTGTTGATGACGAAATGACATCGGCTTCCTCCTCCTCCAATGACTCCTCTTCCTCCTCGGGTTCCTCCTCTTCCCCCTCGGGTTCCTCCTCTTCCCCCTCGGGTTCCTCCTCCTCCCCCTCGGGTTCCTCCTCCTCCCCCTCGGGTTCCTCCTCCTCCCCCTCGGGTTCCTCCTCCTCCTCCTCCTCCTCGGGTTCCTCCTCTTCTTCATCTCTTTCATTTGCTCGCCGTGCTCGTTTCACAGGAGTTGTTTGTGCTTCTCCTTTGCGCTTTCGCTTTGTGTTATCGACAGAGGCTGCTGCCGCTTTGCTTTTCTCTTTGTGTTGCGGGGCTTTGCTGTAGTCGTGATCGCCGCCGCCCACCTCAGCCCCACTGTCATCACTCTCGGACGAAGACGATGAGGTCCCGGAAGAGGACGACGATGCGGATGTCGAGGATGATGATGAGCTGGTGCTCTCACATTCAGAGACCTCTCCCTCTTCAGGTAACGCGGCCCCTTTCCGACGTGAACTTCGACCTCCGTTTGGCAGTAAGCCATGGCCACCTATATATAGAAGCACAGAGGACACAATTTCATGGTCAAATTGGAGGTAAAGCAAATTCTTTGCAATATACAGTACAATTCAAAAGCTTGTGGTCAGTAAGATTTTTTTCATGCTTTTAAAATAAGTCTCACCTAGGCTGCATTTATTTGATCAAAAATACAGTAAAAACAGCAATATTATGAAATAGTATTACTATTTAACACAACTGTTATATTTAAATATATAATTTATTCCTGCGATGACACAGCTGATTTTTCAGCATCATTGCTCCAGTCTTCAGTGTCACATGATCCTTCAGAAATCATTCTAATATGTTGATTTGCTGATCAAGAAACATTTCTTATTATCAGTTTTGCTGCTTAATATTTTTGGTGTGAGATACTTTTTTTCTTACTTGGAAAAAAAAAAAGATCAAAAGAACAACTTTAAAACAGAAATCCATGAAAAAGTCCTTGCATTTAATTCATTTCTTTAAAAAAGAAAATCTTACTGAACCCATGCTTTTGAAAGGTAGCATATGTTTATGTATTAGTGTGTACCTGAGGATTTGTTTGGTGTAACACGGCTGCGTGTAACTCTGTTGGCTCCTGCCTGCTCTGATAAAGAGGACAAGGAAGATGAGGAGGAAGAGGATGAGGATGAAGAGGATGGCTGACTGTCTTCATCGACTTGTGCAACATTCAAATCTGGTGAAAGAAGTGAACACTTTATTTAGAATGCATATAAACTAAATTCATCATTATTATGATCATTTCCAATTATATTCCAGTGGTTGATTTTAGACGACCCCAATTTGGAAAGAATTTTTACCACTGGTAATTATGACATCTTGAACTCTCTTACACACCGTGAGAGGATTTCTGTGAGCAGACTTTTGCAGACACCTGGGAAGTTTTCTTTCCTGATTTCGGTTTCCCTTTGGGGCTGCAGAACACACAGGTTTAAAAAGGGGTAAAAAGAAATGAAAAATCTATGTGCAGTCTATACCATGGATTTGACAGTGGATGTACATGTTTTACCTGTTGGGATAGGAGCTCTGTAATCTCTTGCTGCAACTGAGTCTCTGTTGACTCCTACGTTGATTCTGAACTGCAGATTTGTAGTCGGAGATTATGGGAATGATCTGAGTCTCAAAGAACGCAGAGAGACTCAGAGTCATACTGTAGATCTAAACAACACACAATATCAGAGTCATACTGTGGATCAACTGTAAGACCTAAACCTACTCTGACTATTTTACCATAGCTGCATAAAGGCAGACAAAAAAAAAATTAGTCCAAGGAAGACTGCAAATTCATATTAAAAAGACAGAAATATACAGTTTTAGTTACACAAAAGTACAATTAACAGCACAACAGCATTAGAAAAAAATGTCTATCAACCATATACATTACTGTTTAAAAGTTTGGGGTCAGTAATAGGGCTGCAACAAATGATTATTTTGATAATCAATTAATCTAATGATTATTAGAACGATTAATCGACTAATCATCGATTTCGCTGATAACTCAGTAGATATTTATTGATTATTCAGCTTTTGCAATTAGTTAAAATATTGAGTTATACATTCAAACAAATAAATTAAAGTAATCACTTCAGCTTTTGACAGTCATATTATGTAATTACAATTATACAAATAAATATATTTGGCACACAAAATGAGATGGCAGAGAAACTCTTATTCACCATTTAATTAGCTATATGAAAAAGTAGCTGCATGACACATCATTCTATCTAAAATCTCTTTTTGTAAGTCATATGGATAAGAAACTAAATAAAAGTTAAGTGATAAGACGTTTTATTTTTGGATAAACTATTTTATTCACGACATAAGCTCTAAAAATACCTTATAGTGTTATAATAATAAAAAAGTCCCGAGCTAGATCAAGCTTTGATCTCTGCAAACCAAACTATAATGTCTCCGGTTACGTATGTAACCTTGGTTCCCTGAAAGGAGGGAACGAGACACTGCGTAGCTTACGCTTGGAGTTATCCCCCTCCTCCTAAAATACTGAAGCCTTATTGCATCACATCGGTAAATCTTACCGGCCAATGACGCTCGAAGGCTCGAGCTAGGGGCGGAGCCACCCACTATACAGGTCGACGTCCAGTGTCATTACCTCAGAATCTTTCGACTGTTCGAATAGGCACAAGACTCTGAGGATTACAACACAGCAGCGCACGTAGTGTGTCGTTCCCTCCTTTCAGGGAACCGAGGTTAAGTACGTAACCAGAGACGTTTCCCATCAAGTTCGGACTCTCGACACTGCGTAGCTTACGCTTGGGAAACGCATACAATCCTGCTGTGTTGTATTCCACACACCCGGTGAGAAGAGTCTAATGAGCCAGACCCAATAGAGCAGAGCCCGTTAACTGCTTCATAGAACACTCAGGGAAACCAACGCCCTGACTAAGCACAACACTACACATGGACTGGCCGCAGCACTGCTGGAGCCACGTACATATACAGCATTTACCACTTGATACATAAGAAAAACAGCGCACCTACCACGGTCGACAACAGCTTGAACGCATGTAGAGAGCCGATGACTATAATTATCTATTATAGGCATGTCTTGGGTCTACCGGACCTAGTCGAAACCACCCTGATCATCTGGGGGGCGTGGCCAGGTGCAGGCAGCAGCCAACTGCCAAGCTGTAGATACGTCACTGCACAGACAGAACGAGTGGTGCGAATGACGGAATCTTCAGATTGTAAAATCTAGCAAAAGTGTCCTGTGAAGACCATCCTGCTGCCAGACAAATATCCTGAATCGACATACCTTTTGCCCAAGCCAAAGCCATTTTTCATGTGGAGAGGGCATGTACTCCCAACGGATAGGTCTCATTCTTAGAAGCATACGCCAATGCGATCATTTCCACAATCCAATGTGGCAGCCACTGTTTTGACACTGGCAGTCCCTTGGTACGGCCACCGAAACATATAAACAGCTGTTCTGCTTGTCTGAATTGACTAGTCCTCTCCAGATAAACTCGCAGAGCACAGACTGGGCATAGCAGGTGTGTCGCTGGCTCTGAATCCTGAGGAGCAAACGCCTGAAGCGAGATGACCTGTGCTCTGAACGATGTAGAAAGCACTTTAGGCACATTCCCCCGTCTAGGCTGCAGTCTGATTATACAGTCATCCATCTGTGTTTGTAGACAGTGCATGTAAGTCACCCACCCTCTTACCACATGCCAAAGCAAGCAAAAGAGCTCTGTCTTGAACGAGAGCACTTTCAACTCTGCTGAAAGCAGCGGCTTAAAGGGTGATTCGGAGAGTGCACTAAGCACAGATCCCAAACTGGTACCATATTAGAGCGAAAAGGGCGCAACCTCCGCGCTCCTCTTAAGAAGCTCGTCACCAGATGATGCCTACCGACCGAATGATCACCGACAGGCAAATGGAAAACTGAAATAGCAGCCACATACACTTTTAGAGTAGATGGCGTATGTCCAGCATCCAAGCAGTCCTGCAGAAATGATAGAATGACAGACACATCACAGCTGGTTGGGTCCTCATCTTTCGTCATACACCATGAAGTGAAAACTTTCCATTTCAGACTGTACAGACGTCTGGTAGATGGAGCTCTGGCTTCAGCAATTGTATCCAAAACTCACTGAGATACGTTTAGCGTCTGCCCTCCGCGCTGACCTGCCAAACATGCAGGTTCCATAGCTAAGGCCTGGGGTGCCACACCGAGCCCTTTGCCCGAGATAAGAGATCTCCATAACGGAATCGGCCATGGGGGAACCGTTATAAGCTCTACCAACTCCGGGAACCATGGCTGGTTGGGCCAATTCGGCGTTACCAGAAGCACCGTCCCCCCTTTCCTCTCTGATTTTCTGCAGCACTAGCGGCATAATCTTCACTGGGGGAAAAAGCATATTTGCGTTTCTTGGGCCAGCGACTCGAAAGAGCATCCCCCTCCAGAGGCGTGTTCGTCAGTGAGAAGAACAGCTGGCAATGTGCGCTCTCCTCTGAGGCAAACAAGTCGATCTCCGCCTCGCCGAACAGGCTCCAAATCAGCTGAATGGTCTGCGGGTGAAGCCTCCATTCCCCGTGAACTGGACCACCCCTGGACAGCATGTCCACGCCGCAGTTCTGACTGCCGGGAACATGAACTGCTCAAATCAACAAAGTTTCTGTCCGCCCAAAGGAGGAAACGTTCCGCCAGTCTTTGAAGTGAGCGTGAACGAATACTTCCCTGATGGTTGATATAGGATACCACCATTATGTTGTCTGTCCGAACCAGGACGTGTCAATCCTTTATCAGTGGAAGAAAGCCTTGCAAAGCTAAAAATACTGCCTTCAGCTCTAGACAGTTTATATACCACTTTGCTTGCGCACTCGTCCAAGTGCCATAAGCCAGTCTGCCGTGACGTCGCAAAGGGCTCCCCAGCCCGTCAATGACGCAGGAGTCTTTGTGTGACGATCTTTCTGTTGACCACTCTGCCCATCGAGACTCCCTGCTCGAACATCCTCGTGTTGAGCCTGGGGGCTAGCGTCTGCATGCATCCGCGAGTCACCAAGACACGCAACTGACCGTTCTTCCACGCGTTGCTTGGCACCCAGGATTTCAGTCATAGCTGAAGTGGTCTCATATGCAGAAGCCTGAGTTGACACGCCACAGCTGCTGCTGCCAATACGCCCTAACAGTCTCTGAAAGCATTTCAGAATCACCACTCTCCCCGGTTTGAACGAGGTGAGAGCGTTGATCAAAGCCGGCATTCGCGCTTGAGAGAGACGCGCTCTCATCGATAGCGAGTCCAAATCCATTCCTAAGAATGTGATAGTCTGTGTGGGGCTAAGCTTGCTCTTCTGCACATTGATCGTCAGTCCTAGATGCTTCAGATGTTCTAGAAGCTGACATTTGTGGTTTTCCATTTGTGGTTTGACATTTGTTTTTTTCTTTTAAGTCCACAGAGATAAATCGGTCCCCGGGCTGAATGTGCGCGAGGATCTGTTTTACTGTTATCATCTTGAACGGGCGCTTTGCAAGTGCGTGGTTCAGCGGTCTCAAACCCAGAATAGGGCGAAGGCCCCCATCCTTTTTGGGGACCAGGAAGTAGCGACTGTAAAGGCCACACTCCATGTTCTCTGGGGGAAATCTCCTCCATTGCATGTTTCGCAAGGAGAGAACGAATTTCTGCTCGCAAAACCGGTGCATCCCTGTCCTGCACATCTGACATCACACCGCTGAAGTGGGGTGGTCTGCGTGCAAACTGAAGCGTATACCCGCTCGAGACCGTGCTCAGCACCCGTTCTGACACTCCTGGAAGCACGCACCACGCGTCCAAATAGTGAGAAAGGGGTTGGAGTGCCCCGTGACATGTCCGGGATGGCCCGTTGTCTGCTGACGGGGAGCCGCCAACCACCTGAGGGGCATCGTAGAGGTCTCCTGCACCGGCTGGACCACCGGCATGAGCTGGGGGGACACTCGTGCTTAGACTGAGAGAGCGCACGGGGCCTGCGCCCTGCAAAGTGCCGTTCAAAACCGGGACTCTTGCATATAACGCGTGATTGGGAACAACTGTGAGGAGAAAGAGAGCTCTTTTGCTGAACCATGTTTGTTTTGTGCTTTTTTTCTTTTTTGTGCAAATTTTGACAAACATTTCCCCGTCACCTGCAACATGCGAAGGGACAGGCAGGTGAAACACAGCAAGACGAACTCTCTTGCGAATCGGCCCATCGTCCGTCTCTCCGGGCGGCCTCTTCCCCCTCAGACCACCCCAGTCAGGAATGCTGCTGTGGATCTGGCACAGCACCAGAAGGGCAGGGTTCCATCTTCTTCGGGTACCGGAACTGCCTTGCTTTCGGTCTCATGGCTGGCTCCGGGTCCACCCTCGATCTCGAGGAAGGAGCAGGCGGCGGTTTTTGAACACTGTGAAGAAGAGGATCTGGAACGTGGCAGAGGTGCAGCGGACTGATCTCTCTTCAGCAGGAAATGGTTTATCGCCTTTGACTGTTTCTGTGCCTCCAGAAACCTCTCAGAAAATGAGCCTACAGCATTACCAAACAGGCCGACGGGGGGGCGGAGGCAGTGGATTAGCCTGTGCGCAGTTTAGGATCACAGAAATCCTGGCCCAGAGGGTTTTGACTGTCATTTGCTCACAGGAAGGACAGTCAGGCCCATCCAGCGCGGCCTCTGCATGGGCTCGGCCCAGACAGAAGACACACGAGTCGTGTGCATCAGGGAGCTCAATTGGGCCCCCGCACGCACAGCACTCCTTAAGTGACATCTTGTCTTCTTGCCGGATCGCCAAAGGGGAACTAAAACCGAACGGCGAGAAGAGTTAACGGCGGTGAGAAGTCTTTGATGCTTGCTTCGTGAAGGAGAAAGGTTCTGAGGCAATGACACTGGACGCCGACCTATATAGTGGGTGGCTCTGCCCCTAGCTCGAGCGTCATTGGCCGGTAAGATTTACCGGCATGATGCAATAAGGCTTCAGTATTTTAGGAGGAGGGGGATAACCCCAAGCGTAAGCTATGCAGTGTCGAGAGACCGAACTTGATAGGGAACTTTAATAAAACGTTTTTTCCCCCACTAATAAAAAGATTTAATCATTAGCTAGCTCCACACTGGAGAGCTGCTTTATAACAGGAAATCAAGTTGTAATTCTAACTGAAAGCGACACTGACTCTGGTTTTTCATGTTTAATACTGTAAAGCTGCTTGATTTAAGTCTATCTATTGCATAAAGAACTATATAAATAAACATGACGTGACTGGACTTTACTGGAGTACTGAACTGCATAGCTCGTGCAAACATCCACATCGCTGTAATCGGATGCGTTTTAAACTGCTGCTTTCTCACCTCTGTCAGTTTTTAATGTGTTTATTTTGTTATTGAGAGGAAAGCGTGCAGTATATATTTACATATTCATCCAAACGCCGCTCAGCAGCCTCAGGTTCGGCTGCATTTGCTCTGCCTCTGTCTGAAGCGATGTCTTTTTTGAATTGCATCAGGAGAGCTGAATTACAGTCTTGCGCTAGAGTGCCACACTGGTCAAACCGCGTTATTGCAGGCTCTTACATTTGGTCATATGGGATCAAACGACTACTCGACAACAAAAATATTTGTCGACAATTTTTTTTATTGTTGACTAATAATGTTGATAATGTTGACTAATCGTTTCAGCCCTAGTCAGTAATAGTATTTCTTTGCATTTATTTGATTTTAAAAAATACAGTAAAACAGTAAGAATGTCTGCAACGGTTTGAGTTAAAAATCTCAGTTTGTGTTCTACTGAAGAAACAGTCACCTACATCTTGGATGCCCTGGGGGTAAGCAGATAAACATCAAATTTTCATTTTTGGGTGAACTATCCCTTTAAAGGTGCAGTAGGAGATCTTGGAAAATGCTAACTTTAGCCTGATAGCACTGAAAGCGAACTTCCCACCCTCCCTGCACTCGCCGTACAAAGCTACGCCCCCTGAACGCATAGACGCTCACAGACCAGAATACCAGAGACAACATTAATACAATAGGCTACATCAGCCATTCTCAATTTCAGCCCATGTTCCGAAGTGAAGTAAACCCCTTCTCCTTCACCAAGCGTTTTGATTGGACGAACATTTCTTGGTCCTACGCCTTCCACAGAATATATAAATACAGATAAATACATTTAGACCACTTAACTTAATGATTGCTATCGGGATGTGAAGAGACTTTCAACCAGCATAACAAAAATTTTTACTGAAGACAATCACATATTGCACCATTAATTTTCAGCATCACTGCTTCAGTCTTCAGTGTCACGTCATCCTTCAGAAATCATTCTAATATGCTAATTTGTTGCTCTAAAAATATTTCTTATTATCAGTGTTGAAAACAGCTGCGCTGCTTAATGTTTTTGTGGAAATGGTGATATATTTATTTAAAAAAATGTAACAAGTCTGTCACTTTTGATCAATTTAATGCGTCTTTGCTAAATAAAAGTATTTATTTCTTTCAAAAAGCCTGAAAATGAATACACCTTAGTAATTAATTAATTGTAATGTTTGTCTAGCAACGTGCTGAGTGTGTTCATTTAACAGCTAGAAAAGTGGGTTCTTACTCGAGACTTCTTGTTGGGCGTGTAAGCCTTTGAATTACTGAAGATAAGCCGCACGTCTTTGGCAAACTCCATGGGATTCTCGTAGTTCCCACCCATCAGGGTCTCAGAGACTGTGCCTAAATCCATAGGAGTGTCTATAATATCACGATAATCCTGATACATAGACCGAAAGAGAAATTAGGTCGGAATGATTTCCAACATGGAAAACAGGAAGTGACGGGCATAATGTTAAAGGGAGTGAACAGAAAATGATGGTAGCTGTGAAGAAAGAGCGTAGAGGGAAGAATGAGGTACCGGGTAGGTGAAGAGGTCGACAGGTTGGCGAAAAGCCTCTGAATCGGAGCTTGCCATCATTCTCCTCAGAAGCTCTTTGCACTGTCCGTGCCATGCGTTGATATCCATGACCACTCCACGCTTCTGAGGCACGTTATTGGACCTCTGAAAATGGTGGAAGAGGTTAGAGAAAACATACCTGGTACTGTAACACTTCATGGTAAATAAATTATAAGTTGAATTGTCTCACCCTCTGACCAGTGGAGGTGCCAGGAGTGTCCGAGTCCACATTCACAGTTTCCTACAGAGCAAACAGAGACAATGAATAGTTCCTCTGCTTAATATAGGGGTGTCCAATCCTGGAGGGCCAACGTCCTGCAGAGTTTAGCTCCAACACAGTTGCCTGGAAGTTTCTAGTGAGCCTGAATACCTTGATTAGTTGATCAGTTAGGCTTAATTAGGGTTGGAGCTGAATTCTGTAGGAAAGTGGACCTCCAGGAACCAGTTTGGACACCCCTGGCTTAATACTAAAATATATACAGCAGGCTCTAGCTGGCCCAAAAGTTGTCACAGTGGTTCTGGGTCAGCATACCATACTTGCTCTGTACAAACACACACACTTACCTCTTCCTCGCTGCTGAATTCGCTCATCATCTTATTATAGAGATCCAAGATATCAGTACAGGTCTGATCCCTGCAGACACACATGCACATTAACAGTGAAAATGCTCAGTATGATCACCGAGCCCAGCAGGTGAACCAGAGGGATCGTAACCGATATGAATGTGTAAGTGACTGCATTATCTCTAACCTGATGAAATGCAGTAGGACGCTGCTGACCGTTTTGGCTGCTTTGACGATAGGGCTCTGCGGTTCGTTAAACGTTCGAGCGTTGTGTTCAATGTAACGCACCTCCCACATTAGTGCCGAGATCCGCCTACACATACAGAGACACGTGAGAGAACTTCAACACTTGTATTTGTGAAGACCTAGAGTGCACTCATATTGATGTCTGATAACGCTGTGGTCAGTAGGCTAAAGGATAGTGTGTACCTGTAGAAACGGTGCACTAATCTTGTTCTGATGGTGTTGAGGTCAGTAAGATAGGCCACAACAGTGCAGTACAGTGGATATTCCCTCAAATCTACAGGGCAGGAGAATGCCTTTGCCACATCTGTAAAACACACAAGAGTAAAATTTTGCAAGGAACATGCTTTATTGTAAAAATAGTCACAGATAAACAATGCATGCATTTGTCCATCAGTAAAGTATCAAATCACTAAAGCATCTAATCAATATTAATTTATACAACAGTTCTTTATGGTCCTCAAATCTGATAGGCTGATAAGAATGCGATATTAGAGTGATATCAGAACTCCAACAGCCGTTTTACAGTTTGTAATCGTATCACTCCGCTTGCGGTACTTCTTGGCCAGATCTTCTGGAATTTACCACTGGCTCTGATGTCTCTGTAGTGGTTACACGAGATATAATTCGTTATGGTTAAACCTAACGGTTGTCTTTGGTCTCATTAATCTATTATGTTTTCCAGAGAAGATAGTTTTAGCAAATTCGCACGTTTATTAATTCAATGCTGTATATCACAGCGCTGCCTTTGTACTTTTGACTGAATTGCCAAGCAACTTTTGTGATGTCTGTTGTTGCTTATTAAATATTATTACTCAAATAATATTTTATATAAATAAATAATAGTATTTAATAATAGTGTTTAGTATAGAGAAACGGTGCGTGTTCGTGATGGTGATTTTAGTTACATTGTTCTGTCATTGGATGGCGACAAGAGACTGTTTTTATGAGTCAGCAGTAAAGACTTTTACATTGAAAAGTTATACATTCTATAAACGGAAGTTATTTTTAGTTTCAACAACAGCTTGACGCATTGCAATACACAAATGCACTGAGCAGCAAAATCAGCCTTAACAGATGAAAGGATATTAACATTACGACAAAGATAACGCTTTCCTCAGCAGATATTCAAACTAATGTTTATTGTGATATGAGATTGATCTGAAGAATGAATGCTGTATCAGATGCAGGTAATCACACTTGCACAGTCCATCTCTCTCTCACAATATCTACTATACATAATACCCCGCTTTTACTACAGTAATACAATATGCTTTCAATGAAGCAACTCAACGTTCCTTTGTTACTAGTTCTAAAGTGACATTTTTGAATTAGTAACAGAGGCTTGGGCTCAGCTGTTCAACTGTCAAACTTTGATTTAAATCCGTGGTGGAAGTAGTTCTGCACAAAAGAGGGCTTTTAAAGACACTCCATTGTTATTTTATGTATTTACATACTCGTGCCGTCTGATTACTTGGCCTGCGGCCACAGCCGTGCCGATATACAGCCATATCTCACATCTACGAGTGTGATATTGCTTATATGCACTACAGGGTCGCATATTAACGTGGCCTTATAGCAAAAAGGCCACCAAAATGAAAAGAAAAAAAACCCACCCCACAAATAAAAAAATCAATTGTGGCTGTCGTGATTAAAATTAAATGTGAAAATGAATAAAGTGTCTATCCGCGGAATTATATTTTGATTCACACTGCAACAGATTGTCCAATCACACGCATTTCCAATCACACGCATTTCCATTGAGCTTAGGAATGCATTTCTAAAGCTCAATCAGAGGCATTCAGATTAGTCAGATTGTGAAGTGACATGACATGTGGCCAAGTATGGTGACCCATACTCGGAATTAGTGCTCTGCATTTATCCCATACAGAGTGCGCACCTACACAGCAGTGAACACACACACACGGAGCAAGTGGGCAACCATTTTTTTTTTTTTTTTTTTTTTTTTACCAGTCGTGGTATTGTACATTGTACATTCACTCCCCCCACCTACAATCCCTGCCGGTACGAGACTCTAACCCTAAACCTTTGGGTTACGAGTCTGACTCTCTAACCCTTAGGCCACGACTAGTTGTTGTTTAGTGTGCACGCTCACAGATTGAATTCTTTGTGCTCGCGACTTCCCTCATCATAAAAAAAACTGCAGATACGATGTAAATAAAAGATTCATTTCGTCGCTTCAATGATTATAACAGGAGTTTTTGCATAACTTGAGCTAGACTAGACTAGACTAACGTCATGGACCGACATGTTTGTCTGTGAAGCCAGAGCCAGAATATATGATGAGCCATTCCCCTAAAACACAAACACAAAAAAGTTTTTATTTGTATTCTATTAAATCGACATTAATAATAATTATTACAATATCAAGAACAATAATCGACAATAAAAATTTCTGTCATAAAATTAGCTCCCGTTTTTAAATCTATAATTTAGATACGATTTTCAAGTCAAGTGTTATCGGCAAGTTTAAAATATTTTGATTGAATTAATTGGTTAAATGTAAGTATTTGACATTAAAGACAACACAGATACAATTATTAAGGTGTTCATGTTCAGTTCATTGCTTGCAAATTATTTGCAATATTTTATTGCAAATTACTGACTTTTGTCCACGAGAATTATTACTTGAAAAAAATCTTCTCAGCTAATAAAATAATTTCCTTAAATGTATTAATAATTGTTTAACATCTTTAATAAAGGCTTTCATCAGTGATCTAGTTTTGCTTTGGTATTAAAATTGGCTTGAGAATCATAAAATGCCATTGTACTGGTATTTTGACAAGGTTAATCAGCAACTGACATATACCAAAAAAGTTCAATATTTTCAAAAAATCCTGCGAATAGTTTTAGGTGGTTTGTGTGCATTTGCCATACCGAGTGTTAGCAGCTGATCTATGGCTGTGATGACTCTCTCGCACTCGTCATCTCGTGTGTTCAGCCCCCACTCTCCCTCCTGAGGGGTGTACAGCAGGGCCTGAAGCTCGTCCTCTGTGACCGGGACACTGCCCCCATGTTCCTCTGGAAGTGGAGCTGTAGATGTTCAATCACACCATTAGATATGCCCGAATGTGACTGGCTGATTTAGTGTCCGATTTTAAGTGTGTCAGTACCTTCTTCAGGTATGGGCTCTATATCCCATGGACTCATTTTCTCTCTCTCTCCATTATCCCACCTGCAAAACAACATACACCAATTATTAAAAAGATTTACGGCAATAATAAGCCCAAGGTTTAACTCTGTACTCCGGTAGGGCAGTGATCAAATCTACGTACCTGACAATGTAGCACTGAAAGAGGCTGTCTGGATAGTCAGATTGAAATGGCTCCTGACACTCCACCGAACCAAACCACCAAGCATCATCAATGATGCTTCTGAAATGCTGACCTAAATACAGATATTCACAGCTGTTATTTGCTACTTATATGCTATTTTATGATCATAATAAACATTCGTCTTTACCACCACAGCATTAATAGATCAATAATCTATGCCATGCAGCCACTAATCCTGCAAGCATTATAGCATGTTTCTATGCAGTTAATAATGTGTTATGGGTGGTTGTTTACTTGCTCAAATCAAAAGAACCCAATCAACCCACCCACAAGTCTCTCTTTTTTTTGGTATGGCTCAGGCCCATCTTTCAATGTAAATCTATGGGATTTTTTTCTCTCACTTCCTTATCCACCAAGTAATGATGCTCAGTCACTTAAAAAAAGTGACATCCTGCCTTTCCCCAACAAGCCACATGATTTGAGGCATCATTTACAGCCTTAGTGCAAACAAACTTAGGTAGAGGTTTGCTCAAAGATATCAGTGACTCTTGCATATACCACAGTTTAAAGCACAAACACACCAGGCTGCCAGTTGCGTTCTTTGGCCTCATTGTAAAACTGTTGTAGCACCAGAAAGTCAATGACATCAGGCATATCATGATACCTAAAGAGAGACACAGAGACAGCTATCATTAAACATATATTCATGATCAAAAACTATCCCAATATCTATTTTAAATGCATTCATCAGAATGTAGTATTTATCGTAATTTATTATGCTATTCCAATACCAATAGTAAATAAATAAAAATATAAGACAATGTGCTTGTGTGTTTTTGAGAGTATAAGTGTACATACTTCAAGCTGAAGGATTCGTTGGTCATTTTCCCTGAGGTGGGGTCCAGTAGAGCCAGTTTGAGGCAGCACAGAGTGGGCGGCCCGACTTCATATTTAATACCCACTACCTTTACAGACTCCTGATCCTAAGAGAACACACAGACAACATACTTTCAAGTTCCTGTTAGTCTGGATGCAGAATGGGCCAACCACTGTCATGCAAACTAAATTATGCCTAATAACGAGTGGGAATGGTGATGAGAGAGGAAATAAGCCCCTTACCCTGAGGTTCAGGCGGTTCCAGGGCTGTTTCTGAGGGTTGATGCTGTAGGCTTTGGCACGACACACGGCTCGGACGTATGCTTGATGACCCTGACGGAAATATATCAGCTACAGAAGAACAAAGAAAGAGAAATGGCTTAAGAAAGATGTGCATATATGATGAAAATCCTTGTATGTACTTCTGGTCATTTAGTGTGTGCCTACATTTAATGAAGGGACTCACCTCATCTCCCATTTGAGGTACAAAGGGTGATCGTCTTGGAATTGTCTCCATGATCCAAGATGGGGGCAACCATTCCTCTAAATCGCCAGCAGGCACAGACTAAATTCACACACACACACACACACACACATTAACATAGAAGAGAAAATATGGATGGATGGATGGATGAATGATAGATGTATGCTAACCCGCTGTTTAGGTTTCTTTTTCTTTTCAGTGCGTTTACTCGTTCTCTCAGCCTCTCCTTCTCCCTGCCCTGTCCCCTCCTCATCCTCAGAGCTACTGCTCCCAACAACACGAGCCGGCAGCCTTCTAGTTGTTCGCGTCGGAGGCTGGAGGTTGATTCCCGCATCCGCCGTCCAATCAGAATACTCGCTAGAAGAGTCACTGTAAAATATATAAACAGGAAACGGAAAAACCCCCCAGAAAATTCTTAAAACTTCTCTCAACATTCAGAAACACTACTAAAAACAAAAATAGAAATTATTAATTAAAAATTGATAAACAAAATTACAATAGTACTATCTATAATTTAATCTCTAATATTGGTCTAAATAAAATTTGTTGTTACACCAGTCTAATTCTATATGGAGTCAAGACTAAAAGCTGCTAAAGAATTAAAGCTCATTTAAACAATTTTAAGATGGTTCTAGACCAAAATCAGAATGCTTCATCTGCATTATTGATGTTCTTTTATGTTGTAAAATATTGTGATTGGGACTGAACCTGGAGCTACTGTCATTCTCCCACTGAGCTTCACCATCAGAGGACACGTTTCTGTTCTCATTCTGCTCCTCCTCCTGCTGGGTGCACACATTCAGAAACATTACTTAATATTTAATTAAGCATTTTAAAACTAGCAAATATATATATATATATATATATAGATATATAGATATATAGATAGAGTAAAAAAAAAATTCACTAAAAGAATTCACCAACACTGCCTTCTTACCTCCACTTCACTGTCGGACTCTGCCACACTTTCCTCGTTATGGGTGTACGAGAGCACACTTGTGCTGCGTCTCCTTTCTCGAGTCGAGCGGGTCTGATACGCATGTCTCCTCTGCTGAGGTCTGCGCTGAGGCCTCCGTAACATGCGAACGCTCTCTCCCACTGGCTCACTCTACAGATAAAGAGGGAGAAAAACGAGGTTTAGGTTTATACTGCAGTTCGGTACTGACTTTATATGTCTTCATGTGTATAAAACTCACTCCTGTTGTGGGAGCAAATTTCTTCTTCTTCTTCTCAATGTTGTAGAAAGACCTTTCTACCTCTCCTTTAGCACGCCTACTGTCTTCCATCACTCTAAATGTGCACAAATACATCACATCAGTGAGAAGGCAGTGTTGGATGTTAAAACTCTCAAAGATATTCACACAAGGTCAGTTTAGAGTAGTTAAAGGAAACAATGGACATTTAAAAGGGGAATTCTAGTGAATAATTTCAATAAAAGCCTTAGACATCTACAACCTATTATTGTGGAATGAGATTCGTGATTGATTTAGTCATGTTAACAAAAAAAAGTTAATAAAAAAACTGGCATATTTAAAAATTCACTTTGTGTTTTTATTATGTGCAACAGCTCTATGTAAAATACAAGAGATTTTATTGGCAAACTGTTTTTCAAAGTAATATACATTTAATTTAGTTTTTTTTATAGATTAAGTTTAGGTTTACATTAGTTCCACATAATATATATATATATTATGTGGTGTAGCTGATGGGGTGGTGTAGCCATTGTGGTGAGCATTGTCATCATGCTCACCATTGGTCTTATATATTTTTTTTTAAAATACAGAAGCTTAAAAACTTTAGACAAGTGTTTCCCAACAAGGGACCAGATATATAACCAAAACCTTGATATATATAGATATATATACACACACACAGTGCACAGCATAAATGACTACGCCCCCTCTGATTAAGATATAAAAGATGTATTTTCTTAATGATCACAAATATAATTCATAGAAAGATGGCAAAATTGAAATGTATTAAACATATTCTTAATAACAACAGAGAAATACATGCCATTAATATCTGTAAAATAAGAAACTTAGACAATTTTTGTTTAAATGAAGGATTGCAGAATTGAGTACAACCTAGATTTAATTCAACCAAGTGTAATATTCTAGAACTTAATATGTCCTCCATAACTCCAAGTACACTGCTCTGACACTTCTTGGCACTGAGTGTAAAAGTTCATGACAAATTTTCACATCTGTGCTGTTTAACTCCTGGAGGATGACCTCCTTATATGCTCTGGTCCTTAATGGAAAGTGTTGCTCAGCTTGTCTCTACAGAATCTCTCACAGCAGCTCAAGAGTGTTAAGATTGAGTGAAATACATATCAACTGAAGGATTTTCAACACAGGAGAATGAATATCTTCAATGTCATGTTAAAAAAAATGCCCAACAATGCAGGGAATGAGGGGAGGGTAGCATCTTCAGTTTCAGGTTTTTGTATTACATTACACAGTGGTGTGTGAATTCACAACAGCGTTGATAAAGTACAACTCCCTCACACCTTCAGCACTCATTCATCCCTATATAAAAGCTTTACTACCACTGAACGTCACTGTGGGAACCAGGCACTTCTCTCTGTACTCCTCCTCTACCAACACCAGAACATTTTAGATGCTGTTAGACCCGAAATGATTGAATTGGTCTCATGAGACCAGAGTATGGATTCCCAGAAGTCTATATTTTGTAAATATGGGCCTTGGAAAAAGCTAAATGAGTTTATTGTGCTTTGGCTACAGTCGGTAGTTCTGGTGTGGATAAACAACCATGCATGTCACTTCTGCAGGCTGCATCTTACTCTGTGAGATAAAGTGTCACACTTTTCACAGCTTTTGCCGCTCTGAGACACTTTCAGTGTTTCTCCTGCTCTTTTTCTAGCAAAAACTCACTCATCAGTAAATGAAAGCTTAAAGTGAAGACCTGATTATTTCAGGGGCCTTTTCACAAGTCCATTGTTTTTGAATTTCTGTGTTACTTTGGCTATATTTTCACACTTAAAACAATAATTTGGTATTCCTCTTGTACCATTGTCCTCTTTGATGCTAAGAAATAAATCTCCTGACAGTTCTAAACTCACTCATCAGTAAATGAAAGCTTAAAGTGAAGACCTGATTATTTCAGGGGCCTTTTCACAAGTCCATTGTTTTTGAATTTCTGTGTTACTTTGGCTATATTTTCACACTTAAAACAATAATTTGGTATTCCTCTTGTACCATTGTCCTCTTTTATGCTAAGCAATAAATCTCTTGACAGTTCTCTCTCAAGTGGTTTCATTGTTGTCAGCATTAAGTCAGAGTATGATTCAGTGGGCCATATAACACTTAATTATCAAGAAATTACTTCCCTTTAACAGTTTTGGTTCAACATACTTACCTGTTGATCAGTGCTTGCCTTAACCTTACACCAGAATTTTTTTGTTTTGTTTTATTTAGTAACTTTCACGAGGGTGTACTCATTATTGCAACACAACATTTTATCACTTTGAAATGAAAATGGCATTTTCTTGAATAATTTTAACATTCTTCCTTTGTAACTGATCAAGCAGACTTGCTGGAATATTATATCTCTAAAAAACCATAACATGTCTTCTAAG
>NW_015505409.1:454727-482169 GCF_001515645.1 Sinocyclocheilus grahami
TGAGTGAATGAATAAATAAATACATACAGACATACATATACATACACACACACACACACACACACACACACACACAAAATGGAAAGAAAAATTATTTTTTCAGTAAATCGTGGAGAACTGGAGAAGTATTGTATATGGAGAATATTGCTGTGGACAATGGGGGGCCTTGGTGTCAGAAAGGTTGAGAACCACTGCTTTAGACCACGGTGAGCTATTTTGTCACTAAAGGCATTAAAGAATACATTTCTGTTTTTTGGTAGCAATGTTGCTCTACCAGTTGTTACTTCTGTATGATTTGAAAGATGTAAACTTGTCATACTTGTACCTGAATATGCCAGACTGGACTTCATTAACCACCACACGGCGGCTCCATGCCAGCAGGTCTCTCTCAGTGGCGATCTGACTGCGGGGGGCATTATTGTGCATCTGCCGTACACCCTCAACTTGTCCGCTACGTCGCAGCCCAACGTTTGGGGGTGACAGAGGACCACCTGCCACCTCAGCACCTACTGATCAACAGCTTTAAATGTCACAACCTCTAAACCATCAGCTTTTATATAAGTGACCTTCAAGCCAACTAATGTCTTAAATGCAAAATAATTTTAATGTAATAAAGAGAAAAAATATATTATACCATCTGCATTTTGCCCCTTCAATGTGTAATAATTGTACCATAAGAAAACAGCACATCATTGAAATTTCTATAAAACATTTTAAAAGGATAACTGTGGGTTGTTCTCACCTGTAGGATTTCCTGAGTGGAGTCGCTCATCTTGCTGGTGCTGGAGCTGCCTAATCAGGTCATCCAATGGGCTTTCTTCCGGAGACTCCTCTGCAGTCTGCTGGCCAATCACCTGCTCAACCACTTCACCATCACCTAAAAAAAAAAACATTAAATGACTTTCTAAAACTAATTTAAAATAAAGCCTAAACTAGTTCTCTAATAAAAGGACGACTACATATGACATGACTATTTCTTTCACACTTTTCATTTAATATGTTTAACAGCCATGCAATGTGTGCAGGACACTCCTGAGGTTGTCACATTCATAGTATTCAACAGGAAGTAAATTTATGCCCAAGAGATTGTCCTGTTGAGCAGTCAGACAAATGACAAGCAGTCTAGTTCTAGTGCTGTTGCTAGTCAAAAAGAAAAGTACCAGAAGGACAGATGCGCGTATTTTGGGTTGAAGACTACATGTCATAATTTTTATTTAAAAATAAAATTTAATTTTTTCCCCCAAATTTATCAAAAACATTTTTAATGAAGTAAAAATGCGTTTTCACTCTACCATTGACATTGGTGAAACATTTCTAGTGCTGTTGCTAGTCAAAAATAAAAGTACCAGAAGGACAGATACGCGTATTTTGGGTTGAAGACTACATGTCATAATTTTTATTTAAAAATAAAATTTAATTTTTTCCCCCAAATTTATCAAAAACATTTTTAATGAAGTAAAAATGCGTTTTCACTCTACCATTGACATTGGTGACAAGAATGACATTTCATTGGTATAGACAACTGAAATTGTGTTACACAGTAGCTACAGACTGAACAAGGCAGAATATTTTCAAAATTTCTACTACAGAAATTATTTATTAATTTGACTATAATTAGTTGTGTAAAACTATATGATCATTATAAATAAAACTACATAAAAATAATAATAATAACTATTACTACAGCAATAAGATGTATGTTAATCATACAGTAAAGCTTTGAGTCATTTGTTATTCACCATTTAAACTTAACTAAATTTACCATTAGCCATGTAGCCGAGCTGTGGCACAAGATGCTCCTCTTTGCAGTTTTCTCTGCCTGGCACCAGGCGCTGGTAACGAGGTGGGTGGGGGTTCCCATCTACGTCCACCAGAAAAGGTGGAGGCATAAGATGAGGTGCCTGCTGCGTCTGCTCATCTAGAACAAAGTTATTGGAGTCCCGGATCAGCGGCCGGAAATCCGTATGGAAGAACATTTGGTCTTGAATCTGAAAGCAGAGTGAAGCGTTGGAATGCGAGTGGTTTCAATCAACTGCACAAAAAGCTCAGAATTCCACATATCTGGGACACAAACGTACCTTTTCATAAGGCTGACTGCACCCAAATCCGAAGATGAGCAGATGACCATGAGAGTCTGTGCAGGCAAAGTGCTGCCCATCCACAGAAAATTTACAGTCAAACACAGCACCATGACCCTGGCCTTCAATCTAACAAAGAAATATAGAGAGAGAAAATAATAACATTTCTGTGATGAGCAGCATTTCTATCAACATCTAGACACTACCGTTTAATAATTTGGGGTTGGTAAAATTATTTACTGTTTTTGAATGAGGTCTTTTATGCTCACCAAGGCTGCATTTATTTGATCAAAAAATATAACAATATTGTTAAATATCATTATAGTTTAAAATAACCATTTTCTATTTTAATATAAATTAAAATGCTATTTATTCCTGTGATGACTGATGAATTTTCATCAGCCATTACTCAAGTCTTCAGTGTCAAATTATTCTTTCTTATTACAGTTGAAAACAGTCGTGCTGCTTGATATTTCTATGAAAACTGATAAAAAAAATTTTTTAGGATTCTTTGATTAAAAGAATGTTTAAAAACAGCATTAATTTGAAATATAAGTCTTTTTTGGAACATTATCAACATCTTTTGGCACTTTTGATCTAATTAATACATCCTAAGTTCCTGAAGTCTTACTTTCTTCTCTACTTGTTACCCCAAACTTTTGAAGAGTAGTTTCTTATCTTTTATGAAAACTACTTTTAAAATTGGTGAACTTTTTAGAATTGAAACAGAAGATTTGTTACGTCATCTCACCATATTGAAGAAGTTTCTGATCTTGAGGCCTTTACTGAGGTCCCAGATGTAGATGTTACCATCATGACCAGCTGATAACAAGATTCGGGAGTCAAAGGGGTGTGCTTCCAAAACAAACACCTCATCATCATGACCCTATGAACAGAGGAACATTTACATAAATGATCCATACATAATGGGCAATAAATCACAGGAAGCGCCTGTTTAGAATTACAAAAACAGGAACCCAAAGGAACAGACTGAATTCTGCCTCACATGCATGCACACATACCGACAGCACATGTAGTAATTGGCCATTTGCTGAGTTCCAGACTTTGAGGAGGCAGTTTGAAACAGCTGTGATGATGGAGCGATCGTAACGATCCCACGCGACCATGGTCACCACCAACTTGGTCGATTTGTCATCGCCTGATATCACAGCACTCCTGTGAACACAATACATATGTCCACACAGATGTAAAAAATACACATAACGGAAGAACCAAATAGATTTATTTTTCAAATGAACAACATTTAATGTTAATGTAATTAGATTTGGTCCCAACTGTGCTTCAGAAACCCTGCCTGTTCCCACAGTTAACAGATATATGTACACATACTGACCCTGGTAATCTGGTGCTCATGTCTAGCACGGTACTCTTCCATTCGTGCTGTTGGTAATGCCAAATCCGAGCTGTACCATCCCGACTACCACTCACAAACCTGAGACTGGATAGAGAGGCAGTCAAAACACAAACAGAGTTAAAAACACCCAGAGTAAAGACAAAAGGTACATCCCAATGAACAAACACAAAAGGAAGCACATAGTGAACGCTGATAATAAACTCACCTGTCTGTGTTATTGCAAAACTGAATAGCTACAACTTTATCCTGTAAAACAAAAACATTGTTGTACTTCTAAGTCAGCACAATATACAGTTATGACATTCAAACTTTAATTTTTAACATGTTCCTCATTTTCCAGTCTACAATCAGGGTATATACAGGAATCATGGAGTTAAATTTAATACCTTTTAATACCTTTTTAAGACTCTTTCCATACATTTTAAGACCTCATCGCCACTCCAAGTTTTAACCGGTTACATCGGTGACACTTTAACTTACATTTACTATATATTGATTGTAAAATAGCACAACTAAACAGACTTACTTTGTGATAACTCCTTATCAATACAACATAATTCAGACGGGGGGAACGAAGCACAAGAGAATTAATTGAGTGACTAACCAATGCAACCCAAGAAACAAGAATTAGACCAATAAACAAAACAACTGACAACATTTATTGAGGAGGGAAAATTAAGCTCTCTGAGCTAACGGGGCAATGAGTTCACACAGTATATTCAAAAGACGTATTTGTAACATCAACTCTTATAACTGTCTGCAAACCATAGCTCTTTTGTGGAACACTACTCATGACAAACACCTGACTGATCAGACAGTTTACCTGTGATTACGGAGTGCTTGATTTGATGCAGACTTGACAGCGTGTAAGTACTGCACCTGATCGTGTCTGAATGATCATGGAAGGTAAAATAATGATCACAACTATTACATCATTTTAATTGTGCATCCCAAGCCCACGCCAGTAAAAAAAAACTGCCCAAACTAGCACAATTACCATGTTCCAAATATAAAAATGTCATTTCCATCCCTAAAATACACATTTTACAGTCACTGTTATGCACATTTATCATAAACACAGCTCAAATGCCTCCTACTAGTGTGGCCCAAAACATTTAGCACAGTTTTATTACAGGTAGAATGCAAAATGTTTCAGTACAAGCATTTCAACCAAATGTAATTTACGCAATATTTCAAACCTTTAACCCACTGGGGAAAATCAACACATGTCAACAGTTTAAAAGCAGCCCAATTTCGTGAAAAAAAAAACAACAACAACCCTGCATCCAACACCAGCTGCAGAAGTCAGATTTGACTAATCACGGGTCAAAAGTAAGGAGAGATAACTGACAAGATGTTGGAAGATTTGCTCCTCAACAGATCCTGAGCTCATTGACAAATATCTTTTATCGTAAGATGTGCTCCCTTTACACAGTGCGCGCGCGATCGCGAAATCGAAAGTGAACTGCGACTGCGAGCGCTCATTCAAAGAGGATTTAAATACCCCACATATTGATAGCGGCACCCTGATGCGCGAAAATTATATACAATATTAGACTGTTTGCGGGAGCGGACACAAAAATCGTGGGAGCGGATGGGAGCGTGCGATAATGGTCAGAAATTCAGCGAGAGCGGGATCTATCACGCAGCAGCGCAGTCAGTCAGTGAGCGCAGTAAGAAATAAAGATTCCAGAAATAAACTACACAGAACCCCACTATTCGGACAAATATACATAATGACAAGATTATACAAAATTTGGCATTTAAGACGTTTTAATACTTAAGACCCCGCGGACACCTTGACAATACAAGTTCTGCTTTTTCCGGCCATTATTCTCTTTTGCGATACTCCATCTCTCTTGCCTTCTTGTCTGCCTACTGGATTTCTTCTCTACGTCTCTCACTCTTACCGTGTGGGAGTCCAGGTCAGAAAACTTCACAGGCGTCTCTGTGCCGAGGTAGTAAACTCTGATCATGTGGTCTGTCCCTCCGGTTGCCAGAAACAATCCCCCTGGAATCAAAAAACACGATATCTACCTTTATAATATACTAACTTTTTATTTATTGTCTGATCATGAGACAATAATGATACTATAATAAATAAACATGAGAAAAGTGTATGACAATTGATCAGAGAGTTAGAGTGTGAGTGTGGGTAAACACACCAGAGCTGAAGGAACTGCAGGATATCTGAACTCCGGGACGAGAACGTTCCATAAACTTCACAGGCCGATCACTGCAAACACAAACACATGACTTGTTGCAAATTTGCTCTATGTAAAAACATTGAATTAATGACATGAGCAGAATTGGGTCATTGAAAATGGACAAATGACACTTACTCAAACTTCATACTGAGTGAGTTCCACTGCCAGAAACACACCATCCCATCAGCTCCAGTGGTGGCCAGATGCCTAGAGGAACCTAATGCTGATGGAGAAAACTGCAGAGATAGAAAGAAAAATCCATTCAAACACAAACAAAATCATCTGAATTAATAGTGCCTGTTGAATTTTTGGATTAAAAAAGAGTTGATTTCTATATAAAAAGTGATTTCATAAAATTTTTATTTTTTTAAAACAGGTTTGCTGTGTTGTGTGTTTGTACGGTTTGTAAGTTTTTGTGATTACATGTCAACATTAAAAAAAAAGTATTATTATTAATAGTAGATTTACAGTGAATTACATCAGAAAAAATTAGAATTTTATTTTACATTTACAATATTATTGTAAAAGTACAATATTAATATTTATGGTCATTTTAATTTCTTCATTTTCAAACATTAAACCATTTAGCATTTGTTTTAACCGGGGGAAAATGCAAGAGCCCAAAAAAATTTATCTTTTGTTGACAACAGCCAGTTTGTAAGCTTCTTATTAGAAGTTTGGGTATATGGTTGGCACATGTTGGCTCCCAAATGCAAGTGACCCAAGTTCAGAGCAGATGCAGAGTTAAAGCTTGTGTGGAGCAGCATTTACCGTGAACCACTGAAATCACCAGATCATGAGCTGCTTGCGTGTAAAAGAACATAATACCATGCTTCACTCACACAGTGACTTTATAAAGAAAACTTGTTCACACACCTGTATGGAGGTGATAGAGGCTGTGTGCCCCTGCAACACTGCCACAGGTGCACAGGTACGCAGGCACCACACGCGGATGACCTTGTCACAGCTGGCGGAAGCAAGGAGCGTGTTCTCGAAATTCACTGTCATGTCTGAAATCTCTGCCGCGTGTCCACGCAGAGTGGTTAGGAGACGGCCATCATCCGTCACCCAGATCTTCACTAGACAATCATCAGAACCCTGACAGAGACATGTGAATAAACCTTGATTACAAGTGCACATAAAACATATCACAAAACTACAAGACACAAAACAGTTTCCTGGGTTATGTTATTTTTCAATTATTTTTTAACATTAACAATATTACGCAACACACTTTGACAAAATCAGGCCCAGATCCAATATTCTGATCAGATGCATTTACCGTAAAAATGCGCCACCCAGTGCGGTCAAACGCCACACAGTACACTGATGAGAGATGGCCCAGAATCCTTCGATGCATCTTCATGTGCTGATAGGTACAGGAGGGGACGGCGTGGCCAAATCGAGCCACTCCTGTTTTTTGGCGAGCACCCATGATTGACACTGAGCAGTGAGATTTAGAACGATTACAATCAACTCCCACCACAAAATATAAGAAATGATAGTTGGGCTACACTAAAGGACATTACTGGGCCACTAAATTAAAATATGCTAACATCCAGCATTAAGCTACAGTCAAACTAGACAAACAGACACTATATTGTAATATGACTTTACAATCTGCGGCACTTAAAAAAAAAAAATCAAAATATAATACTTGTAAAATTAAAAAATGTGCAATCTTCTCCAGTTTACCGTAACGCTGCAGTTCTGCAAATTTGAAGTTTGCATTTGTTTAATTGAGTAACACAGTGACGTATCAAACTTCTGTTGGTCACATGTCTTCATGATACAAATTCACAGGGCAAAGTTCACCAAACCTGAAGTTTGAAAAACAGTAAAATTTGCATGATCGCATTTGCATGCGTATAAATGGAAGTCAATAGAAGGGAAAATGTAGGGTGACTGGCCTTTAAAGTCGCAATGAAATAAAATAGTGAAAGATGATTTTGTTTGTATTCTGACAGACATCCGAGTGTGAAGGAATATCGAATAAGGGAAAATAAATTGTGGGAATTGCACTTAGGGCTGTGTATCACCAGCAAAGTCAAGATACGATATGTATCACGATACAGAGGCCACGATATGATACGCATCACGATACAGGACTGCACGGAATTTCACCTCTAGTAAAACAGCTGTTTATTAAACACTTACTATAGTGCCATTTCTAACTATTGGCAGAGCAGGTAGTTGACCTCTGCATTATGAAGGGCCTCCATAACTGTACCACAGTACAATATAGGTAATGGCATATGTTTCATGTTTACATTGGGCACTCCCCACCAGGTACAATATTCTGATTGTTTGCAACTGGTTTTTAAGCCCATATATAATAATGTACTCATTCTAATAAATGTATATTGTAATGTACTCATACTAATATATGAAAAAACACTGCTGGTAGGTTATCATTGCACAAATTAACACACTTTCTACATTTAAAAAAATTAAAAATTAGAAGAGTTCTAAACTAATGTGCTAACTAATGCGGTTGAGTTCCTCTGTGGCTAGATTACTGGTTTTTAAGCCCATATATAATAATGTACTCGTTCTAATAAATGTCTATTGTAATGTAGGGCCAGCTGTATCGATACTCGTATCGTCAAATCTCTGTGACGATACATCGTCGTATCGATGTATCAAACACAGCACTAATTGCACTCCAAATGAATGTGAGCTTGCAGTTGATTGTGGAAGGTTTAAGCAGACTTAAATGATTGGACAATTTTTGCATACATCGCCAGAGAGAGTCTGGTGATTTCATCATAAGATCAAATTATTATATTTTAATTGAATATTATTAAAAATAGGGTGAATTCTTATCATGCCGACTTTAATCAGCAATCATGAAGCACCATTTTCATTTGGAAAGCGGGGACTCCCTCTATGTTCACAAACCCACCAGTGACTCCTGAAACTTAACCCAAAAACAGCAGTGCATTTTGGAGAACAGGACTCACCTATATTTGGTGGTTTGGCACAGTTGAGAGGTGGTTCTGGGGGCCGTCCCCTGTGCAAGGCGACTACTGCAGAACCACTCCATACTGTAAGAGAAGAACCTGAGAGAGAACAACTGTGTCAAATATTTATCTGTGTTAGAGGGAGAAAATGAATGTGAGGGAAAGTGTTTGTGTGATCATGTGCGCTAGCTCTCATCTTTGTTGCTTCTCATTGTTTGCTGCTGTATATAGTGATTGTGTGCATCTCACTTTTTGCTGTCCGTAGTAATGACTGTCGCCCACTGCCCAGTAAACTGTGGACTCCAGGAACACTGGGAGGAATGTGTTTATCTATCAATGGGCCAATCTGCTCACACACATGCAACAGGTAATCCGCAGGTATGTGCTGATTTAACAAGACCTAAAACATACATGGAGGTATTTGATAAATAAACCATAAGAGGCACAGCAAAGCTGAATTGCATCAAATTTGATCCAAAGCAACTTACAAATATGGACAATAGAAGCAATCAAAACCAACAAAAGAACAATATGTAAGTGCTGTGACAAGTCTCAGTTAGCCTAACGCAGTACACATAGCAAGGTTTTTTTTAATTATAATAAATAAAAAGAAAACAAGTAGATAGAATAGAATAAGAATAGGGAACGCTACTGATAGGGAGTCAAAAGAATAGATAATGCCAGTGTTAAGAGGGTCATTTCTTATAATAAATAAAAAGAAAACAAATAGAATAGAAAAGGAACAGGGAACGCTAGTGTATATAGGAAAAACTGGTGCAACAACATGTTACATAATAGTATTAGTCTTCAAACTAGCGTGAATTTTGCCAAAACAATCCCTATTTATTAATGCGCATTCCTGAAAGACCACCGTTCCCTCCACAGATAAGCGTCCACCTCGTATCAGCCAATCAGAAGTCTTCTCCACCCATCTTCCTAGTGTCTTAAGTAGCAACTGATGTTTGATTGGCTGCCACCTTTAAGTGACGCAGCAACCCACCAATGACCCTCTCGCTGCTGGTAGGTTATCATTGCACAAATTAACACACTTTCTACATTTAAAAAAATTAAAAATTAGAAGAGTTCTAAACTAATGTGCTAACTAATGCGGTTGAGTTCCTCTGTGGCTAGATTAAACCTTGTTGTAACCTATATATTATGCTCTATTCATAATTTTTTTAGAAACCTCGCACTTTTCTACTTTATTTTAAACGGTGTTCTTGTATTCAAATTAAGCGCAGTCCACTGCTGCACACGTGCCACAATATCGATACAGGGCCAGCTGTATCGATACTCATATCGTCAAATCTCTGTGACGATACATCGTCGTATCGATGTATCAAACACAGCACTAATTGCACTCCAAATGAATGTGAGCTTGCAGTTGATTGTGGAAGGTTTAAGCAGACTTAAATGATTGGACAATTTTTGCATACATCGCCAGAGAGAGTCTGATGATTTCATCATAAGATCAAATTATTATATTTTAATTGAATATTATTAAAAATAGGGTGAATTCTTATCATGCCGACTTTAATCAGCAATCATGAAGCACCATTTTCATTTGGAAAGCGGGGACTCCCTCTATGTTCACAAACCCACCAGTGACTCCTGAAACTTAACCCAAAAACAGCAGTGCATTTTGGAGAACAGGACTCACCTATATTTGGTGGTTTGGCACAGTTGAGAGGTGGTTCTGGGGGCCGTCCCCTGTGCAAGGCGACTACTGCAGAACCACTCCATACTGTAAGAGAAGAACCTGAGAGAGAACAACTGTGTCAAATATTTATCTGTGTTAGAGGGAGAAAATGAATGTGAGGGAAAGTGTTTGTGTGATCATGTGCGCTAGCTCTCATCTTTGTTGCTTCTCATTGTTTGCTGCTGTATATAGTGATTGTGTGCATCTCACTTTTTGCTGTCCGTAGTAATGACTGTCGCCCACTGCCCAGTAAACTGTGGACTCCAGGAACACTGGGAGGAATGTGTTTATCTATCAATGGGCCAATCTGCTCACACACATGCAACAGGTAATCCGCAGGTATGTGCTGATTTAACAAGACCTAAAACATACATGGAGGTATTTGATAAATAAACCATAAGAGGCACAGCAAAGCTGAATTGCATCAAATTTGATCCAAAGCAACTTACAAATATGGACAATAGAAGCAATCAAAACCAACAAAAGAACAATATGTAAGTGCTGTGACAAGTCTCAGTTAGCCTAACGCAGTACACATAGCAAGGTTTTTTTTTAATTATAATAAATAAAAAGAAAACAAGTAGATAGAATAGAATAAGAATAGGGAACGCTACTGATAGGGAGTCAAAAGAATAGATAATGCCAGTGTTAAGAGGGTCATTTCTTATAATAAATAAAAAGAAAACAAATAGAATAGAAAAGGAACAGGGAACGCTAGTGTATATAGGAAAAACTGGTGCAACAACATGTTACATAATAGTATTAGTCTTCAAACTAGCGTGAATTTTGCCAAAACAATCCCTATTTATTAATGCGCATTCCTGAAAGACCACCGTTCCCTCCACAGATAAGCGTCCACCTCGTATCAGCCAATCAGAAGTCTTCTCCACCCATCTTCCTAGTGTCTTAAGTAGCAACTGATGTTTGATTGGCTGCCACCTTTAAGTGACGCAGCAACCCACCAATGACCCTCTCGCTCGGTTTGCACTGCCGTAACGCCTCTGGCCGGCACGCACAAAGCCTTTCATTTCAAAACAAATATTTTTATTTCGATTCCCGAAATTAAAACGTTCCCACACCAAAACCAATCCTCATGTATATTATAGACGATATTCCTACCGCCAGCACAGCTCCCTCAATTCAGCGCTTTTTCAGTTTTACACGCTGTAATATAAGTGAGCCAAGCACCTGTGAGAGTTTGGTTCTGAACTTCACATGCGTGTGTGTGCGATAGAGTTGATTTAATCTCACCCAGTCTTCAAAGCTTCGCTTAAACTGCTTTCCATCCCAGCTCCAGCGCTTCGGGATGATCTACACACACACAGCGGGGGGAAAACACCACACGCAGGATTTAGACACGCAGTCGCGTTGGCATGAGGAGGATATGCTGATGTTGCGATATTAGAGAGAAAAACGGGTTTGAGTGGGAGAAGAGGGATGAAACTCACCTCGTATTCGTGCAGCTCCTGCAGCAGCATCTGCAGAAACACACAAGGGTTACACACACCGTAACACACACTCGCTGCTACACACCGACACTCACACGCCACTATCGGCCTCACCTGAGCGGATTTCTGACATGGTCCAGACTGCAGGAATCTGGCGATCAGGTAATACAGTTCTGCAGAGAGAGAAACACAACAACACCAGTCGTTAGCTTTAGCTTAGCCTAGCTTAGCCTCGAAGGCTAATGCTAAAACAGTGCTTAAAGTCTTCCTAACGATAAAGACGCGGAAGAAACGAGTGCTGCCCACCGGCTTCAATCTGCGAGCATGGTTCCGCCGCCATGGCCCGGTCCAGGCGGTGGGTGGAGGTTCGTGGGGAGGTCTCCGCTTGCTAAGAGCGGCCTGCGCTGTATTTGCTCTCAGCGTCTCGGCCTGCAGCCGCCGCTCGTGCTGCTTTGTTTGAGCGCCCCCGCGCGGCGGCAGTGCGCCGGTGCACCGCAGTACCGTGCGCTTCCGCCAGCGGCGCACTGAGAGCGCACAGGTGAGATCACCATTTCCACAGGCGGACATTTTGCATGGCGTACAGTTGGGTGATTTATTGAACCCAACAGCAGAGCTGTTGTATTGCAATAAAAAATGACTTGTTTCATGTTCAACATCGTCTCATCGATCACAGGTCGCGTGTGTGGGTGAAACATAAAATCTTCACAATGAAATGTTCCATACTACAATTACTGTGCCATATACATATGTGTTATGTAAGGTATGGTTTCATAAATATTACGTAATACAATTATATAAGATGCATATATCGAATAAATGTTAAAATACAACCATCATACCTTTTAGTTCTTTAACAAAATGTTGGATGCATACAGAAATAATTTATTCTGGGTTGGTGAATATCATGTTGTTTTTCAATATTTTTTTTTATTGATTGGGATCATGATGTCATGTGCATTAAACCTCTGATTTAATACAAAAAAGTTATTAAAATTTAAACACTCAAAATGTCTTTTTCCTGATATGATGTTTTCTGCGCGGCTATGAAAAGCAGGGCTAAACTGAATATTTATAGGCTGTCAGTCTGTTGCCCAAATACAACCATCATACCTTTTAGTTCTTTAACAAAATGTTGGATGCATACAGAAATAATTTATTCTGGGTTGGTGAATATCATGTTGTTTTTCAAAAAAAATTTTTATTGATTGGGATCATGATGTCATGTGCATTAAACCTGTGATTTAATACAAAAAAGTTATTAAAATTTAAACACTCAAAATGTCTTTTTCCTGATATGATGTTTTCTGCGCTTATTAGTCTCAGGATCATTTGTTAAGATATAAATGCAGTGTGAACCAATGGTGAAGTCTGCTATGAGTTATATATTGCACCAACCACTTATTAACAGATAACTGATTATAGAACAGCATATGCATAGAAACAAGTATATAATATCTTAATAATAACAACTTACAAGTGTATAATATACAGTCAGTGTAAAAGACCACAGCAGACATTATGAGGAAAATTCCAATGATGGATTTTTATTGAGTGAGACCGAGAGCATTATTAGGGGACACCAAGTACTTTTTCACAGATGAAATTTCAGTGTTAAAAAAATTCCAAAAAACGCTTTAAATTCGTTTTCTTTGAATCCCGTCATTTCAAAAAAGTCCTCTATAACAACAGAAGGGTTTTTTCCGGCCTCCTAACGAAGCCCAGTTATGTTTCAACAAATTGCAAAGGTGGTATGATTCTTAAAAAGCCAGGAGTCACCATCTAATGCTGAACCTGGAATGTAAGCAGTTTGTCTTTAGTTGTTTTCTCGCTTTTCTTCTACATTTGTTGAACTCGTTCCTCTTTCTTAAAGACAATCAATTACGTTTAAAAGAAAAATAAAACAAACCCCATACAGAAACATCACAGACTCCAGAGCAACATCACGAGCACTAACGGACATACAGACTGAGAGCCTCCTCCCACCTCCCACTCCAAAACCAAGCTACAGACCATCCGCTTGAAAAAAAAGAAAGAAGAGATAAAAACAGAAAATCAACAAAACGAAAGAAAGACGCCGCCTTTTTCCACACCTCTCGTGTTGTAGACACCTGATACAGCTGCGGCCGAACACAAGACTCGTTTAGTCAGCTTTGTTTTTTGTGCTAAAAACCTGAACCAGTATTTACAAATTCGCTGATAAAAATATTCCTCTGGTGGTGATGGGCAGAGAGGAGGTTGCTGAGAGAGCTGGAGAGGGAGAGAGAGTATTGGGAAAGAGAGAGGAAGATAAAGGAAAGAGGGGAAAGGGAAAGGATGGACGGATGGATGGACAGGCGTGGTGCTACTCTGTCTTCGGGTCCTCCTCGGCCTCTGCCGCCTCATCTGGAGTTTTCTCAACCTGCGTAATAAAAAGGACAAACCAATAAGAATCAAGCAGGGGCCAGTTGCATAAAAGGTTTAGACTAGTCTTAAAAGTTAGTCATCTCATTTTGTTCTTTAAGACTGGTCAACATTTATAAAATTCGGTTACATTAAAACCTAGATTAGTCTAAGCTGAATCCAAAATATAAGACCGATTACCCCTTGGTTAAACTAGTTCTTAAGACTAGTCTTAATATAGAGGCTAAGTTTTTGCAACTGGCCCCAGGACTGCCTCTGCACCAATCAGAATCTTTCTTTACAAATAGTGGAGGTCAGGTTTAGAAAATTCTCCTTTTTTTTTTTTTTAGAAAACTGTCTCTTCACCGACAGTTTAGGCTGTCGGTGTCTTTCTGTCGGTGTCAATTATTTTAACTGTGTTACTAAGTACTTTGGCAATCTCATTAGAAAATATTCAATAAAACATTACGAGCATCATGGCCTGGCATGTCTATGTATGATAGACACTGATTTGAGGTAGACTGTTATTGTATATACATATATACCTCATTGGTCTTAGTCTCCCCATTTTCTGATTGGTTCTCCTCCTTGGACTCCTCAGCCTTTGCCTTTGCCTTCTTGTCTTCCTTTTTATCGTTCACTTCCTTCTCTTTCTGCCAGAGAGGAAACGACAGAGCAAAAGAATGAATATAGAGCAATACGTATGAGATTACACACCAAAGCATGGAGATGAGTGATACATGAGCATCATTACAAAAGTGTGTTTATGAAAAGTGGACATACCTTGGGAGTTTTTTTCGGTTTGGGTTCAGGTTTCGGAGTTGTTGGTTTCTGAAGGGATTCATTCACAAACGTACTTTTTGATATATAAAAGGATATCTAAACAATACACGTTCAAATAAATAGTTGAAATAATGCACAGAATGGCCTATGTTGTTCTGCTCTATCCTGAAGTCAGCACATCTTCTTAAATGACTGGCAAAACTTATGCTGGAAAAAAAAAATGACTTGCGCAGATATTATGTTTTCTGACCTTGTTGCTCTGAGATCAGCGGTAGGTTGAAATCCAACAAGTGTTGGTTGTAGGATTTAAATAGTCAATTAACACAAGAAGTGCTAAAAACTATTTCCAAGCTATATTTAAAGTTCCTCAAGTCTTTTGAGATCAGAAAAGTTTTAAAAACAAAATAATGATATAATGGTAAAAATCTCTTTAATAACAAAATAACTTACCGCTGATAGTCTAGCAGACCTTCTCTGAGGCTACAAGAGGAAGAAAAAAAAATTATTTAAATACAAGTACAAGAAAACAGTTATATATTGCAAATCCTATTTATTAAAAATATATGAAACATGTCACTTCTAGTTTGTGTACTTAACGAGTTTATACTTTAAACTTGGCACAGTGTACTACAAATATCATCATAAAAGTTCCTTGTAAATAAATACATGTAAATGTATATATAAAGTAATGCATATGTACTGGTTTGGATTACTTGAATATGCAAGCCATAATTGCTTTAGATATTTTTTATAATTTTCCTTTCTCACCTCCTCGACTTCTCCATCAGTTCCCTGCAAATCATATATATAAATATCACAAGTTAGAACATGAGCAATGATTTTATTAACATAAAGGGCGGGAAAAACAAAAAGGAAACTTGTAGAAACATTGGGATGTGCTGTTCTGCACGTTTGTAATGTGAGCTACATGCTGGCTTGCCAAAACAACGCTTCAATGAGCTTTAGCTGAAGATTCGTGAATACGTGTAGTTGTCAGCGGACAGCAGCGCAAAATGGTGCGCCGATTTTTTTTATTTATTATTTTTCACTGAGGCATTACATGACAGGGGCTCCACACATTTGAATAAGGAGGAGGGGCGCGATGATCCCGCCTCAGCGCTGCCACCTGGCGGCAAGCAGGCGTCATGACACTCCTCTTCCACGGCGAACAAAGAAAATGCATTCAAATTGTTTAAAAACGCGACCGTCTTTTCGCAAAATTGCCACCATTCAGAAAATTAGAGCTATCCAGCTATTTTTTAATCACCATTCGACGGCGACTGAGCCACGATTGCGCTTATAATCGTCGGTTTTCGCGTCGCGCTGTGCTGGAGATGGAGAGAGAGAGAGAGAGGGCAGCATGGCTGCGGTTCCACGGGCATGAGATCAAGCCGAGCTTCAGCACAGCGCTGCTCCACTAAAACCCTTCTGCTTAACGCTCCACCGTCGACAAAAACACCGCGATCCGGCGGGAAAAATCGCAAAATTGACAACGATTTTTTACCTGCCCACTAATTCCAAAGAAGTCGCCTGGATTTTTATTAAAAAAACATTGTCTCGAGGGCTTCCTAATTTCACGACTGATTAGTAAGGGCAAAAGTGTAGCCGTACGCCGCGCTCGGCTTTTCTACATACCTTTCTCTTGGGCATGTTGAGTTTGGGATATTTTTCTTCTTTTATGCAAAACTAACACGTTATCTTTAGTGATTCGGAGTTCACAGTTCAGGAGACTGTCGTCCGCTATGCACTAATTCTGTAGTAAACACAGAGCTACATTAGAGCCAGTGGTTGAATGGGAGGGTGGGGGCGGGGCCACGCTGTGACTGACGTTCCGCTTGTCCAATCAGCGGGCGTCTGGGTCCGCCACCGACGAGGCAGATTATTACCTCCGCTGTGCTTTTACGCGCGAAATCCTGAGGTAAATCCAACGGCGCATCTTCCTGTAAAAAGTTCCCCTTCCAACACGTTAAAAACCTATAGTTTGATGTGCCTTCTGCACCAAATAAAGCTCTACCATGCAGTACTGATGTGAGGAGGAATAGCTTACCGTTTAAGCCCAGTAATAAAGTCAGCCCTCCTTCATAACTATGTGTGTTTGCGCTGTATGGCCACAGCGTCTCTGCCTCAGTGAAGTTCACTAATTGCTGACTGTATTTTTTGATGAAGGTGAGCAGATGTATCTGCTTGCTTTGGTTATGAGCTCTATCTATGAAAACATGCTTAAGTGCAAATACAATGAAACATAAATTGCAGTTAGTATGTGGCAATCTGTAATAGAGAAAGGAAGCCACAAGACTTTTCTCACTTCTGCTTTATTCAAGCAGAGGCCTAATCTGTGTAAGTGTTTGGGTGCGGGTGTGTGTGTGTGTGTGTGTGTGTGTGTGCAAGAGATATTTAACTGCTTACTTCCTCTGTTGCTACACAGAGCAGAGACACCAGACCAGAGAAAACATCTCAGCCATCGATCGATAGATAGATAGATAGATAGATAGATAGATAGATAGATAGATAGATAGATAGATAGATAGATAAACTATCCAAAAGTGACACTATAGATTGGACATTGCTGGCTATTACTGTCACTCTTGAAATTTCTGTTTCTGCAGCCATAGGCCTACAAGGAATCCCACTCTAAAACATTTGGTAAGCTTCTTTTATTATATAGCCTATATAAATAGACAGTTGTGACTATAGAATCATATGCTGGTGTTTTGTTCACTAGTTGTCTAAAGGATTTGAACAGTATTTTTGGGGTAGCCTAGGCCTATTTGATTGATCTGATTACAGTGATAAAATTGTAATAACCTTCTAAATTCTTAAAGTCTTTAAGGGAAATTTTAGCCAAAAACTAATTCTGTCATAATTTTCTCACCCTTCACTTATTCCAAACCTTTATGATCTTTGTTCTGTTAAACACAAAAGAAAATATGTTGAAGAATGCTGGTAAACAAGCAGCTGGTAAACAAATTTTGAACAACTTGAGGGTGAGTAAATGATAATAGAATTGTAATTTTTGGATGATAGCTTTAAATTTTGTCATTTAGTTTGTAGATTCTGCTAATCCTGCTAATCTAAATCATTTATAGAGGAAGGAAGTGCAGTCAGTACGTTCAGTGTGTGTGTGTGTGTGTGTGTGTGTGAAGTTTCCATAACTCATTCAGTTCTGGTAAATTCCTCATTTCAGTTTGATTTCATTTATGCTTGATGTTCTGTTTGATTATGCTCTGTTTTTGTAGTAAGTATTAAAATGTTGATTCATTTGAAGCTAGAGCTGTGCTTTTCTGTGTAGGTGGCTATCATCAAAGACTATAGAAATACTATCATGCTCGGAGAAGCTTTCCTTCATGTTCTGAACTGCACAGAAGACATCACAAATCATGATGGACGTGCTCACACACACTTACCCACCCCCACGACCCGTCCTGACCCCTGCACAATGAATGCCGCTGCCAGATCTCCTCTGACACCACGAACTGTGAGAGGTGAGAGACCATTCTGGGTTATTAGGATGAAGTTGTCTAAAAATAAACTCATGATCATCTGACTGATGGCACTGGGAGATGTTTGTTTTATGCCAGGTAAAGCAATCTAGCTATTTTATTTGAACAATGGAGGAAAATTAATTATAGAATACGAATGTGGCCCAGGTCCTGGGGACAGTCAGTATATGTAAAAATACATTTTAGGAGGGAAGTGTGATGCTGCTGAGCATTTTAGCCCACAGATTGAAAAGCCACATAAATTGAGTAGAGTATACAGAACAGTTATAAATGCAGAATGTACAAAATTAACATTTTAAAGGGGTCATATGATGCGATTTAAATTTTTCCTTTCTCTTGTCATTACAAACCTGTATGATTTTCAGAGTACAAAAGAAGACTTTTTGAAGAATTTGTCAACTGAATATCCATACAATGTAAATAAATGGGTCCAAGACAACTTTCTTTTTATAGACAAAAAACACTGAGCCCTTCAAAACATTATCTTCTGTGTTACATAGCAGAAAGAAATATGTATGCAGGTTTTTAAATGACATGAGGGTGAGTAAATGAACACAAAACGTTTATTTTGGGGTGAACTATGCATTTAAAGTCACCATGAAACAATCAAGATGAACAAATCTTATTTTTCATGAAATATCACAGATATATCCATGCACATCACTGTTTTTTTAAAGATTCATGTGCCCCTACGTTTAATAAAAAACATTAACTTCCCCTCTCAACAACAATAACCTTCAACAACCAGTCAATCACATGAGACTGCATCAACTCACAAGACAACGATCCAATCAATTCCACATTGACAAAATTCCACCCTCTTTTTTCTTGTTTGACTCGTTACTCAGGTACACTTTGCAATAGAGAAGAAAAGATGATCAGAATTTAATTTGCATGTCGACTTTAAGTGATAATAATGTGCATATAACAGTGTATAACAAAATAAGCATATTTGCTAATATTCCAATTCAGCTTACAGCTATGACAATGCAAAAGAAGCTGTTTGAAGAAGTAGAAAGAAATCCAACCTAAATAAGAACATTTTGTCAAACTTTTCCAAGTGCTTCCTCATTTAGCTGGGTGTCTAAGTGAATTGCACAAAAGCGGCATTTGTATGGAGACATTCAAGCAGTCACTCAGTGAATTAAGACTCTTTGCTTCAGACTCTGGGCTTTCCCTCAAGTTTCCTCACAGTTTTTGTTAAGATGAAGGTGTTATAGCAGTGCCTGACATGTTTCTCTTCCTGTCAGCTGGCAGGCCCGAATGCCTGGAAAAGCAAGGGCAGTACCGAGCCTCTGCACCCAGCAACGCTATGCCCATTCTCAGCTGTAGCGGGGAGGATCACTTGGGCATGATGCTGTATTGCTCCTGGTGCTGTCCCAGCTTCTGCAAGAACTATCCAGACCTCCGGCTTGCTGGTGACCGGCTGGAGCACTGCAGTCCTCATAACCCAGACCTGCTCAACCCAACAGACGCCGGGCCACTGCTACAATCGCAGGACCTGAGTTCTCTGGAACCCTCTCTGGAAGCAGGTCAACAGGCAGAGGCTTTGACCCAGCAGGACGAGGAGTATCTTGTCATGGAAAGCGTTCAGGGTCCTGGCTGGGAGAGAAGGCTCACCAACTCCATGTTGAACGGCTATCTAGAAATCCAAATGCTGGAGGTGTTTTGTCAGCACATGCAAAACATGGCGTGCTGTGGATCATCATTGCTGAGCACTGACGTCATGCCGGCACTGGTGCCCACCAGCCTGACTGTAGCCAAAAGAAAAACAGCCAGTCAGGGAGAAGAGCTGGATTCTTCATCCAATAATGTTGTGCATTATTTAAGCGCTTGTTCAGCTCCAGCCACCTCCCACTTCAGCTCACCTGTGCTGCGAATCTCAGAAGCTGAGTAAGCCACCTCATGAACACACACACAGATCCTGCCCTCATAAAATGTCCAATGTTGGGCTCCTGTCTTTTGACCAACATACAAATATTTTAAGTTATCTGTGTTGTTAAAGGAATGTTCTGCATGCAATACCGACAGCACTTGTGGCATGTTGATAACTAGTGATTTAAAAAAAATATATTCCAATGAAGTACACAAGGCAAGGCAATGAACATTAACATACATCATGTTTCAAAAGTATATAGACATATGATTTATATAATTTGTGTTAACATGAGACATAGGGACTTTGTCCATGTAAAGTTATACACTTAGGATTAAAAGTTTTAAAATTTTTTATAAAAGAATAATTTTTTATACTCACCATGAAGGCTGCATTTATTTGATCGAAAATAAAATAAAACCACAATATTGTTAAATATAATTACATTATGTTTTTTTTTATTTTGTTATAAATTTATAAAACAAATGAATATATTCATTATTAAAAATCATTATTTTGTGATGGCAAAGCTGAATTTTCAGCAGTCTTTTCAGTGGTCTTCAGTGTCACGATCCTTCAGAAATCATTCTAAAATGCAGCTTTCCCGCTCGGGAAATATTTCTTATCATCAATTCTGAAAACAGTTGTGATGCTTTTTGTGGAAATTGTAATACATTTTTTTCCAGGATTCTTTGATGAATAGACAGTTCAAAAGAACAGAATTTATTTTAAATAGAATTCTTTTATTACATTATAAATGTCTTTACTGTCACTTTTTGATCAATTGAATTCTTCCTTGCTTAACCCCCCATTGTAAATAGTAAGTTGTATTGTACTGCACTTTTTTTTTTGCTTCATTTACAAATTTTGTTGACAGTTTAATTAATATTTTTCTAAATTCATCCTTTCCAAACCTCAGAGAATGACAAATTGTGTTGACAAAACAATTGCAAGCAACTCAGAAACATCTAAATATTTCTCCTCCTCTTTTTTTCTCTTTACTCATCCACCATCCTCCCCTAGCCTCTGCTCTTCCATTGTAGCCTCCATCGACATTAATAGCACAAGGTACTTTGGAAGAAGAGGAACCAAAGTCACACTGTCATGTGTATACCATGTATAGATAGACGTTTATAAATGTTACCACTTCCTCCTAAACAGCCAATCAACTGTTGTTTTTCTCCCTCAGTCCTGCTGCTGACTGCTACACTTTCTCTTTCCTAAAAAAGTGTTTGAAATGAAATTGAAACTTTATTAACTTATGTCCTTAGTTATGTTGCCATAATTCAGTTATATCCATTCTTTTCATTAGATGTTTGTGGTAATGTTTCTATAATGTGAAACTCTTCAATAATTGTTATTAAATACTGACACCTGCTGTTCATACTGTGGAATGACACCCAGACGGAGCGCAAATGCTGATATGTTGCTGGCGCCCTCTACTGGGAGCTTCGGGAACAGCGGCCAATGTCCCGATGAAAGATTATGTCATACTGTCCATGACATTGTCCTTCACCCAGAGCTGTGAAAATTCAATTTTTATGTATTACATCGATGTTTATAGCTACAATACGCGCACTGCATTCAATATGGTGTATTAAGCATTGCATTTTAATGTAGTAATGGATGGAAGAAATAAAACCTAAATGCCTTTACTGCCATGAATGTGCTGACATACTGATCTGACGTCACATTTAGGGAGGCACCGACATAACAGTTAATGGGCCATGAGTGTGTGTGTGTATGTGTGTGTGTGTGTGTGTGCTGATATCCTGGCAACGCACACAGAAGCCAAACTCACAGCATCATCAACAGGATTAACTGTTAACTGTGATCTGTAAATGTGTTTGCATGTGTGTGTGTTAATCTGTTCTGTGCCAACATGGCTACTTCACACTCTTGTAGCTGCTCTGTGGGCATCTAAACGGGCTCTTTAGCCTGGCACCATGTGGCAAACCATAATACCAGATGGACCGCTCTCTCTCTCCAGTAGTCCTGGAAACTGCCCAGGCTAGAATAACATTCAGTCTATTTCCTTGCCATATTTGGATGTCCTGTGGTACGGGACAGGAATGTAAATGCATATGGGTCAATGATGTGATGGCCATTTCTGCTACATTTTTTACAAATAAATTAAATACATTTAAAATAAATGCTATTTATAGACAAATAACTCAACACCTTCTTTTGAGATGTTTATGGCACATTTTTAATTTTATGAATTAAAATGAATTCAGACGTCAGTCAAATTTTGAAGTGAATTAAAAGGATGCAAATTGCAATTCCTAAAATGAAAAAATAAATAATAAAGAAAACTAAATTTTGAAATAAACAAGGCATCATGCTTTTGCAATTCTATCTATCTATCTATCACCTTAAAACTTATTTAAACAATGCATAATTCAAATCATGCATTTGCATAGTGCTTTTCACAATGCATAATTGAATTTAATGTAGCCTACAAAGTATTTTAGTACTTTTCATTTGGTTACATCTGTCATTAAATCAATATGTTGGAGAAAAGTATATAAACCCAATATGAGCACAAAGATTGTACATTTTTAGATCGTGGCACATGTGTTTCAAAGTATATTTTAAAGGATTTCTTCTTTCTGTAATCTCGGACGTCCTTATCTGTTACTGCTCCATAACCAGAGCCCCAGAACCCCCGTTCTGATTTCTCTTTCTGTGCCTTTCCGATCATTTGATGAGCAGCTCAGACTTGTGTTCTCCGTCTGTTTTATCGGGTGACCCGGTTTCCCTGGTTCGGTCGGTTGCGGTTACCTCACTGTGCTGCGCAGCTGTGGGTCCAGCAGGCGCACACTCCGACTTTTGCTATTCGAGTGATATTGGGCTGCGGTGACGTAAGCGAACGAGCGCGCAGAAATTTTCCAGACGCGGACAGGGGAGCTCGCGTAGACCCAAAACGGTCCAACCCAGAAAGAGAGAGACGCATACAAGCACGCATACCAAGTAGTCGTTTGCAAGGCACTCGGCTGCTTGTCGCGCTCAGTATCGGACCCAGTGGAGCTGTTCAGCGTTTATCGGTAGTGTCATCGAACAGTCCCCACGCTCACGGAACCGCTGACCCATGTGATACTGCAGCGTTGCGAGCGCGGACGGGAGGGGGGCGAGAGACACATTTCCCCCCTGCATCTCCACTCGGTAGACTGGAGAAGCAGGTGCACATTTTGGAGAAAGAGAGAGAGAGAGAGAGAGAGAGAGAGAGAGCGCGCGCTGGAGGGGGGGCGGGGTAGAGACGCGAGCGTGGATCTCTCACCGTCGCAGTCCTCCGCGAGGATGTATCCAACAGCGAGGCTCTATCAATGCAACGGAATCACATGTGCCCCTGTGATCTAACGGCGGTTCCGTTCTGTTTCTCTGGGTTCAGATGGTCCGCGCGTTCCATACGCAGTTCAACCGTGAAATCAACGCACACCAGCCATGGCGCTGGTCATGGAGCCCATCAGCAAATGGTACCCAAAGCAGGTGCTGGACTGGATGAAAGGTAAAAAATGTCCCCCCGCAGTGTCTCTGCATGACCTATAGCCGGTGGGATAGGAATGGGTGAGCGGGAAGAGTGCCTTGCAGTGATGTATTGATCGCGCTTGTGTGCCATTTTGCGCCTCTGCTCGGCGCACCATGGTGTGTGTGATCCGCACAGCACTACACGCGTCGCGCAAGAGGGGTGTGCGTGTGGTCTGGGTATGCGTGTTTTGTTTTGCAAAAAGATGAGCCAAAACGGTTATAATGGCACAAAGGACGACATGGCGTTTTCATACAGTGCCTACACACACACACACACACGCACACACGTGCGCACGCAGATAGTGACAGTGAGAAAGAAACAGAGAGGCTGCTTCCAGCCTCAGTGAATAAATCTCCCCCTCGCGCAATGATAACTAGCACCATGGACAGAACCAGGCCGTCGCGCGCTGTGCTGCGCTGCGGATGCGCGTAATCTAGGGACTAGAAGAGGGATGACGGTATCTGTGGAAGCCAGCTGAGCATTGACAGTGCCCCCATTGCGAACATTTATTCCTTTAAAATAACTTGTATCTGTGTTTATGGTTGACTATACATGGGGTTTAATATTAGTATCTTTTTCAGATTTACTAGCAAGTGTTTCGATTCCTGTGCTTGACTACAATCTATTCACTTTTCACAGTACATATAGTGCCTATTGCTTTGAAGCTATAACAACTATTCCATTGTTACTGAGAACAGACTGTAGATTTCTTACTTGAATTTTATATTAATGCTACCTATCTCTGTTTTAGTAACTAAAAAATGGTGTAGAAACAATTTTCACTCAGAAATTGCTAGCAAACTTCACAATTACAAAGAAACAGTATGTAACACATTGTGGTTACACTTTATTTTAAGGTGTCCTTGTTACACCGTAATTATATATTTAAGTACTGAGTAATATTAATTAGCTACACGTACTTACTATATTGTTAGGGTTAGGATTAGGGTTTGGCTTAAGGTTACTTGCAGGTAACTGTGCATCATTTATTGTTATTATAATTATAATAGCCTACATCATGTAACATGTATAACAAGGACACGGTGGCATTTTGAAGTAGACTAATTGAAATAGTAGCCTATTTTCTTGTGAAAAAAATACAGTATATGTACTAGTTGACCTACGTATTTCTTATGTACTAATACGAATCCTAATAGTTATTGTCTATTTCAGCTTAACCTGTGCTTATTTTCATGAGAGACTATAGCGTCTGTCCCAATGGTTAGTAACAATTCTAATTTCACTAGTTACTGTTTCTTTTTACTTGTCATATCATTTTAATCACTAGTCAGAATGGCTACTTTTAAAATTCAGTTAAAATATAAGTAGACATAATTAGAACAGAAAAATATGTACTACTGTATATTCAGTTAGTACTAGGAAAACTGGATTATATACATTTATTTCCCTGGTAACAATTCTTTTTCTTCTTGTCATATACTACCACATGTCAGAATGGTTACTTCATTCAATTACAATATTAGTATTAATAATGACTTTTTGAATGTCATACAAAAAATATGTACTACTGTCTGTTCAGGTAGTACTAAGAAAACTGGAATTGATACTGTTATATATTTGAGTATAAACAGTATTACCTAATTATTGAGAAAGTCACAATTATGCTTGAAGAGTTCATTTGCAAAAAAAAAATAAAAAATTTCTTCAGAAATCACGTTTTATTTTATTGCGCATTACAAGTAATATCATTGCTAAAAAAAATATTTTTCTTCTTGTCATATACTACCACATGTCAGAATGGTTACTTCATTCAATTACAATATTAGTATTAATAATGACTTTTTGAATGTCATACAAAAAATATGTACTACTGTCTGTTCAGGTAGTACTAAGAAAACTGGAATTGATACTGTTATATATTTTAGTATAAACAGTATTACCTAATTATTGAGAAAGTCACAATTATGCTTGAAGAGTTCATTTGCAAAAAAAAAATAAAAAATTTCTTCAGAAATCACGTTTTATTTTATTGCGCATTACAAGTAATATCATTGCTAAAAAAAATTTTGTTTATCGGATTTTGCAAATTAACTCTTCACTTATTATTAATAATGAAAAATGATATGCTATAGGAACATAAAAATGTATACTATTTAGTTTGAAGGCAAATAGGTTAAAACAGCTTTACAAAACCCTCTGCCCCATACACACTCTCCAGAAGAAAGCAAGAGAGAGTGTCCGTATGCTGCTTCCAGACAGGAATGCACACTGTGCAGGATTTGTCATGCACTCATAGCTCAGGGATGTGGACTTGGCCTTTCCTGTTTAGGAAACACTGATGACATTTTAAAAGCAACACAGTCTTAACAATTGGTATCTGATTGGAAATCCTTTTCCATCAATGACATGTTCTTCTTTAGATGACATGTAAAGACACACTGATGGATGATACACAGATGCTATAAGTAGAGCATAATGGAGCAGCTGTGGTGGAGAGACAGAGGGCCAAAATACCAGCGAGATCAGACGTAATCTGAAGTGAAGTTTAAGGGCATTAGTGCATATGACATTCAGCTGCTCATAATCTCTACCCAATGAGCATTTCAAACGTCAAATAGCCTTTGCCACCAATCTAATAATGAACAAGTGTACACAGGAGAATCAATAATGCTTGTGATCTTTATTTCCAAAACAGCCTTACTGTAATGAATTTTTTTTGTAGATGCATGTAGCCCGTTATATGGCTCTCAGGCCATAGATGGGTCATTTTCTCTTTCTTTGCTATTATTGGTATTACTGGCATGTAAGTTCATGTAATCAATGAATCAGTGTTTCCTTTAGAATCAATGTTTATATTCAGCGAAGAATTCGCAGGATTCAATAAATCCCGTCTTAAAGGTGGGGTAAGCGATTCCTGGTAGCCAATGTTGACATTTGAAATCATCAAAACAAACACGCCTCGCCCCTATTTTGATAGCTCCGCCCCACATATACGTACGCAACCCAGGCAACGATTAGTTCTGTGAAACAAAGCAAAACCAATGTTACACTGTGTCTTCACTGGACGCAAGTGGCGCGGCGCGACAAAATACTATAGAACTCATTATAATCAGTGATGCTGTCTACACCATAGAATATAATAATAATAATAATAAATTACATTTATATAGTGCTTTTCTAGGCTCTCAAAGCGCTTTACATTGTCAGGGGGTATCTTCTCATTCACCACTAGTGTGCAGCATCCACCTGGATGATGCAACGGCAGCCATAGTGCGCCAGAACGCCCACCACACACCAGCTTACTGGTGGAGAGGAGACAGAGTGATGAAGCCAATCAGTAGATATGGGGATGGTTAGGAGGCCATGATGGTCAGAAGCCAATGGGCAAATTTGGTCAGGATGCCGAGGTCACACCTCTACTCTTTTCGAAAGACATCCTGGGATTTTTAATGACCACAGAGAGTCAGGACCTTGGTTTAACATCTCATCCGAAGGACGTGCTTGTTGACAGTATAATGACCCCGTCACTACACTGGGGCGTTAGGACCCACACAGACCACAGGGTGAGCACCCCCTGCTGGCCTCACTAACACCTCTTCCAGCAGCAACCTAGTTTTCCCAGGAGGTCTCCCATCCAGGTACTG
>NW_015505409.1:482447-503436 GCF_001515645.1 Sinocyclocheilus grahami
CGTCCAGTGTACTAGACAGACTTTAGCTGCTGCGGCGCAGACACGGTGTTACTCACCTATCGAGAAGAAACAAAGCAACCTCGGCGTCCGATCGCAGGCCTTCCACTCCTTGAGTTCTCTCCAGTGCTGGAAAGCTGATCCAATATTTACACGGGTCCTACTTCTTGCTTTATCATAAGCCTTCTTTTGTTCCGCAGACGTTTTCCTCTTTTGGTTTTTATCCGCCATCTCTATCTTTCTGTTGCTCGGCTCGGCTAATGTCCGTCCTGTGCACTGAACGCTCTCTCCTCCACATCATGAGTAGACACGCCCCTTACTGCTGATTGGCTACAAGTTTGTTTTGCTACTCGGCCCGAATCAGTTTTCTAAAGCGTTTTTGAAAAATCGCTTACCCCACCGTTAAAGCAGCACTATGTAACTTTTTCTGTTCAAAATTTGCAAAATGTATATAATGAGCGAGTACATCATGAATTCATCTTCCAAACCTCGTTTTTGTCTTATTCTTATACTGTATATTTGGTGTAATGAAATGTGTTTATGCGGTTCAAAAAACACATTATTTTCCACATACAGTACATTATTGTTTCTCCTCAATGCCCAGACTTTCTGAAACGCGTAGATTTTTACAAAGCTCATCGGTCTGAAAAGCGAGGTGTGCTCTAATTGGCCAGCTATCCAGTGCATTGTGATTGGCCGAATACCTCAAGCGTGTGACGGAAATGTTACGCTCCTTGCCATATTGTGATGTCTTGTCCCGGCCGGAGCAACGAGACAAAAACATTAAAACCTATAATAAACGAGGCATTTGTTGCATCCAGTGGGAACATAATTACGGATTATAATGACTTACACTGTTTTTTTACATAAAACCATGTCTGCATTTGTGATCGGAGAAATGACAAACTACAAACGCTACTCTACACTGTTCAAAACTTTTTAATAATCAGTGGCAAATTATTTAAATATGAAAAACGTACTTACAGTCTGTGAGTCAGAACAGCCGGCATTGTAGTCTACTCTACCAGGATCAGGAAACAGTCCTCCATAAAATGTGCTGCACACATCTGAATATTTGGGTTGAACTGTTCTGGAACAGTGTTGTAAATACAACTTAACCACTGATTTCTAGTTGTGTCCTCTTTTGGAAGGCCAAACAAAGTAGTTTCGCATTCACAATGAAACACACAGCGCCTTTACGATATGGCGGTCGGAGGCAACAACAATACTACAGCGAGAATAAAAGGAAAAATTTAAATAGCATCATATGACCCCTTTAAGACGTGGCTGATAAGAGTCATATGTTCGTAAATCAGATTACACTGATCATGCTGTTTGTTTATAATTCACTAAAGAGAACCAGCTCATAAAGAATCATTTGTTTGTGAATCGGGTTACCATGGTCAGGCTGTATGTTTTTAGTTCACTGAAAAGAGACGGCTGTTAAGAGGCAATTATTTGTGAATCAAGACTACACTGATAGTGCTGTATGTTTTTGATTAATAGAAAAGGACTGGTTCATAAGAGTCATTTGTTCGTGAATCTGTCTACACTGTTGATTTGTGTGCAAACCTGTGAGGATATCTCAAATGAAAGATAACTTCTTGACAGACTTCAAACTCACAAACTAAATAAAATTGCCTAAAATGTAAAATATGCTGTTGAAAAGCAGTGCAGGATCACTGATTAGTTCTGCATTTTAGGTAACTAGGTTTAGTCACAGTCTTCAACCGGTGTGCCCAGGAGGGCCACCAGATGACTGTGTTCTGGGAGCACATGGCTTGTGTTGTGTTTGTCTGTTGCCATGTGCTCTCTCCTGTCTATTGTCTGGCCCCTCCCATCTTGTTACCTCGTTATTGTTTTAGTTGCTCCACCTGTGTCTCCCTCGTTAGCCTCCTCGTTTGGTTCCTATTTATTCTCCTTGTGTCTGCCGTCCTGTGCTGATCCGTCATTTCTCATTGTGTGTGTTTCGTGTCTGCATGTGTGCAGCTTTAGCTCTGCCTGTCTGTTTTTCCCCCTCGGGGTGGTTTGAGTTTGTTTTTGTTTCATTTGTTACTAAAATAAAATACCATTTCTCCAGCGATTGAGTCCTCGCTTCATCTCCCCGCACGCACCGTGACAGAACGGATCAGCCCACATGGGGACTCAGCGGAGAATGGGCTCACACCGCCTACCGGTCTCTACTCCCCCTCTACGCCCCCTCTACCAGCGCATGCTCCAGCTGGAGACCCTGAGCTCCCGTTTCATGGCCAGTTGTGCAGGACGGTTTACATTTTCAGGAACTCGGTTCAGTGTCTCAGGAGCAACTGTAAAGTAGCTGCTTATGGATAATTTTCACAATTACTGCTGACAAAGAGTTTGTCAGACCTCAGAGCGCCTGGTCCAGGGTCAGTTTGCCGGCATGCATGGTTGCTATTTTCAAACTTTGCATCAAATTTGTTCAAGATTCTGCACAATCAAATATCTGTCAACGTGACTGGTTTGCTTTTTTATGTTTCATGGCCAGTTGTGCAGGACGGTTTCCATTTTCAGGAACTCGGTTCAGTGTCTCAGGAGCAACTGTAAAGTAGCTGCTTATGGATAATTTTCACAATTACTGCTGACAAAGAGTTTGTCAGACCTCAGAGCGCCTGGTCCAGGGTCAGTTTGCCGGCATGCATGGTTGCTATTTTCAAACTTTGCATCAAATTTGTTCAAGATTCTGCACAATCAAATATCTGTCAACGTGACTGGTTTGCTTTTTTATGTTTATTATGTACTGTTTTTCTCCTAAATTGTATTTATTATTTCCAGTTTTTGGCTAGCTGCCATTGCCATATTTCTGTTATGTGTATATTTCATTCTTCGTTTTTTTTTTACCCTTGGTAGAATGCCAATAAAAAAAACTTGCAGAGATGTGGCATGTGCTGATGATGTCTGTAGGGATAATCTGCCTCCTCTAACATTACAGACATCTTGTAATATAAAACTCTGCTGAGTGCCCAGTTTTGACCTTTACAGCTTACATTTGAGAAATCATCATGCAGGTTGACATATGATAGGATCTTAAAGCCCAAGATGACAGTTAGGACTGTGGCTCTGCATTTGGTTCAACAGTTCAGTGAATTTTTTTGTTGAGGTTATTCCTTAAGGTTGCATTAAATATTCATTGTAGTTATGATAAGTGTTTAGTTTAACAGAAAAAAACATTGTCAATGTATTATTTGGAGATGATCTGTCTGCAGTGGTTCTTCCCAGAGTTCATTGTTACTGCTACTCTACTGTCGCTTATCAGAGCATTTATCTCCACTGTTCTCTTTTAACAAATTGAGTGCACACTCCATAAGCCCTAGTGGTGCACCTGTTTCATCTAATAAAATCTTTCCAGAGACCTAGGCATTTCATTTGCAAACCTATTCAGCTTGTTTCTATCTCTTCATATTTTAGGGTTAAATAACAATACACCAGGGCCTTGGTCAGGTGTTTAAAGCGTGACTTTACAGATTTGTAACAGGCTTGTTACCTGCACAGAGATATCCATTAATTTGTCAGCAAAAGTTTGCCAGATAACAGAAAACTACAGATCATACTTCCACATTTTTGTATCCGTGCGAAAGATAATGCCATAGCTCTGTTTTCTCAAGTCCAATTTAAGTTTTTAGTTTTCATCTTTCATCTTGTCAGTGGTGAATTACCCCTTTACTTTGCCTCTTCAGAAAAACTGCTATCACACTACTTTCACTGTTTCTGCAGTATATAGCATGCACATTTTCTGTAAGCATGGAAATCCCAGATGAGCTGTAATACATTTGCCAAAATGTGCGTTATACAATAGAGCTCACTGCCCTGAATACTGTATCCTGTAATAGAAAGTGTTCAACTTTACCTTTAATTTGCTGTGTAATAAATATATCAGAAGAAATAATGACTCAACTCAGTATTTAATCGGACTGCCAAGAATTAAGACATAAGACATTGCATAAAACACACACACACACACACACACACACACACACACATATATATATATATATATATATATATATATTTATACCCCCCTGTACTTTTATTAAATTTCACACGAAGCGTGCCGTTTTTCTCCAAAAATTATATATTGTTACACCCCATTGGACTTTTCTTCTGTTTTCATCCCTCATGTGCTCTGTGTGATCTAGTTTCCCTCATGTTTGATTGTGTCATTTAGTTCAGGTGTGTGTCATTAATTATCTTCATTTGCTCCCGTATTTAAAATGTAGTCTGTCATGTCTTCCTTGGTCCGGTATTGTTGATGTTACCCTGTGTGTTAGATCCTGTTCTTCGTGTGGATTACCATTAAAAGTATTTGTTGTTATAATCTTCATCATGCCTTCATCTCCCTAACAGCAGTATTGTAACAGAATACCGGACCACAAAGAATAAGTAAGTGGCGTCTCCCCCTCGTTCAGTTTTATTTTTAGTTATGGATATCGCCAACCTATTCATCGCCCTATACTGTCAAGACCTTCCCATTTTGGACTATGCTGTTGAGTTCAGCCAGCTCACCCTTTTAACAGCTTTCGATGACGCGACACTGAACTCACTGTTCTGGATCGGGGCTAATCACCACGTCGACCTCCCAGACACCACCGGACTGTGCTGGAGGGAGGCAATCATTCGGTGTCTGGAGAGCGTCTACCCCCGATCCAGAACACAGCCAGACACAGAGCCCAGCCCACCATCACCCCGCTGTGCGGAGCAAGAGCCTGAGCGCGCCGCGACCGACAAGCCATCACCAACTGGAGCGACAGAGCTGAGGATTGCCTCGGAGCCAGAGCATCAATCGACGTCAGACCATGTGCGAGAGCCGGCTACAGTGCTCGCCACGGAGGAGAGCGTGGAGGGAAGCTCCGCCCACTGCACCATGGCTGAGGGTGAGCCGAGCTCAGAGGACTGTTTTTTGGATATATATGCAGACATGCCCCCTCTTCTCCCGCCTTCGTCAGATATCTCTGTCTGCTCTGAACTATCTGTCTGCCCTGAACTGTCTGCCTGCCCTGAAACCACCCCGGAGGTCATACCCCTGTGCGCAGCGCTCCCAGTGTTGGGAGTCGCGATGTGGTGTGTGTGGGCGGCACACACCTTCCCGGAACCCTCTACCTGTCTGGATTTCCCACCCACTCTCCCTCTCCTGTCTCCTCCTGTCATCTCTGCCTCAGCCCCGCCACCGCTGCATCCCCACCATCACCCCGCTGTGCGGAGAGCAAGAGCCTGAGCGTGCCGCGACCGACAAGCCATCACCAAGTGGAGCGACAGAGCTGAGGATTGCCTCGGAGCCAGAGCATCAATCGACGTCAGACCATGTGCGAGAGCCGGCTACAGTGCTCGCCACGGAGGAGAGCGTGGAGGGAAGCTCCGCCCACTGCACCATGGCTGAGGGTGAGCCGAGCTCAGAGGACTGTTTTTTGGATATATATGCAGACATGCCCCCTCTTCTCCCGCCTTCGTCAGATATCTCTGTCTGCTCTGAACTATCTGTCTGCCCTGAACTGTCTGCCTGCCCTGAAACCACCCCGGAGGTCATACCCCTGTGCGCAGCGCTCCCAGTGTTGGGAGTCGCGATGTGGTGTGTGTGGGCGGCACACACCTTCCCGGAACCCTCTACCTGTCTGGATTTCCCACCCACTCTCCCTCTCCTGTCTCCTCCTGTCATCTCTGCCTCAGCCCCGCCACCGCTGCATCCTGGCAGCCCCTCTGCTCACTCTCAGCCCACCATCTGTGCGGTGGGATCGCCGCTGGTCCACCAGTCTCCATCGGTGTCGTGGCTGGAGGATCCCTTGTCTCTGCCTCCAGCCTCTGAGTCCCGCACTCTGCCTCAGCCCGTCGACCCAGCAACTCCACCATGGCTCCTAGCTCCCTCCTCCCCACTGTGGCCCGTCAGTCCACCATCTCTGCCGGGCTCCCTTGTCCCTCCGGCTCCGCCTTGGTCTGTCTTCGACCATCCACCGCCTCGGGACTCCACTCCTCCGCCTCAGTCGCCAGAGCAATTTGCTCCACCTTGGCCCTCCGCCTTAGCCCTCCCCGTGGCCCTGGCTCATCGGCTCTCCGTCTCCACCTCGGGCTCCACCAACACCTGCTCTGTCGCCGTCGGTCGGCCCCCTGGAGTCGGCAGCCCTTCCTCCACCCCTCCTGGCTCCTCCCTCCGTCGGCTCCACCGTGGGCCACCATCAGGGCTGTGGCCTGGGTCACACCTGGCTCCTCCTGCTCCCTCCTGGCTTCTCCCTGGCTCCTCCCTCCGTCAGCTCCACCCTGGACTTTGGTTGTCGTCGTCCTCCTCCCGGGTGTCCGTCCTCCGCCAGAGCCTCCACCTGTCTTGTCTGTCTGCCTTTCTGCTAGCCCTTCACTGTGGATTACCATTAAAAGTATTTGTTATAATCTTCGTCGTGCCTTCGTCTCCCTAACAGCAGTATCGTGACACATACACACACACACACACACACACACACACATATACAGTGGGTACGGAAAGTATTCAGACCCCCTTAAATTTTTCACTCTTTGTTATATTGCAGCCATTTGCTAAAATCATTTAAGTTAATTTTTTTCCCTCATTAATACACATACTGGTTGGGATGTTTTGAAACCAACCGCTGGGTCAAAACAACCCAATAGCTGGGTTTGTCCCTTTTTAACCCAGCGCTGGGTTATATTTAACCCAGCATTTTTTAGAGTGTAGTATTCTATTTGAACACTGCATTTTTCTTATTCAAGAGATAATACTTTAGAACCTGTAGTTGAGGTTCACAGTTTCATTGCAATTTGGCAAATCTATTCATCAAGCTAACCTTGTAGGGCACAATTAAAGCAGACCCATAAAATCAAAATGTGGACATTCATGGCTTTTAGTTCATGTTAGCTTTGAGGCCATTGCCTTTTTTATTCATGTATTTGAAAGAAAAAAAATCATACACTCTTTAAAATATCACATTAGAACATGATGTTTCACTAGGAAATGATCCCATCTATTCAGCAGATGCTTTTATTCACAGTGACTTATACATATTGCATTCAAGGTACATATTTGATCATTTCTTGCTTTCAAACCCGTGACCTTGGCGTTGCTACCACTGTGTTCTACTATGAGCTACAGGAAGGCTGAATATGAAATAACACTTTACTCGTCAAGCCTTTTCATGGGATTTTCAAGAACACAGTGGTTCTTAATACAGACTGGATTTCTAAAAACATACGTTCTAAATAGACAAGACTGGCTGTCTAAAGGGGACATGAGAATAAAAGTGAACTCAAAACCAAAGAGGTCAGGCCAGTTTAGAAGATGAACTCCATTTAAACATTCTCTTCTGTGGTGTTTCAAGCACTGCAAAATAACTTATTTGATGAATGCCTTCAGTTTAATAAACCCAAAACAAATTGATTGCATTGGTGGGGAAAGTGCTCTGCTCTTCCTAACCTTATCTGAACTGAGCGTTTTATCACTCATTACCTGCTCTTCCTGAAGCTCTCAAGGTCAGGTACTCTCACCAATACAGAACACTCCGGGCACTCATTTAAAATAATTTCAAATGGTGGATCACCTTTCATGAACCAAAATAAAATGTATCTAAAATCATTCTCCACCAGACATACATAGTCCTCACCAGCAATTTCTTAAGTTTTTAAATGTCTGGCCAGGGGCGATTTAGGATTTCAACCTGTCACAGTGCTTTCTGCTGAGTTTCAGTTTGACGCAGCTAAATTAAGTTTGTTAAGAAATAAAAATAAATAAAAAATAAAATCATAAAATGTAATTTACATGGGAAATTCAAATACCAAAATCTACTGAACACAAACTGAACTACAGCAATAAACTGGATTAATTTAGATGTGCTGGGTTTGTGTGTGTGTAATTTGCCTGAAGCCAGACAGACGTCGATTTGCAAACAGTAGGTGAGTATTTCACATATGTTAAAAATGCCTTCTGCTCTCACATTACAGGCCTGTTTCATGGTGCACATGGAGCATGTAAGCAGCATGCATACATTTTGGTGCCCATATAAAGAGGGCAGTATTCAAACTGCGTCTAAGCAGCATGACTGTAAAGACATGCAATTTCACTTTTGTTCCTGATGAAATCAGCCTAAAATAAATAGTGAACGCACTAAAACAAATTATCTCCACAGTGTTCTGCAATAAACCTGGTGTTTCTGAATGAATCTTTGTGAATGATTCAGGGAGTCACTCATAAGGACAGTCACTTTTTTCTTTTCTGAATGAATCAGTGTATTTGCATGATTCAGTCGAATGATTCACTGACTCACAGAGATTGTTATTTGTCACCACATTCAATAGTATAGATTTTTTGTTTTTGAAAGCAGTCTCTTATACCAAGACTGCATTTACTTGATCAAAAATACAGTAAAAACAGTACTATTGAGAAATATTACTAAATGTATAAGAACAGATTAATATATTTTAAAAGACCATTTATTCCTGTAATGGCAAAGCTGAATTTTTGTTACATGATTATTACATGATGTCTTCTGTATTAGGTAATCCTTCAAATATGCTCATAATGGCGCTCAAGAAACATTTCTTATTATCAGTTATCACCACCACAGTTGAAAACGGTTGTGCTGATTAATATTTGTGTGAAAACTGTAATATATTATTTTCTGGATTCTTTGATGAATAGAACATTCAAAATAACATTTATTTGAAGTAGAAATGAACTTATAATTGTCTTTACTGTCTAATAGAGAATCTAAGTGGGGCTGTAGAACGTTTTGGAGATATCATGAAGAAAAGACTAGAGAGTCAACATTAATGACATGTCATGTGTGCTCACTGGGATGATCAAAGAAGTTTAAATACAGGTGGTGAACAGATTTTAAAAAATGATCCCAAGATGTCCGGTGTCCACAGTGGGGTGTATCAGAAGCTGAAACAGCAGCAGCTGGCCTTGGAATGATTGGATGTTTGTGAGCATATGTGTTTGAGTGAGCATTTGATCATTTTCGAAGGGGTTTCCTCACGATGACTCACCTCTCTCAGTGGGAGGGACCTGATACATTTTCCCTTTGTCAGCTGTTCTTAGATCAGCGTAGAGTAATGTGTTAGCACAGATGTGAGATGGTGGGCTGTAAACCAGAAGAGTGGACTTGAAGAGATTGTGTGTGTATGTGTGTGTGTTTCTTAAAGGAGGCTATACTCGCAGAGAACTGAATGTAATTATGCATGATAATTAGCATTTTTTCTATGATGAAGTACTCTCTCCAGTTCTAGCTTAATATGCATAGACAATGACACTGGAAAAAGGTGAAAATGGGCAGTTTATACATCTGTGATCTATCTCTACCTGATCAAATGCTTAAAAATCACACTGTAACAACTGATTTTTCAAAGAATTAAATAAAACCACGGCTGCTGGGTTTGGTTTACGAGAAAATACAGTTTGAGTCTTTCTACTTCAGAATTTCTTGTTTAATTCAATGTGTTACTTGCTGCTTCTTTATAATTATTTGTGAAAATTACTAACACATTTTTTTCCCAGTGCACTTTTGGCTGGTGAAATCTGATTGATTTAGTTATTTAATTTATGCATTTAATATTTTATAAAATATATAAACCCTAGTAAAAATGAATATACTAAAATGTATTTGAAATAAATTGATTTAATGCTAAGTATATACTTCAAATACATTTACATATTTACATAGATAAAAATACCCTTTAATTGTACTTTTAGTATACTAAAATGGTAAACATAAAGTCTGCTAAATTGGAACAACTAATTTTGTGCATTTTAATTGTGCAACTAAAGATCTATTTAAGTATATTTGTTTGTGCTAAAGTGGAACTATTGCAAGTATCATTGATTTAATGCTAAGTATATACTTCAAATACATTTACATATTTACATAGATAAAAATACCCTTTAATTGTACTTTTAGTATACTAAAATGGTAAACAAAGTCTGCTAAATTAGAACAACTAATTTTGTGCATTTTAATTGTTCAACTAAAGATATATTTAAGTATATTTGTTTGTGCTAAAGTGGAACTATTGCAAGTATACTTCAGGCACGCTTTAAATATCTTGCATTTAAAGACTGATATTATTTAAAGATCATACAATTCTCATCAGTAGTGACATATTTCGTAGTAAAACCCATTTTAGGCTTAATATTTAGAAATTTGTACATTGTACACAAGTAGTACTGCTGTAACGGAGCCGACGAGATGAGAGGCGTACTTTATTCTTAAACATGGTCAAAAAACAGGCAAGGTTCTGACAATGGCAAACAGGTATGGCACAGGCGAGACAAAAGTGTAATCCAAAAACAGGTGTGGTTGATCAACGGCTAACAGTATCCAGAGGGCTTGACAAGAGGGGTAATCTGATAACACGAGCTGTAGTCCAGGCAAGGTGCAAACATAGTCCAAATGACAAGACGAGATAAATCCAAGACAGGCAGATAATCAGGTAACATGCAATCACAAGACAAGACTAGACTAAACTATGAACTAAGACTAGAACTAGGAACTAGACAAAACTTCAGATAGGAAACTGGCTCCGTAAAGTGCTACCACTAGGAGAGCGATAAACGCAAACAATACTCGGCGAGAGGAAGTCCATGGCTTATAAAGCGTGTCTCATTGGATGCAGCTGTGTGTGTGTGTAATCAGTGCAATGGATGATGGGAAATGCAGTCCAGGGTGGCAATTGGCCGGAAGGCCACAGACTGGATTCGTGACAACTGCAAATAAAGTAATATAAATTTTATATAAATTAGTCTCGAGCGATATGTCAGTAAATAGATTTGAACTATACCTAGTACGAAATATATATCTTTTTTATTTATTACCTTTTTACTAGGGCAAATATGCAATATAAATATATATTTAAATATTTCATTTTTATTTTTATGAAACCTAGTTTAGAAATACAATGGTGGCCAAAATTATTAGAACATTAGTATTTTCACCAGCTAAAAAATGCTCAGTTATTTCTATCTTTTGCTGTAGTGTGTCAGTAGGAAATATCAGTTTGCATTTCCAAACATTCATTTTGCCATTAATTGTAATAATCCAGTGAGATTTTTTGTCTGACAACAGCCAGTGCTCCACAGAGATCTGATCTGATCATCATCCAGTCTGTCTGGAATGACATGAAGAAACAGAACAAACTGAAACAGACTAAATCCAGAAGAACTGTGTCAACGTCTCCAAGATGCTTCAAGAGACCTACTGTTCAAGAGCTGTTGTCAGACAAAAATCTCACTGGATTATTACAATTAATGGCAAAATGAATGTTTGGAAATGTAAACTGATATTTCCTACTGACACACCACAGCAAAAGATACAAATAACTGACTTAAAACCATTTTTCAGCTGTTGAAAATACTAGTGTTCTAATAATTTTGGCCACCGCTGTAAGGCATTCCCTCCTAATGTTCTATTCAATGGCATACAGAGGGAGCGTTCAAGAAACCGTGTGCAAAGACTCATCATATTCGCAATTCTGTTGGATGTTACAAGTGCAAAAATTTCCTTTAGCTGTTAAAACATCTTGTGTGTAAAATGCACGTCTATGGTTGCAGTGTATGTATGCGTGCGCCTTTCCAGTATGGACGTGTGTATGTGTGTGTAGGACTGTAGGAAATGGAGGCCTTTATCATTCCCTGTGCAGGCTTACCTCCCCGTCTCTAAGCAACGGTTGCCAAGCAGCCCGTATAGCTGGAGCAGAACGGGAGAATGAAGAGAATGAGCACGAGAGAAAGTCTGTTTAGCTGAAGGACATCCTACACACACACACACACACACACGTCAGGAAACGAACACACAGAGCTGGTTCTGAAGGACAGAGCGTGTGTGTATCCGTGAGTTCTGAATGTTCCATCTGAAGAGTCTCTCAGCCAAAGAACGTGTGTGTGTGTGTGTGTGTGTGAGAGAAATGCAGGTGTGTGTCTCTCTTTCTGAGAGACGTGTCTGTAATCACTAAGTGGTTTATCATCTTTTTTTAGGATAAAGCACAAACTGTTACAGGAATTAGCCACTTGACATCACTTGTGTTTGCGCGTTGCGTGTGTGTGTGTGTGTGAGCGTTGTGTATTAATCATCTTAATGACAGCTCTCTGTATAGAGAGAAGCGCCATTACACTGGGTCACGTTTTAAGTTTATTACATGACATAAATGAATTGATCACATGGTTGTGTTGCACTTTTCTTTCTCTCAGGGTTGGACGACTGTTTGCTGCAGTATATGAGGACGTTTGAGAGAGAGCAGATAACCGGAGAGCAGCTGCTTCACATCACCCATCAGGAGCTGGAAGAGCTTGGCGTGACCCGCATCGGACACCAGGAGCTCATTCTGGAGGCTGTGGACTTACTCTGCGCACTGGTGTGTGTGTGTGTGTGTGTGTGTAAAAGAGACTGGCTGTGATAATGATGTGTTTGTTTTGTATTAATGACACAACAGACATTTTAATCAAACTCCACTTAACACTGAATGATTAGCACCCAGCGGGGATCTCCCAACTAGTACACAAAAAGAGGAGAGAGTGTGTGGAGGGAAGGGAAGATGCGTTTTTGGTTTTGATTGGCTGTGGGAGGAATTCATGCATCATAGAGAGAGAGTGAGAGAGAGAGGAGTTAAATCGAACTAGTTAACATCCTCACAGATGTTCATGCAAATTCATCTCAGAAGCAGAATACAGGTTTTTTAGTAAAGAGACGTTTGGAGTTAAAAAATAAGAAGTGGACAGCAATAAATGTAAATGGGGTCCAAAAAATTAATTTTAATTTATTATATTTAGATTTTAGTCAGTAATTTTAGTATGTTAACTTAAACAACTTGAACATATTGGAAGTCTTGCATATTTTTTAATTTTAATTTGATCTAAATTAATTAAAATTAATGAAAACAACTTTTACTCATTTTTAATAGTAGTAAACAATAAAAACACCACTTGACATTGAAATGCCTGTTTCTACAGACTTCAGTTTAAAGTAAATATATTAAATATAGAAATATAAAATTAATAATGATATTATAACAAAAATGATACATTTGAAAAAATATACAATATCAATTTAAACTGGTATCTTTTTTAAAGATTTATTTTTGGCATTTTTGCCTTTATTATGACAGCACAGATCAGAAGTGACAGAAAGTGAAGTGGTAGAGAGATAGGGGATGGGATCGGGAAAGGTCCTCGATTCGGGATTCAAACTCAGGATGCCCGTAGCGTGATGGTGCAGTATTTCAGTGCGCTGTGGCCACAAGGCTATCAGCACCGTTAAAATGGTATCTTATACATTAGAGTCACCAGTCTGTCAACCACTTAGCTAAAATAAGGGTTTTGGCTTTAAAAGAAAATAATATTTGAAAAACGTGCATACCTCACAAGACCCAATAGAAATATTTCAGCATCCCTGATACACAGACCATGTGACACAGACCATGTGAGGCACATCCAAAGTTAATTAAATGCATCAATTAAATTCATCTTGAAAATTCGACTATTTTTCAGCAGTCTACACAATAGAAAATAAAAAATGCATTATAGAATCTCGCTGGAATGTGTTATTGGATATCGTGAGGTGAACAGAATAAAAAAAAACTAAAGTGGAAGTAAAGCAACACACAACGGCTGCCCTCTGAAGCACCATCTCAAAGTCTTTTTCTCCTCATAAATGTTGCATTGAACCTTCTTTAAAACAAGAGTCACCTGTCACCAGATCATTCCTAAATCCTCACAGGATTCTGCTGACCTTCCGGAGTTTGTTCTTTTAAAATCTTTCGCTTTGCTTTGGGTCTCTGCTATTTTTTTCTGACATGCATAGCTACCTGAAAACATATTTCGATTCTAAAGATGCCTCGGAGAGCTTTTAAGAAGGTGCCATGAACAACATCAAAGATCTTACTGTTGAACCTATTTATATAAGGATCTATTTATAATAATGGTTGGAACATTTAATGGGTGTCTGCATATTAATATGCATTGCGGCTCTAATTTATGCAGCGATTGTGGCTCTTAGATAAGAGAACAACAGTCAGTGCTGCAGGTACCAAAAAAATAAAAAATACAAAATAACAATTTAAAAAATAAAATAAAAAAATTAGAGAGTCAGAAAACGCCTCCTGTCTATAAATGAGAGTTGTTGGGTCCAGCTGATTAATACTATAAACAAACCCAAAAGAAACATGAGAAAATCTTCTGCTTGCCACTAAAAGCTTTGAAAGAGTCAGTTGTGAATCAGAATGGTCCAATGATTGAACTATTCAGCCGTTCGATTCACAGAAATTATGGGTTTTGCAGTTCCACGGTCTCCAAGCAGCAGTTCTGAGAAAATGACATTTATTCTGAGTAATGTCTTTGCCAGATATGAATGGAGACTTGATTGTGTGCTTTATTTCATTTCACAGTGTAGGCAGTCTTTTATTTCTGAGTAACTTTGTTAGTGTGTAGTGATGACCCTCTGTACATGCTGTGAGAATGCAGCTTGATGGGTTTTTCTTCTGCTTAAACTTACACAATGTCTCAATGACAAAATCAGTCATACGATTGACTTCTGTGCTTCGGTTTACTAACTTGGACCATCTTCGACAAAACTGATATTGGAATTTGTAGTGAAAAGAACATTTGAAAATGTCTTTGTCAAACACTACATGCACTAAAGTTTGGGGTCTGTAAGTTTTTTTTAATGTTTTCTAAGAATCTTTTTATGCTCATCACGGCAAAACAGAGAAAAAAAATAGTAATATTGTGAAATATTGTTACAATTTCAAATAACAGCTTTCTATTTAAATATATTTTGAAATGTAATTTATTTCTGTGATTGCAATCTTTATCAGCCATTACTCCAGTCTTCAGTGTCACATGATCCTTCAGAAATCATTCTGATATGCTGATTTGGTGCGTTTAAGAAACATTTCTTATTATCACTTTAAGTCAGTTTATATATTCTTTATTTTCAGCATTCTTTGATCAACAGAAAGTTCTGAAAAGCATTTATTTGAAATATAAATCTTTTGTAACAGCGCATAAGTCTGTCCATTTTGCTCAGTTTAATGCATGCTTGCTAAATAAAATACAAAAAAATGTTACAGACTTCAAACTTTCGAATGGTAGTATAAATACCTCAACCATTTTTTTCTCCCGTTGCAGAACTATGGTCTAGAGACAGAGAATTTGCGGACTTTGTCGCACAAACTCAATGCATCTGCTAAGAATCTGCAGAACTTCATCACGGGCCGCCGCCGTGGAGGCCATTATGACGGACGGGTGTCGCGACGCCTTCCCAACGACTTCCTGACTTCAGTCGTTGACCTCATCGGAGCAGCTAAAAATCTACTAGCCTGGCTGGACAGGTACTTAAACAGATCTAAACAGGGCATGAACTCACCTGGGCTGAACAGAGGCATATAATATCATAGAATGAAGTGTGACTGAAATCACACTTGATGGTACTGAATCAAAAGCAAATGAAACAGCCTGGATAAGCTGCCCAAAATAATGGACGGAAAGCAAACTAATTTCATTTTTTGCTTGTATAATGGAAACTATCCAGAAACATAGGTTTTGAGGCCAGCCTGGGTCAGGTCATGTTTAAAATGTGAAAAGGAGAAAAATGTAAGTCTTGTTGATTGGTATAGAAAGTTGTTTGTGTTCATCTCTTCGTGTATGTGTTTTGCTTTGTTTGCAGGTCTCCATTTGTCAGTGTTTCTGAGTACTCAGTGCTGAAGAACAACATTGTTCAGCTCTGTCTAGAGCTAACCACCATAGTACAGCAGGTGTGTGTGTGTGTGTGTGTGTGTGTGAGGGTTTTGGTATTCAACACACACAAACAGCACAGTCATTTATTATTATTTTAATGTACGTGTTTCTCTTTTCCTCTCAGGATTGCACAGTGTATGAAACTGAGAATAAGATTCTACATGTGGTGAGTGTTTCTTAAGCCACACACAGTCCTTAAGTTCACTCCCGATTAACTGTATTGAGAGCATCTAATTTCGATTACCACAGGCAATTACTTTGACTCAGTAATGCAATAAAAGGAAAGCCATATGGAAAACCAAACATTTTTGTTAAAACATTTGCGTGATTTTTTTTCAGCTGTGTATTGTTTGATTTGTGAAAATGTCTAAATCCTGCTTTTAAGGTGCAACCACCTTTCTAGGTAAAGAAAATGTCCTTTAAGACGTTAACGCAGACATTATTTGGCCACTTTATAAAAGCTTTTTACAAGTGAGGAACATCCTCTATCCCTACAGGCTGGTTATAAGACTTAATTTTATCATATACTTTTACTATACAGTAGTTGTGAAGTCTTTGACAAGTATAGTGAAGAAGCACACACAGCCTTTAAAAGTATATTTCAAGTAAAACGTGATTATGGAGTCACGTGTATCTAGCCTGCTCGGAAGCAAAAAGCTGTTATGTGTGTGTTTAGCCTAAGGTTGGATATCTTGAATAATGCAGATTGTGAATTTTTCTCCCTTCAGGATCACTGCCTGTAGAACAGAAAGAGAGGGAGGGAGGAATAGATGGATGGAGACAAATAGAGAGAAAAAGATGAAAGAAAGAATATAGCATGAATAAATCTAGCATATGACTTAATAACGTTGATTCATTATACATTATGGGTACATTTCATGACGCTGAATGCCTTTCATGTGAAGGGTTCGAAATGTCGCACTGTTCCTTTCCAGTTCAACAGCTATAATTAGACTGAGAGATTTACTGTAGAACCGCAAACATGGACTGACAACACTGTCTGTCTCTCTCTTATTGTCTTTCTGTCTTTATCTCTCTTTGCAGTGCAAGACTCTATCAGGTATCTGTGAGCACATTATTTCATTGTCGTCCGATTCGTTGGTGTCACAGTCTGCCCACCTAGAGGTTGTCCATCTGACGAACGTTATGCCTAGCGAGGGTCTGGTGAGTAAATAATGGCAATATCCCTTCCATAATCAACAGAAATATGAGAATGCACATGCAGATTTATACATTCAGAGACAACTATAAGACTATAAGACAACTATTTGTAGCATTCGTTATCATGGCATGTCATGCATTTATGTTGGAAACATAACATGACAGTAGCCTAAATACCCAAGTACCCAAATAACTACATCTGAATTCAAAATGATGAAAATATGTAGTGCATAAATATATTTGGTACTTAACAATTTTTATTTTTCAAAAAAGCAAACATTAAGTTTGCACTTATCAATGAGCTGTGATATACATTGTATCATCTAGAATTCAGAGTCTCACAATTGTAAATATGACTTGGTCATTCATGTGCTCAGAATTAGTCATTACAATATTTCCGAATACATGGGACTGTCTGTCTGTGTGACCAATAGCAAGAATGAGAAAGCTGTTTGAAAACAATCCTTGTTTTCCATTTAGTGAGAGAAAGGATACGCTTCAGCACCGTTTGAAAAATCTGTATAAATCTAGCTGTGATGCACTATGATTGATTGATTTTATGATTGACAACAGCCTCTTTTGCTCTTTTTAGGGCATGTACATCAAGTCCACATACGACGGTCTTCATGTGATCACTGGAACCACAGAGAATGTGAGTTCAGAGCTGGATTTATTCTTTACCTGTCTCATATAAATTCCCCCAATCCAAACCCTAAAATTATAAACAGCTGTAAGCCTCACTTCTTTCCCACAAGTTTTGGAGAATCTCTCCTCGGAATGCCAGGATGGTCATTTAAACGGTCAACCTTGTTCAGGTTTGTCTTACAGGTATAAGAAATATGTAAACACATAACACCGCATTTCTAAAAAAAAAAAAGAGAAAGAAATAAAATAATAAATTAAAAATTAAAATAAAGTTGTTAAAAAATTTTTATTATTTAGGGATGCTTTGGATAATTAACATTTAATAAAACCATTAAAATGGAATCCAGAAAATTAATGGAAAACAGAACTGGGTAAAAATAAAAGTGAATTTGAGAGGGAAATAAAAAAACGTGCTTCATAGGGCCTTAAAATGTCATTTTTGTTAATCTTTTAAAGGGGTCATATGATGCTGCTAAAAGAACATTATTTGGTGTAGCGACCAGCACAGATCAGCTATCGATCGGATATCGTCCTCTTTTGGAAGACCAAAAAAGTAGTTTAGCTTTCACAACGAAGCTCACAGCGTCTTCAGGACATGGCTGCATCGTCAACAATACTACAGCGAGAATAAAAGTTACGCCTTCTTTCTTTGCGTGAACAGTTGGGCGACGTTATGCAAATCTTCCCACATAGTGATGTAGGTATGTGGGGGCGTGTTAGAACGAGCCGTTTTAGGTAGGCGTGGCTGACTCTTAACGTTTATAAAGAATATCTCTTTGGTTTTGAGACTTTAGTCTTTGCAACTTTACAGATTTTCTTTATGCACCAAGAGCTTGTAACACTCCAAAGAGAAAGGAAAAATTTAAATCGCATCATATGACCCCTTAAATAAATTGTGTAAGTTTCATGATTTTAATTAATTAGACATGCTTTTTGATTAATTTAATTTAACCATTAAAACAGAGTCTAGAAAGTTTTAAACAAAGGGGGGGAAAAACGGAATCCAGAAAAATTCAAATGGAAAAAAACTGAATTTGGGGAAAAAATAAAACAGATTTCATAGGGCCCCATGTAAAGCACCATCTGAGTTCTTCAACACCTAGATTAAACCCATGTCAATTTTAAGATCATCATTTGTGATGCTGTGAGATAGGACTTCTTATCTGTAGGAAAACCAGCTCTGGTTTCCTTCAGATTGTCAGTGCCCATTTCAGGCAGTGTTGCCCTATAAAGCACATGCTGTGCTGCAGCTCTTCTGTGGGGACAGCAGAACCAGGTCATCCGCATAGAGCAGGCACTTGATTTCAGAGCTGGGTAGAGTGAGGCTTGGAATGGTGGATTGTTCCAGTGCTGTTGTTAAATCATTTATGCACGTGTTCAATTAGGTTGGACTCAAGCTACATGCCTTTTTTTAGCTCCTGAAAGAATGCTTTTGGGAAATGCAGCCCAGATGAGTGAGATTTTGATTAAAAGACCCTCAAATGTTCTTTGTAGGGAAGTTCAACATTTAGGCATGTATGATGCTATACACAGAAATACCTGGTGTCCAGTTTATTTCTATAATGAGCAGGTAGGGATGTAACGATTGAAAACCAGATATTTCTGGTTGAAAATCAATTTAAATATGTGATGATTAAAATCGGTTGAGATGCTAAACAAATCGCGATTCAATTAGGGGTAGGAGTTTATATGAATGTATGTCTGAGGGGAACTTACTGTTTTTCGATGGTATTTTTTCTTTGCCTCTTGCCTCTGTATAATGCATATTAAAGTTCATAAGTGCAGCGCTGCTTTGTTTACAGCGGAAACCAAGGAAACGCTTTAAGCGCCACCTGCTGGCAGAGAGTGAATCTGCATCTCATTCAGCTCGTCTGCTGTTTCGGTTTCATGCAGATATTTTTTATGTCAAACCATTCTGTTTTTGCTTTAAATTTCAAAATTATACAATGTAATTTAGATTAAAAACTGCTCATGTTGCATGTATGCAGCATCTTTGTTTGGATCATGATTAAAATGCAGTGGTTGCCTCTAATTTTAAATGGAAAGAGCACAGACAAAGCCTTAGTTTGTTTATATGAAGAGATTTATTTTATTTGTGTTAATTATTTATTTGATTTGGGGCTTGTTTTAAAATTTCAATTTAGTTTTGTTATTTACATTTACATTATATTTAAATTTTGTTATTTAGCAGACGCTTTTATCCAAAGCGACTAACAAATGAGGACAATAGAAGCAATCAAAACCAACAAAAGAGCAATAATTTACAAGTGCTATATTAGTATATTATTATAGTGTTATATTTCAATTTCTCAAAGAAATGTACCGTATTTTGTCCAAGCAATAATAAAAGGACGCATTTAATTTATAATTTGTTTTAAATCTCATTTTGTAAAAAAAAAAAAAAATCGGGAATCGAATCGTGAAATCAAAATCATGAATCGAATCGAATCGTGAGTTGAGTGAATCGTTACATCCCTATGACCAGAGTTTATTAATCTCTCTATCTCTCTCTTGCAGTCTCCTGCAGATCAGTGTAAGAAGATCCACGCCGGTGACGAGGTCATTCAGGTCAATCACCAAACTGTGGTGTGTATCATTACGTGGGTCAGGTTGACTTCTGTTTTGACCTTGCATCAGAGCATATGTGCGCAGGTTTGCGCAGGTCTGATTGATTATCAGTTGATGCTCAAGGGTTTTCAGGTGGATCTCATGAAGTCTGTCATGAACATGTCTGAAAATTTCAAATTCCTTTATATGAAATTATATTTTTCATTAAAGAAAACATTAAAAAAATTAGACCTATTTTAGGGCCATAGGTATTTTTTGCACTCTAACATTGTTTTCTACAGAGACCCACGCACATGTCACGTGGACAAAAATATATTTATTGTGGCCGCAAGTTAAAAATTTGTTTCTATGAATTAAGAATGAATTCCCTCATTTTAGTCAACTTGCGTCCACGAATTTAAAATTGGTTTCCACAACTAATTAATCGGTTCTCTCGTTTTAGTCAAATGTGCCCATTTGTTCAACAAATTACTACAACATGACCACGATTAATGAAAATGCTGAAACGTATTAATGAAATGAGGAAACAAATTCTTAATCTGTCATGTGCGGGGCTTCAATCAATAATTTAATCCCCAGCCACCATTTCTAGGTACTCCAAATTTAAATGTTATATACATATACAGACATATATATATATATATATATATTACAATTATTATTATTCTTTTTCTTTCTGTTAATAGTTAATACACATGTGTACTATTTGTAAGCAGTCCAGCTGCAATTGCTTTGTCAATACAAATGTATCATTTTTGTCATGCCAATTAAGCACTCTTAAATTGAATTGAAAAAAAAATTGAGAGAGAGAGAGTGTGTGTGTGTGTGTGTGAGAGAGCGAGCGCGAGAGGGGGTCACATCACAGTGGAGTCAGCCGTCTTAACC
>NW_015505409.1:504506-511562 GCF_001515645.1 Sinocyclocheilus grahami
GTGTGTGTGTGTGTGTGTGTGAGAGAGAGAGAGAGAGAGAGAGGGGGGGGGTCACATCACTGTGGAGTCAGCTGTCTTAACCGTGGCTTGTGTACTGCACACATACCAGCTTCATCACTGTGTCTGTCACGCGACTCTGTTCCCCTTTCGGGCTCTGTCTTTACATTTATTTTGAAAGCTGAAGCTGCGATTATGGTAAAGGGCTTTACATTTCCGATGAGTGTTCGGCCAATCACAATGCACTGGGTCAGCTGGCCAATCAGAGCAGACTGCGCTTGTCGGAAGGAGGGACTTTGTAGAAAACGAAGCGTTTGAGAGAGGCGGGGCATAGAGGACCTACAATAATGTACAGTATTTGAAAAATAATGTGTTTTTTGAACATTAAAGCATGTCAACATATTCTGTTACACCAAATACACAAAATAATGATCTTTAAAAAAGCATCATATGACCCCTTTAAATATCTTGCATTTAAAGACTGATATTATACAGAGATCACACAATCCTTATTAATAGTGAGTGATAGTAAAACACATTTTAAAACGCACATAATATTAAGAAATGTGCATTGTGCAATAAAGAAATACTCCAATTATAGTGTTATATCAGTAAGTCTTACATGATACGTCAATAAATATGGATTTGAAGTATAATTAGTATGAAATAAATGTATTTTAAATAAATGATGGCATATTTTTTTACTAGGGTAGTTTAACATTATTTATTTAGTTATATTTAGTTTTTATTTCTAAATCATCTCTATCTTTCAGGTGGGCTGGCAGTTGAAGAATTTGGTCAACTGTCTCCGTGAGGATCCGAGTGGAGTCATCCTCACACTGAAGAAGAGGCCACAGAACACTCTGGGCTGCACCCCTGCACTGCTGAAGAACGCCCGCTGGAAACCACTTGCCCTGCAGGTGTGTGTGTGTGTGTGTGTGTCAGGATAGTTCAATGTGTTTGTTTAAGATGGAGTGTGTGCGTATGAGTGCATCTCAGAGCAGTGAATGAGTTCTGTACAGCTTGTTGCCATGGCAGCCAGAGTTCCGTGGTTTCTCTGGATACAAGTATCAGACAGATACAGTTAAAGCTTGCACATGTGTCCTCTCCTCACAGTCACGACACAGCAGAGCGGAGTGGACCTTCACTCATGAATGAATCCACATTGGTGATCTAAAGGACATAATGCTTATTGACATAATTACACATCCACTTATGGTGAAAGAGGATTATAAATCCTTCCTGAATGAATAAATAATCAATTAAAGAGAAGATATATTGTACACTTGTGAATTACTGAATGGAGACGGCTAGGAACGGGCAATATGACCAAAATCATATATCACGATATGAGTAATTTTATTTCACGGTAAGGATATATATCACAATATAGTTATTTTTGCTTTAAATAGGATATTTTTGATTTCAAAATTTATCTTAATTCTTGTCACCAGTGTTAATATCACAAAAAAATAATACCTAGCCTAAATGAAAAAACAAAACAAAAAAATTTAAGCTTAATGAAGACAAGTAAACAGGCAGGGATTAAATACAAATCTGAAACTAATTACAAGCAATAGGCATACCTGTCAACCCTCCGGTTTTTCCCGGGATTCTCCCGTATTTTACCATTCTATCCCGCTATCAGCCCGTTTAAATATTTTCCCGTATTTTTAATCTTTCTATTAAAAAAAATCCCACTGGGCGTAGGCTATTTACATTCACTTCCGGTAAAACTCCCATAATTTGTATGGGCCAAACCTCATTATATGAATAATCACGACAACAAATTCCAAGGTTGTCCAGTTGCCAGATCTTGTATGAAAGGAATTTTTCTCAAACGATCGACGCATACAAATTTCAACCCATTTGTCCCCTCAACTTGGCAACCTACAGCCCAGTGATGCTATTGATATCTGTGCAGGGAGTACCGAGGGAACGAAACAATCATCACTGGTAGAAATGGGAGAAGACTCAGGTGGTGCTCCAGTAAAAAAAACTAAATATACATGTAAATGTATATTTACATGTATAATGAGATATAGCTTACACTTCAAAAAGGCTATTTAAATGATTAAATATGAGCGCTGCAAGTTTCAAAGTCAGGTGCTGCGCTGCTTTGTTTACGGCAGTTACCGGGAAAATGGCTATATTCCTGGCGAAAAGAATAAATCTGCATTTTAGACCAAAGCCAAAAACGACACTTATTTTTACGCAGAAAACATGCAGTTGTAAATGTGAACTGGCGGATCGACAAGAAAATAATGAATTATAAAACTCTAAAGATATAGCCAACACTAAAATATATTTATGTTACTAAATTAATATAATTGTTTGATAATAATTATTTAAATTAATATAAAAATAATATAATATAATTAAAAAATCGTTACTTTTGACTCCGCCTCCGATTTTCCGAAGAGAGATTTTCTCTCTTTTATTGTTTGATTAACATGAATGACAGACAGCAGGAATATTAGACTGCTGTCACTTTAAGAGCTGCCCGGATCCAATATACTGTCACACATGTTTTTTTTCTCAGCTGTTTGCTTTCACTTAAGACCTGAATTACTGTGTTTAACTTGCAGAGACAGGATTTTTTTCACATACAAGTGTGTGCATTTAACCGTTCAAGGCCTATAAAGCGACAAAAATAACGCATTCTATGAGCAGCATCTTCACGTGCATATAGCGTAATGAGTTCTCTTTCGCTGCTGATTGCATTTCAACGGCTTAAAATTACTTGTTTTTAAAACGCAATGCTTAAAAATGCATGCAAACGACTAGGGGTGCTCCGATCAGGATTTTTGAGGCCGATCGCCGATCACAGAAAGCCGTATCTGCCGATACCGATCACCGATACCGATCTTTTTAAAGCCTTCTTTTTATAATTTATAACTATTTATAGTGATACTTCAATTAGGATTTTTAGACATTTATTCAGGGCCTGAATTTCATTTTTGAAAATGGGGGAAATTCCCCTCTTAGGTGACTCTTGTGAGAGGAGAAGCAGCTTTCACACAGGAGTCCGCTACGGATCCGTGTCTATTTACCACAAACACAACATTTATTCCAACATTATAATCATTCCATTATTTTGATTTCAAATCCAAACATTCATTGTCACTGAAAATGCTTTTTCAGTATTGCAATTCTTTTTTTACACAGTACAGTAATACAATCTTTCAGACATGTTTAAACACAATAAATATAAGCAACACATCATTCAATGCTTTTTACTTTTGCTTTTAATTCTAGATTTATATATTAAGTTGCTCAAGCAAGTGGCAAAATATTTAAACTACTTTTCTTACGTTATCACAAACTTACCATTGACAGAAATAGTCAGCTCTACTGCCTTTGCTTTTGCATTGAAATCTTTATTACAAGCAATCCTGCAGTTCATAAAGAACTTTGTTTTCCTACCTCCACGAGTGCATCTATTATTGCCTTGTTTATCTAAAAGTGCTCTTTTCCTTTAAAACTAGCCGACAAGCCATATGTGTTGACTGTGAAATACAGTATACTTTAATTATATGCATTTATGGTGCAATTGCTACATTTTCGTTTTCATATGTACTGCAGTGTGTGAGTACCTCACCTTCAGCATTATAATGATTTCACCCGCGCCGGACAGAGACCGAGACGGTGACGCTGCATGTCGTGCCAAACCTCTCACGGCAGCGTCATCAGCTTGAGATCGTTTTTTTGAGATCGGCCTTTTAGAGACCACCGATCAATCATCCCAACGTGATTATCGGCCGATAATGATCGGTAGCCGATCAATCGGAGCACCCCTACAAATGACAAGCTTTCGTGACCACGTAGCACAGCAACATCATGTGAGCTTGTAACCGCGATAAAGACGATAGTCGGAAATCTCTCCCGGCTGACAAATTTCTACAGATTAATCATGTCAATCAGTATATCGCTCACCCCTAGAGATGGCACTATAAATGAACAGCTGGATAAAATGACTAAAGAATAAAAGAACATATTTGTACTGAAATATTTATGTGCAATAAAACAATGCCCACTGATAACTGCTAATGATAAATCGTTTTTATGTACATGATTCTCCTGTCTCTTGGGTTGCTGTCTGCTGCTTGTTGCTATGCTTTTCCTCATTGCTAACTGACTGATGCAGCACTCATGGTTGCTAAGGGCAACACTATCATCGTTTCTTGGTCCTCCATTAGTCAAAGGTCTTTAGATGTGTGTGTGACCGATCTCTGTCCTGCCCTCTAGTGAAACTAACTGCACCAGACTAACATACTGTACAACTATATTTGAAAAAATGTTTTTTACTTGTCTGGTATTTGTATGGTTTAATAGCTGATTTTCTTGTAATTCTTTTCTATATTGCATTAATATAACATCAACAAAGTGTCATTAGCTTCATACTGAGGCTATTTTGTGCATGTTTTTGATTGACAGCCACTGTCCACCAGTCCTTGCAGTGGTTCTCCCACCCCACCCAGCACACTTGGGTCAATGGGCCTCTCCCCTGGAGTGGACACACCTGGGGGACATGATGTTTTTATACTTTCCCCTGTCTACGGACACAGGTATTCACATATGAAATATAAGATGCATGCAAAACTGTTTCATTTAGCATGTCGGTGTAATTCCCCTTTTTTCTTTCTTGTTCTCACTCATTTAGAGAGGACGATCTGGATCGGGGTGGGTTTGGTGTGTTTGGCTCAGATTCTCCGGGGTATTATGTAGAACAGGAAGTACTGGGGGGTCAGTACTTCCCCCTACTGGAAGAGGATTCTGGGAGAAATACCGGACTGCGACGCAGAGACCGGACCCCAACTCACAGTAAGAAGATGCAATTGGACATTACAAATATGCAAAAAGATGAATGAAAAAATAAATAAATAATATTTACATGTAAACAGATTTTCACATTTTAATTATGGTTAATTTAAACCTTAATTTAAATTAAGTTACTTGTATGTAATTATTATTGATGTCCTCAAGTAGTTTATTATAAGAAATTATATTTTTTATTAAGAAAATTAGCTCTATTTTAGGACCATGAGCATTTGTTTGCACTGTAACATTATTTTCAAAATGAAGCAGAGAAACCCTAGTTTTCTTTGCTGTAAATTTCCATTTATTTAATCAGGAAAAATACATATAAATAAAGTGGTGTACAGGTGAGCATGCATGACCAAAATAAAAAATGCACCGGGTAAATAAGTTCAGACCGCTCATTTGTGTACCAACATGGTTGACAGCTGTTAATGCACTAATTCGACTAACTGTAATACTGTATAAAATTTCCATTCGAATATAACGCATAAATCTAGGCTACGCACTGCCGGTTTCAGAGCAAAATGCAAAACTGTGACATTTCATTCACTGACGCGCTTTACTCGGCAGCGCTAAAACTGCCAGCACATATACTTGCTTACCAGCAACCCACCAAAATAAAAGCTTTCTGATTTTAAGTTAGAAAATGAATATAAAAATGAAAAAGTAAAAAAAGAATGTTTCAGTTTGAATTTAAAAGACTGGTCTGTAAGAATTATTATCAGTTTTCTTCTTTGTTACTGTCCTAATTCATATACATAAGGTACTCTCAATTCAGAACAACATACTATGGTACATACATACTGTCTCTATACATTATACATACAGAACACTGCATTCTCTGTTTTAAATAATATATGGAACTGTGCACTGTTTCATATATTATTAAATAAACTGTTGTATTTGCTTATGCGAAGTTACACAATGTACATCTTACATCATGTCTGGATGGCCATTTTTTAAGCCGGACATAGACGCAGTGCATTACAGGAAATTAAGCCACTCGGGAGCTCCGGCTTTAAACTGCAAATCTCAGCCATTTAGTATGTTGCCGTTGCACTACTATGTGCACTATAATACACACCGAGAGGATAGATGAAAGATACTCTGAAATACACCAGTACATACACAGATACACACTTAAATGATGTACGTCTCTGCCTGTAGGTGACATCCGACAGGTTTCAATGGGAACTGAATGGCTGGCAGAGCCTCAAGAATCTGGAGTTTACAAAAGAGGAAGCAGAGGTGATGATTTTAATTTGTTGGCACATTTAACCAGTTTACTACTTTTTACTCCACTGGCACCAACTTGTACTTTAATTTAAAACGTATGTGCCTTATTGTTATTGTATACATTTCTGACACCCATGGCCAACACTGATTTTGTCTGTCTATCTAGTGAGGAAATTAAAAGTGGTCCACTTAAAAATGGCATTAACAGTTCTGTCTTTTAAAAAATGGACAGATGTTGGCCTCTGTGAGGATTTTAGGTCAGATGCTCAGTGTCAGTAATAAATGCTCCATCTCTAAAGCTTACAGTATCCCCATTAAGGAAATATGCACAATTTTCTGGCTTTAAAGGGTTAGTTCACCCAAAAATGAAAATTAGGCTGCGTTTTACTCACCCTCGGCCTCGAGGCCTCCTAGGTGTATATGACTTTCTTCTTTCAGACAAATCCAGTCGGAGTTATATAAAAAATAGTATTTGATCTTTCAAGCTGTTTAATGCCACTCAGCGGGTGTTGCATTGCTTCAGTCCAAAAGAAGTTAGATAAAAATCGCCCATCCATAAAAAAAAGTCTCACATGGCTCTGGGGGTGAACAAAGGCCTTCTGTAGCGAATTTGTAAGAAAAATTTGTAAGAAAAATATCCATATTCAAAACGTAATAATCACTTGAATCTAGCTTGCACTCACTGTTGTAAACGGAAGCAGTTCCGGGGGAATGACATATGAGGTCGGCAATTTTTAATATAACTCCGACTGGATTCATCTGAAAGAAGAAAGTCATATACAGGTACATTTCAATAAATTAGAATGTCGTGGAAAAGTTAATTTATTTCAGTAATTCAACTCAAATTGTGAAACTCGTGTATTAAATAAATTCAATGCACACAGACTGAAGTAGTTTAAGTCTTTGGTTCTTTTAATTGTGATGATTTTGACTCACATTTAACAAAAACCCACCAATTCACTATCTCAACAAATTAGAATACTTCATAAGACCAATAAAAAA
>NW_015505409.1:511720-532385 GCF_001515645.1 Sinocyclocheilus grahami
CCGAATTGAGGCAGTAATTAAAGCAAAAGGAGCCCCAACCAAGTATTGAGTACATGTACAGTAAATTAACATACTTTCCAGAAGGCCAACAATTCACTAAAAAAATTACTTATTAATTACTTACAATTCACTAAAAAAATAAGAGTTACTTATGAAGTATTCTAATTTGATGGTGGGTTTTTGTTAAATGTGAGCCAAAATCATCACAATTAAAAGAACCAAAGACTTAAACTACTTAAGTCTGTGTGCACTGAATTTATTTAATACACGAGTTTCACAATTTGAGTTGAATTACTGAAATAAATGAACTTTTTCACGATATTCTAATTTATTGAGATGCACCTGTACAACTAGGATGCCTTGGGGTGAGTAAAACGCAGCCTAATTTTCATTTTTGGGTGAACTAACCCTTTAAATTCAGGAAGTGCCCCTCATATTCAGAAATCTGTAATTATAAAAATCACATATTACATTATACCAAACATGTGTTTTCTTAATATGCGAATGTCTTTGTTAATGTTGGTATTTGAAGTTAACTACAAAGTTAGGAGCTGCTTCTTGGAAACTATAATCTAGTTTTTCAGCCTCATGTGGCATTCTTAGTTGCATATCCTGGCATTTGCCGTGTAAGTTGATTTCACAACTATATATGAAGAATGTAAATGTCACAAACCTATAGAACTGACATTTCAGAGCATGTGAACAGAGAACAAAAAGATGTAAGGTGGTGACTTTGTTCTAGTGAACTTTGCCACCAAAAGCAGGAAATACAGTTACGCAGGCTTGTCTGTGAAAGTTGAGAGTAGCAAAGAGTAGGACAGACTACTTTGAAGAAGCCACCTGAGCTTCAGAAAGCAGGAGGAAATGTAGACAACCATTACCACTACCGTTGCTTGTTCAGTACAGTGTAACATTTTTTCGGAATATATTTTAGAATTGTTTTCCCTCCCAAAAAGCAACAACAGAACAGTGAAACTTATAACAGTCGATTAATGTAGAATATCACCTTCACTTAATAATAAAAAGAAAAGGCTTTACACCAAAAAGTTGTATGAAAACGTTATATTTAATTAGTAACAAATCTTTAATTAGTTACTGATATTTTTTATCTTTACCAACTCATCTTAATGTGTGAGTGTTAATCTAATTTAACTTAAAGATTGGAAAAAAAGAATGTCAATGACAGTCACCAACTTTACTTTTTGGTTTTTGGGGTGTGGAAGGTGACATGTAAACATGTCAAATAACTAATTTATTACTTCCCTGTTTCTTTTTTGTGGAAACACAACTCTAAGAATCAGGGGTGTGGACTCAAGTCACTTGACTCGAGACTTGACTCGAACTCGAGTCCCAAATTTGATGACTTGCGACTCGACTCGACATAATTAAAGAAGACTTGAGATAATAAAAATAAAAATAACAAATGACATGATTCGTCTAGTAGCGATCTCCGCTCGTGAAAAGCGCTGCCCTGTCCGTTTGATCGCCGCCCAGCAGACACACGTACGGAGCGGGCATGAGAAACGAGAGGCGCAGCCGCGATCACTTCACTGGTGCTCGCCTCATCATCACTGTGACCGCTGCTGTTAAATATTCCTCACTTCTTTTGTTTGTCCGACACCGAGGTGCACCATGAGTGACGGATCCGCATCCCGCCACGACCCTCGCACTCTGCCAACTCGATGTGCTTTCATTTTAATTTAATTTGTAAAAAACACCTCTCTGAGACCTGTTTTTGTCAGATCTCCAGTTTTTGTTCGATCAGTTGCATATTTTAATTGCATGTGCATTTTTTTAAATTCAAACCTCCATTAACCCTTAAATGCATGAATGTTTCGCCAATCATTATTACATATTCGGGTCTTTAGCGACCCGGACCTATATATACAGCATGGATGGATCTTTAACGGCTGCAATAGCAAAAAAAAACTCAAAAGGGTTCAATTTGAGCAGATGATTTTACCATCGCTGTCATCGTCAGAGCGCACTTCCACCATACATTCATCACTGGCAGCTTATTCACCACATCCAGCATCAAATGACGGTGACATTTATATTTCAATGCGTATAGTAATTGCTCTGCAGTAAAGCCATTCAAACCACTTCAATTTTTGCTGATGATATTCGTTTGTTTTATGCCTGCGGTAATTATGAGTGAAACGTCACATCATTATTGTGTATCAAACAGTGCTACCTTGAGGAAAAAAGATGCATTGCACATATTGAGTCATCAGATATGTAAATATAGTTGTGCAGGAAAAAATACTTACACATTTACATACCTCGGGTCTCTAGTGACCCTATACACCTTTTACAAAAAATTTATCAGAAAACTGGCATTCTTTTATATTTAACAATTTTTTTCTTGTTATATTGTTTATAATTAATAGATTGAGGAATACTAAGAAAGTTGATGTCTAACTTAAACAAATTAAGGAGGGAGAGGGTAGAGAATTATGTCCCGGGTCGCTAAAGACCCGAGGTATGCATTTAAGGGTTAAGGGTTTTTTTTTTCTGCAGCCCTCTATGACTTATATATTTTAAAACTATTTAAAATATAAAAAAAATACATCTCACTTGCAAAGTATGCTTGCAGTTATTTCTTCTAGTTCTTTCAAAGCAGTTCTGTCTGCGTTTCCGCTCACATATTTTAAAATCTGTTTCAGTGAGGTTCCAAATAATGTCTCATTGGCTTAGATATAACACCTAGAAGCATATAGCTATTCTTATGCACACATGCAAAGTATGTTACAGCTGTCATTTCTATGAAATTATGTCATCTTTGCTATTCTGTTACTAATAAAATAGTTTTTTTTCACTGCTTATCCTATTTTGGCACAATCCCTAAATTGAACTGGAGTAGTTTTACTAAGTCATGTACTTTTATACCTTCCTGATATAAATAACTATGAATTTGATATGGTAATTAATACTGAGACACTCATTTAGGCAAAAAGCACTAATGACTTGTTTAAGACTTGAATCTTAAAGCTGAGGACTTGCAACACGACTTGGACTTGCCTGTCTTGACTCGGGACTTGAATGCAAAGACTCGAGACATACTTGTGACTTGCAAAACAATGACTTGGTCCCACCTCTGCTAAGAATAGGACAGAGATTGCGTAGGTGACATTAGCACAGATGTAAAATAGAAAGCAAACCTCGAGGGGAAATAAACCTCTAAAACCTCACACACACACACACACACACACAGGAAGGTGTAAGAGTAGCTTCGTTCTGTGGTAGCTGGAGTCATGAAGAGTTGAATATTTTGCAGTACGCTTATGTTCCATTATAATGTTTTTGGCTGACTCAATGCTTGGTTTCTGTCTTTGCCCATCAGATTCGGATTCCTCGCTCTTGCGGTTCCTCGGTGATGATAGGATTTTGTTGATCCAGGAAGAGGCAGAGTTCTCCCAGCGTGACACAAGCAGGCGATCCAGGAAGAAGAGCCGAAATCCCAGCAGTCCCAGTTTTCCCATTAGTCCCTCTATGCTTGCCCCTCCTGTACGTCTGGACACAGGTCCCCCTGAGGGGCTGCCCTTCCCCGTGCCAGACTCTAATACGATGCCACACTACCATGTAAGTAAAATGTCGAATCTGATCTGAGCTGTGACTTTTCTCACACAATTGCAATTGTTTGATGTCAGTCAAAATCGATTTGGTCTTCAAATATTAGTGTTTTAACTTAGAGGCATATCAAACATTCTAACATTTATATTTGTTTAATAAAAAATGTAAAAATCGCCTCATCTAGTGACATACTAGTCAAATTATTGATCCATAATTTGATCACATGACACTTGAACAGTGTTTTTTTTTGTTTCATAGCACAGAACAGGAAATTCAAATCTGTCTTCCTCTCTGTCTCTTGTTCTCTTTGTCATTCTGTTCTTTGCCCCAGAGAGCTGCAGACACACTTCGAGCAGATTCTGATAGGTAAGTAAACTTCATACCTTCCTTATATTATCATATTTGTTTGTATTATTGAATTATTATCCCCTGGGGTTGACTTGTTAACACAAAGAGTAAAGGTTACGGCAACAATGTCTTTTTTTGGGCTGTTATTTTCAGCTTTGTCCTCAATAATTCTTTGTAAACGCTCCCTTGAGGGAAAAAAGTGCTTACACATGAGCTGTGGGTTGACTGTTGGGTCTAATATCGATTTGAACTGGTCCATGCTGTAATATGTGCCTCTTTGCATAGCCGGCATTACATTGTGACAGATTGACGATAATATATCATAATCTACCCTGCCATGTGTCACTCAAATGGTTTAAATCGAACTGAATAACCTTCAGCCTCTGATTCTCATCACTGAGCTAATTCAGAAAGGTTTTCAGGGCAGCAGGTGCTACACATGGCCAGATGTCTACAAAGCACAAGATTTGGTTGATTTCCCCATATTTTATTCTTATCATTACAGCATCTGGTGTTACGATTAACAGTATCAATTCTGTTTCCTCCTTATTACCTGACTAGCCAAGATTCTGAACAAAATCCAATTTTTTCAATTCAACATAAATCCCAAGATTTTAAAATGGAGATGTTTTTGGAGAATAATAATCTATACATATATTGGACTGGGGAACAAGTTTTGAGTTCTTAAATTGACAGCATGTCATCTTAGTACAACAAAATATGAAGGAGAGGTGCTGCACACTTTTGTTTGAGCACACAACAGTCACCACAGTGAGGATCTAAATGAACTGAGGAACAGAAATTCCTTGGCTGCAGTCTTAAGAGTGTTGTCTGGGTGCCTGAGGTTTAGTTGTAGTCCTTACTATTCAAAAATATTTTGTGTGTGTGTGTGTGTGTGTGAGAGAGAGGAGTGTGTGTGTGAACAGCAGGGTGGTTTCAGTTAGAATAAGTTATGAAGTTAACCTCAAACCCCAGCATCCTGTCCACTACCTGTGCCTTTGTTTGAGTTAAATAGGTGAGGAAGAAAAATTAGTTTTTTATATTATTCTTGCTGCGGGTGGAATCATAAATTACATTGCTATGCTCAGGCAGTTTTAATATTCACATAATTAAAACGCCATTGAAAACAGAACTCTCTTCTCGTCTCTTGAATGTCTCATTGTCTTTGTCCTGTTGTCCCTCTCTACAGATATGCCAGTTCAGGACTTGACCGACAAGCAGGGGCATCAATGAGGAAGGTAAACCACAAGCGCATTTACAGCATCAGTAGTGTTAATGAGAATACATATTGTTGGGAACAAGAGGTACAGATACAATTTTCAGTATTTTTTTTTTTTTGATTGATTGGAGAATTTTTATTTGCAATATGGCAGCAAAAAAGAGCTTGTTACGGTCTCTCTAAGGAAGGCGAAGAAGACGAGGAAGAATAATCCACAAAGAAAGTCTTTAATATAATAATCCACATGAAACTTAGTTTAATATTAATCATATTATCTGTTACTATATAACTATATTGTTAATTATATTAATACATGTTTTTTTTTAAGATTAGGTCATGCTCAGGACACTTTTTAGTAATGAGGATGTATGCTTCTTATTACTTATTAAATTCAAAAATTTTAATTTGTAATATATGTAAGGAGGAACATGTACTGTATTTGTCTGTTATAGAACTTCATAATGTGTTTTAAATAGAAATCCTCAAGGCTTTGGTTTATGAGAAGGACACAAGCAATTCTTTGTTTCTTATGTGTCCTTCTTCTCCTCTCTCTAGTCTGTACATTATGCCTCTTTGAGGACCAAGCCCAAGAAAAAAAACAAAGGTACAATGAGATGAGATGCATACAAGCTCCTGGGTTTACTTTGAGCGCATGGGTTGTGTGTTGTGTTACACTGTGCTGTGTTTGTCAAGAAGAATATTATCACAATGTTATTCTGTCATTTAATATGCTGTGTGTGTGTGTGTAGGTTCCCTCAGTAGTGCCAGCAGGAGGCGTATTGCCTGCAAAGATCTGGGTCATGGCGACTGTGAAGGCTGGCTATGGAAAAAGAAGGATGCCACCGGCTACTTCACACAGAAATGGAAGAAGTACTGGTTCGTTCTCAAAGACTCCAACCTGTACTGGTACACCAATCAGAACGTAAGTAAACAAACACAATTCCCTTCTCTTGGGTTGTGTGTGTAGGATGTATGAAAGTGTATAGGATTCAATCTTTTATCCATTTCCACTTGAAATATTTATGGGATCTGAACAGCTTTACAGTTCCACATCCAGCCAGTCAATCTCTACTATTATTACTAATTACAGAATTATCAGCACTTTCATTACCTGCTGCCTTCATTGATGGCCTGGTAACAGGCTCACACCCGGGAGTGATGTTTAGTTTTCTAGTTTTTGCATATTAAAGTGTGCATCACATATCTCAGTTTTAGAGAAAATCTGTGCATTTATACTATCATGTAACTGCTGTCATGCCGAAATGATTCCTCTTGTTCTTTATTTCTTTGCTCAGGATGAGAAAGCAGAGGGCTTCATCACTTTGCCAGAGTTTCGGATAGACAGAGCAATTGAGTGCAGGAGGAAACAGTGAGTGTTAGAGGACAACAATAATCACTCTTTCTCTCTATTGTGTTGGATTTGCTGGTTTTTGGGTGGGTCTGTGTTTGAAACCCAACGGAAATTGGGTCACTGCAGAACTGCTGATCTTTCTTTTACACACACACACACACACATACACACACACAAACTAGATATTTGTGTGTGAATGTCTCTTTTTCTTTGTCTTTTGTGTTTCAGTGCCTTCAAAGCATGTCATCCCAAAATTAAGAGTTTCTTTTTTGCTACAGATCATTTAGAGGAGATGAACAGGTAAGTTGTTTCAGAGCCCTCTCAGACATCAGCTCCCCACCCTGTTACTTCCTCTCACGTCTGTGTTTCGTGTTTCAGGTGGATGAACCGTTTAGGCTTGGCTGCGATTGGCTATACGCCTGATGATCCGGTACCGCGTCCTGATGAAGGTGAGATCACATCCTGTGATCAAATCATGAGCCCATAGTGCTGTGATCTCACTGACTCTAGTTTTACACCATTTCATTGTTCTGTAACTGTTGAAAAGCCTAATCTGACTATTATAAACTATAATATCATGTATATGTGATTCTGATTTTTTTTTTTAGATTACTGGAGTGAGAGTGACCAGGATGAGGTTGATGGCTCTATGACACTCAAACAGGAAGCGACGTACCACCACAACCCCTCTGTGAGTATAAGCTCACGTCTAAGTACACATTTCATACATTCAGCCCAAAACACACTTTTATTTTCTTTAACAGAAACTTTTACTATTTCGACCGTCACACTGTCACCATACTGGTTTTGAGGCCTGTTAACAATTTCCACTTAAACCTCAAATCAGTAACCAGTAAAATCAGAAGTCAAGCATCAGGATAATGAAATTTTTTTCTAATTTGCAAAACAAAATTGCATGGCACAAATCTAGGTTCGTTCTCTTAGAAGAAGACCCTTTCCCCCTTCTTTCTGAAATAGATTTTTATTTGCAAATTGATTTTCAATTTTGAATTTATGAATGTATAGAAAAATATAAAATTATTTTGACAACTTCATAGTAAAAAAGGTTTTATTAATTATTATTTGTAAAAATTATTTATATTATACACACAACCATTCAATTGTTTGGGGTCAGTGTGTATTTTTAAAGAAATTAAGGATGCATTAAACTTATTAAAGTGACGATGAGCACAAGTGACGTTTACACAAAAAGAAATAAAAATAAAAATAAATAATAAATATTACACGAGCAACAAATCAGCATATTGAAATGATTTCTGAAGGATCATGTGACATTGAAGACCGGAGTAATGGCTGCTGAAAATTCAGCTTTGCAATCGCAGGAATAAATTATATTTTGAAATAGAAAACAGTAATCTTAAACTGTAATAATATTTCACAGGATTACTGATTTAGTTTATGTTTGATCAAATAATTGCAGCCTGGTTGAGCATAAGAGTCTTCTTTCAAAAGTATAAAAAATCTTACCAAGCCCAGCCAGCTCATAATGATGGCATCAAGATGTTAAATTACATTACTTCCGAAGAGAAAATAAATTGCAAATAAAAGCTGTGATTTGCATGCTTGTTTTTTGGCAATATATGATGTAACATGGTCAGTTTTGTAATTTTTTTGGCTCACAGAGAAGTTTGCGGAGCACCAGCTCCCACACCAGCACTATACACAAATAGCGAACTGACTCTGTCGCTCTCTCTGACTGTAATCTTATACCTCTAACTTTCTGACTGACAGCTGACAATGATGATGACCAGTGTTTCTTTTGTCCTCAGGCAACTTCGTCCAGTCCATTTCCTGAGCGCCATTTTTCCAGTGGCTCCACATTCTCACATTCCTCCGCCGAGGAGTCCCATTCTTCCTGCCGATCCTCCCATCGAGAACGCCGCTCATGGCAGGACCTGATTGAAACCCCCTTGACCAGCACAGGCCTACACTACCTTCAGACCGCAGAAGAGGAGGAGCCAGCCCTGCTGTCACCTGACCAGCACCGACAGGCCACACTCCCCGCCCAGCACCGGCGTCATCTGGAACGTGACGGGCCATTTCCGTTGACGGACAGCGAAGAGTCCCGGCCTCGCCATCACAATCACAAGCAGCGTAGTCAGAGCCTCCCTCGCCACCGCGACACACATGGACACTCGCACCGCAGCGCTCGTACACACGCTCACGCGCACACACATGGCACTCTGAGGCCAAGAACTCATCTCCATGAGGAAGAGGAGGAGGAAGAGGAGGAGGAAAAGCAGGTTCGTAAATCTAGCAGTAGGAGGCCTGAGAGCGAAGAGAAAGTGTCCGATGGCACAGATGACCTGCAGGAGCTGTACCGATCGCTGGAGCAGGCCAGTCTCTCGGCTTTTGGCCAGCAGAGGCCTTCCACCAAACAAGAGTTCAGACGCTCCTTCATCAAACGCAGCAATGACCCCGCCACAAATGAACGACTGCACCGTATACGGGTTCTCCGCTCCACGCTAAAGGTATGCAAACATAGAAAGCAGTTGACCTTTTTATACTTTTGGGTTTGGACGTAAACTATAACAGGGTAAACTTCTACTATAAACTCCACTGCAGTTATGTTTTTTAGTAGATGAATGTAATACAGCACAAAATATAGTGTTAGTACGCTACTGTGGTGAAAGTTTGGGATCTGTATGTTTTTTAATGTTTTTAAAAGTTTCTTATGCTCACCAAAACATTTAGCCTATTTGATTAAAATGCAGTAAAATAGATAGATTGTAAAATATTATTACATTTAAAATAGCCATTTTCTATTTTAATGCATTTTTTAAATGTAATTGATCTCGGTGATAGTGACAGTAAAAAAGAATGGCATTTATTTGAAAAAGCAATCTTCTGTAACATTATAAATGTCTAGTGTTACTTTTGATCAATTTAATACATCCTTGCTTAAAAGGATAGTTCACCCAAAAATGAAAATTCTGTCATTAATTACTCACCCTCTTGTTGTTCCAAACCCATAAGACCTGCGTTCATCTTCAGAACACAAATGAAGATATTTTTGACGAAATCCGAGAGCTTTCTGACCCTCCATAGACAGCAACGCAACTGACACGTGAGACATCAGTGGTTCAACGCACATCAAAGACTGACACGGAAGAGAAGAAATTGTTGAATAAAGCTATTTTTATTTTCTTTGCGCGCAAAAATGTATCTTGTAGCTTCATAACATTACGGTTGAACCACTGATGTCACATGGGCTATTTTAACAATGTCCTTACTACCTTTCTGGGCCTTGAGCGTGTCAGTTGCATTGCTGTCTATGCAGGGTAAGAAAGCTCTCAGATTTCATCAGATTTCATCAAAAATATCAAATTTTGTGTTCCGAAGATGAATAAAGATCTTACAGGGTTGGAACGACATGAGGGTTTTCTTGACAGAATTTTCATTTTTGGGTGAACTATACCTTTAATAAAAGTATTTTAAAAATCATACCAACCCAAAGCGGTTAAATGGTAGCATACGTTACCAATTTTAAAAAAGGAAATAGAAAAAATATATAATATTGCAGAAATGCCATCACAGTCTGAATAGGTCAAAGTTCAAAAGTAAACTTAGAATTTATCTCCGTAAACAAATCGAGAGGAATCTAATGGACAATTCTAGAGGATCTCCATAAACATTTAGCAAGATTGTCAGCTGCCATCTGGCAAGGGTGTAGGAACTACCTGAACAGTAAAATTACATGTTTTAAATCTTATTAGCTCAGCTCTATACTAATGCTCTGAATACTAATTAGGCTACGTCATATTTGTTTAGTAGTGTTAACAGAATTTTCTCAAAATTCTGGCTTACCTTTCACATTCTTTCTATGCACAGATTTTTGACATTTTGGTAAATCTGAAGAATTTCAAAAGCTCAAGCCAGTCAAATGCTTTTTCTGTACAAAGAATAACTTGACTATCTGGAGTTGAGTGAGTTTTCAACCTCTCTCTTACCCCTTCATCAACAGGCAAAGGAGGGTGACTTGGCGATAATCAGTCAGTTGCTGGACGACCCTTGTTTGACCTCGAGGAAGTTTCGTGAATGGAAGCAACGTAACCACGAGCTCTTCCTGGATATCTGTGAGTTCAGCTCTGCCCCACTGGAACCGCCCAACGAGTCCAACGACCTTTCACCTCTCTCACCAACGCTGATGATGCACACTCACTCTTTCATAGAAACGCATGTGTGAAACACAGTCACGCACCCACATGACTAACAAACAGTCACATGCTAAAATACAGACATAAAAGTATATCAATAACATTGAGTCGTGCATTTCAAACCCACACACACACACTTTGAAAAACACTGTGGATCCAGACTGTCTTCACTTTTTCCTTGATGGATGACCTGATACTGCCCTCCTCCTGACCGCGAGTGACACCGGATTGAACCAATACACTGTAAGATCAATGTCAAAGAACTGAGCCAGCCTCCAGAACTACTGCAGACAGACACGCAGCCACTGAAACCTGAAAGGCGACTCAAACTGCTCAAACGTCACGGAAGCGAAAGTGTTACCTGCACATTTACGGCTCACTGCAAACTCTGTACAATATATTTAATCACAGCCACATTTTGAGATGGATGGAAGAAAGGCCCATGTGAGGTGCCCACTGCATGCCTGAAGAAACATCTTTTCAGATTAATTGACAACCTGTTGAACAAAGTAGGACCGTATATAAAAACAAATATTTAATTTTTCTCTCTGATTGGAGTTAAAAAAATTTTTTTTTTTAAATATATCTTCTGATGATTTTGTTTGTTAGTTTATTTATTTATTTAATATATATATTTTATTTAATTTTTTGTTTTTTGATTTCCTTCCCTCGGAATGCTGCAGGAAGAGCACTCATGTAGCCATGGGCAACAGGCTTTACTCTGTTACCAAGCAACACCGCCCTACTGTGTTACTCTATACAACTCTCAAAGCAAGCAAGAGTGTTTGAAAGTGTGTGTGTGTGTGTGTGTGTGTGTGTGTGCGCGCGTATGTATGTGTGTGTGTATTAAGAGAAATGAGAGAAAGACAGAAAACGAGTCAGTTGGATGCCGAAGAGTCTCTTTTTGAGAGTCTGATGACATTTGCATTTGGGAAAAGATGAACTCCTGGCAGGTAGTAACGTGTTTAATTTGGCTTCTTTCGAATATTTATATTATAGCTAAACTCATGCATGGTTTAAAAAAGTATTACTATATGCTATCAGGCCAGAGAACAGTCTGTATATAAGAACATATTATTTGCATAGCTGCATCCTCTGTTTAAAACTGTGAATTGTACTCGTGAATGCAATCTTTTGACTCTGTGAACGCAGAACCTTTCTACTCTCTATTTTTTTCTACAAAAAAAAAAGATGACAAAAGATGAAAAGCTTTGCTTCTCTGATGTTATGACTGTTTTTGCTTGTTTCCAGGTCTTTGCTGGTCATTACCTCTGAGCTATGGGCTACATTCAGGTCGTTAGTTTCTGTTTGCTAATGTACGTGTCCCTTAGACTGACTCCACAAGCCTAAAGCCAACGTTTTATTCCCTTTCGCAATTCTAGACGTCAGTGGCTCAGGATTCTAGAATTGGATAAAGTCAAACGGGAGAGAATTAGAGGTTAAAATACAAAAAAATCAATTGGTTCATTCCCGGCGGTGGAGTGCAAAACGTCCCCTTTCCAAATGTTGTGTGTGTGTGTGTGTTCTCATTCGTCCACATTACAGACACGCAGCCCTGCATATGTTTTCAGTGTTACAGTTATGTTTGATTGTCACTTTTTAGAATCTCGTGGGATGTATTTTAATTGAATAGAATGTACTCATTGAATGGCTTGTTAATTGTAAATTTCATTGGAACAAACACATACACACTGCCCACACACACAGACAATACTTTTACATCTGTGGTTGATGCTTTCTTACCAAAGCTACTCTCAAAATCACATCTGCCCATTGCAGTTACCTGTTACACTTCACTGTGTTTCATCTCATGAGGTGAAGGTGTGTGTGTTTGTGAGTGAGTGTGTGTTATCCAGGCCATCGGGGTTTCACTGTGGTTTTAAGGGCAAGTCCCCCCCTCTCCCCAACACGGCTATGCTGTATAAGGTGTAAGTTGCACTGCAACATTGAGACGGAACATATTGCTCTTTTTTCAAGGTTTTCTTTCAAAAATTCCCCTTCTGTATATTAAAACACCAGGAAGAGCCTGATATTTATTCACAGTATTATTCAAAGCTAACCCTCTTTGCTTTCAGAAATATAAATACATATATAAATAAATATATATAATACAGATTGTAAAATGTTAAACTAATAAACTGAGTTCTCTGCACTCTGCATTTGTGTTTTGTGTGATGGTTCCAGTGTCCAGTGAAATCTCAGGCTGAAATGCAACTGCGTGTGTATGCTTGGTTTACCAAAGATTTCATGGGGCTTGATGGCTTTCTTATTAAAAGCAAGAACTTTATAGGAGACAGTCGTGTCCTAATGGTTAGAGAGTCAGACTTGTAACCCAAAGGTTGCGGGTTCGAGTCTCAGGTCCGGCAGGAATTGTTGATGGGGGGAGTGAATAACCAGCGCTCTCTTCCACCCTCAATACCACGAATGAGGTGAGACCTTTGAGCAAGGCACGAACCCCAAACTGTTCCCTGCAATAATGAGCAATATGGCTGCCCACTTCCGCTCTATGGATGTGCGCTCCACTCAGTCACTCTAACCGCCCAAGCAAGCACTCCATTAATATTCTGCTCACCGTAAACCAATTCACGCTCAGATCCCGCTCCGTTCTGTAAAGAACAAATTTGCCTGCATTATATTAGATTATAAATTACTGCTGCCTATATCTAGCCTACATTCTGTAGGTCTACCTATTGTTTCGGGTCAGTTTTTAAAAAAAATTATATTTTAATAGGCCTAAGTGGTGTAGGCTAATATCTTCTGTACTCTGTAGTTCTGTATTTAGGCCTATATACAGCTGTGTGTTAGCTTAGGTCTACAGTTTAACTGAGATTATTTAATAACTACAGAGCTCCGAATATAATTCGAATGAACAATTAGTTTCTACGATGTCAGCAGGTTTTATTATTTTTTTAATTAATTTATTATTATTTATTAATTTTAAGCAATAATGATTTAACCCTCTTTGCTTTCAGAAATATAAATACATATATAAATAAATATATATAATACAGATTGTAAAATGTTAAACTAATAAACTGAGTTCTCTGCACTCTGCATTTGTGTTTTGTGTGATGGTTCCAGTGTCCAGTGAAATCTCAGGCTGAAATGCAACTGCGTGTGTATGCTTGGTTTACCAAAGATTTCATGGGGCTTGATGGCTTTCTTATTAAAAGCAAGAACTTTATAGGAGACAGTCGTGTCCTAATGGTTAGAGAGTCAGACTTGTAACCCAAAGGTTGCGGGTTCGAGTCTCAGGTCCGGCAGGAATTGTTGATGGGGGGAGTGAATAACCAGCGCTCTCTTCCACCCTCAATACCACGAATGAGGTGAGACCTTTGAGCAAGGCACGAACCCCAAACTGTTCCCTGCAATAATGAGCAATATGGCTGCCCACTTCCGCTCTATGGATGTGCGCTCCACTCAGTCACTCTAACCGCCCAAGCAAGCACTCCATTAATATTCTGCTCACCGTAAACCAATTCACGCTCAGATCCCGCTCCGTTCTGTAAAGAACAAATTTGCCTGCATTATATTAGATTATAAATTACTGCTGCCTATATCTAGCCTACATTCTGTAGGTCTACCTATTGTTTCGGGTCAGTTTTTAAAAAAAATTATATTTTAATAGGCCTAAGTGGTGTAGGCTAATATCTTCTGTACTCTGTAGTTCTGTATTTAGGCCTATATACAGCTGTGTGTTAGCTTAGGTCTACAGTTTAACTGAGATTATTTAATAACTACAGAGCTCCGAATATAATTCGAATGAACAATTAGTTTCTACGATGTCAGCAGGTTTTATTATTTTTTTAATTAATTTATTATTATTTATTAATTTTAAGCAATAATGATTTGAATATTTGATTTTTACTTTACATTTATGTATAAGGCTTGCAACTTAGTTGAAACAATAACTGAACTCCATAACTGGTCTACTATTCTCTATCTCTACAGATTCTTGATCTCGAACAAGCAAATCACCAAACGGCATTCTGGGTTGAGCGAGCGGCGCTGAGCGTATTGAGTGAGCGGAATCTTCAGAAAGGCGCTCTGCGCTCTTAAGGAAATATTACCACTCCGCTCACGCTCCGCTCCGCTCACATGCTCTGCTGCCCACTGCTCCGGGTGTGTGTTCACGGTGTGTGTGTGTTCACTGCTGTGTGTTTGCACTTGGATGGGTTAAATGCAGAGCACAAATTCCGAGTATGGGTCACCATACTTGGCCACACTTCACTTCACCACCAAACCAACATCATTTCGATTTTAGTTAACACCTGATTGCTTAAGTTGTCTCTGCTCATTAACCTGGAATAGGAGACAGTAGGGCTGTGCAATATATCAAAATTATTGAAATATCGCAAATATACATATCGCAATATGCATATGTTAAATATTAAAATGAAATTTTTATGTAATGCTAGAGTAAAACACTACCGTTCACTTTCAGAAGTTGTTGTAGGGGTGCTTTCTTCTCACAAAAAGTGAAACATGTATACTAGTTATATTAGAATCAGAATTCGAATTAGCTTTATTCACCACTTAAGTGTGCGCAAACACAAGGAATTTGTTGTGGTCAACAGGAGCTCTTGATATCTTGATACATACAAATAACCATAGATATATGACACAAGATAGTTATAGAAGTTCACAGAACTGACTCAGCAACAGCTGAACAGCTGACTTTCATCTGAGTATGTGGCACATTATCGTATCGCATATCTCTTCAATATCGCACAGCCCTAGGAGACAGAGCCAGCGGCGTAGCAAGTCAGCTCTGGACCCATATGGGTCATTCCGTGTCAACTCAAATGTTTTGATTTTGTTCAAAAAAATTTTTTGAAGAAAGATAAACATGCATTGTGATGAAAGCCAAAATATGAAATGCTATGTATGTATATTTATTGAGTAATCCACTATTTTCTAGAGGGGGGTCAAAATGGCAATTTTCACCTGAGATTTGGAGCCAAATTACAGGAGGTTAAAAAATTACCATAGGGTGCATTCACACAAGGAAACTCTGCTAGTTCAATTGCTTTGGTCCGGACCAAATACAATGTTAATTTTTTATTTTTATTTGGTGTGGTTCACTTTCACACTGGTTCACACATTGGTTCATCCATTCAGCTATACCAGAGTTCGTTTGGAACCGGACCGAGACCACCTCTTCAGCTGGGTCTCGGTACGGTTGTTTGGTCCACACCCGAGTGCGATTACTGTATTCACACCTGCCCAAAATATCTGCACCAAGAGGGAAACAAACTTGAGTTTGATTCAATCAAACCAAACAAAACAGGTGTGAATACACCCATAGAAAGCTGGCAGCATCATTATTTTATTTTTACACAGAGATTGGTAGGTCTGTGTAAAATCTGGTGACTTTAGCAATCTTTGTTTCATTATATGCCAACGCTGATAGTTCAAAAATTCTTCCTGTGTTTTTTGCCTCAAGTTTGCATGCCTGTAACTCTAGCCCCTGGTTTCATGGTTTCATTTTAGTCCTACACTAAAATGCATGTTTGAGCTGTCTCAACTGAAAATATCTTGCTCTTACATATCTTCAAATATGTCAGTGCCATTGTTCTGTCTCGAGATGCACACCTGAAAAGTTTTTCTAAGGCATTTTATTAAAGCTGCATAAGTAATTTCATTTAACTAAGGCCTAGTTCTGGCTTAAGCTAAGCCCCATCTGTGAAACCAAGCCTAAAAGTATTAAAGATATCTTAATATCCTTTTAGACTCTGGTTTTAACAAACTTTAATTTTGGTATCAAAATTTTAAAGGCCCTCAATGACACAGTCCCACAGTAATGGGATTAGACCTACCAATCTCTGTGTAAAAATACAGAGCTTTCTAAAGTAATTTTTACCCTCCTGTAAATTGGCTCTGAATCTCAGGTGAAAATTGAATTTTGACCCCCCTCTACAAAATAGTGGATTACTCAATAAATAAAAATCCTTGACACTTAATATGTTGGCTTTCATCACTATACATGTTTATCTTTCTACCGAAAAAAAGTATTAACAAATTTAAGCAATTGAGCCAGCGAAGTTTCCGAAATTTGGTTGATTTGACACGGAATGACCTATATGCATTTTTTTAACGGGCCTCAAACAACAAGTGCAACGACGGGGTGTTTATAGACATTCACTATGTATCATGACGAAGGACAGTATATTATTTTCATCCGAGTAGCCTTATACAGCAGTGGCCAAAATGATTAGAACACTAGTATTTTCAACAGCTAAAAAATGATTTTAAGTCAGTTATTTCTATCTTTTGCTGTGCTCCACACAGAGATCAGATCTCATCATCATCCAGTCTGTCATGAAGAAACAGAACAAACTCCAAGATGCTTCAAGTGACCAAAATGCAATGCTACCTGAAAATCTATACGCAAGTGCACCTAGGGTAAAAGCTGCTTTAAACGCAAACCAAATGTTGATTTAATTTAGTTAATAGAAGCTAATTTAAAAAAACTATTTATGACATTATTTTTGACAGCATCCTCATTTTACAGCATTTTTACACACGTGCCTAAAACTTTTAACAGTACTGTAGCTTTGCAGATAGATCTCTTAAAGCATCTTGGAGACATAAACTTTAACAGTCTCCCCGCACTCCCTCTCAGGTTCTTCTCCCTGCTCATTCTTAACTTTGATTTTTACTTTACATTTATGTATAAGGCTTGCAACTTAGTTGAAACAATAACTGAACTCCATAACTGGTCTACTATTCTCTATCTCTACAGATTCTTGATCTCGAACAAGCAAATCACCAAACGGCATTCTGGGTTGAGCGAGCGGCGCTGAGCGTATTGAGTGAGCGGAATCTTCAGAAAGGCGCTCTGCGCTCTTAAGGAAATATTACCACTCCGCTCACGCTCCGCTCCGCTCACATGCTCTGCTGCCCACTGCTCCGGGTGTGTGTTCACGGTGTGTGTGTGTTCACTGCTGTGTGTTTGCACTTGGATGGGTTAAATGCAGAGCACAAATTCCGAGTATGGGTCACCATACTTGGCCACACTTCACTTCACCACCAAACCAACATCATTTCGATTTTAGTTAACACCTGATTGCTTAAGTTGTCTCTGCTCATTAACCTGGAATAGGAGACAGTAGGGCTGTGCAATATATCAAAATTATTGAAATATCGCAAATATACATATCGCAATATGCATATGTTAAATATTAAAATGAAATTTTTATGTAATGCTAGAGTAAAACACTACCGTTCACTTTCAGAAGTTGTTGTAGGGGTGCTTTCTTCTCACAAAAAGTGAAACATGTATACTAGTTATATTAGAATCAGAATTCGAATTAGCTTTATTCACCACTTAAGTGTGCGCAAACACAAGGAATTTGTTGTGGTTTTACAGGAGCTCTTGATACATACATACATACAAATAACCATAGATATATGACACAAGATAGTTATAGAAGTTCACAGAACTGACTCAGCAACAGCTGACTAAAACTGTTTCATCTGAGTATGTGGCACATTATCGTATCGCATATCTCTTCAATATCGCACAGCCCTAGGAGACAGAGCCAGCGGCGTAGCAAGTCAGCTCTGGACCCATATGGGTCATTCCGTGTCAACTCAAATGTTTTGATTTTGTTCAAAAAAATTTTTTGAAGAAAGATAAACATGCATTGTGATGAAAGCCAAAATATGAAATGCTATGTATGTATATTTATTGAGTAATCCACTATTTTCTAGAGGGGGGTCAAAATGGCAATTTTCACCTGAGATTTGGAGCCAAATTACAGGAGGTTAAAAAATTACCATAGGGTGCATTCACACAAGGAAACTCTGCTAGTTCAATTGCTTTGGTCCGGACCAAATACAATGTTAATTTTTTATTTTTATTTGGTGTGGTTCACTTTCACACTGGTTCACACATTGGTTCATCCATTCAGCTATACCAGAGTTCGTTTGGAACCGGACCGAGACCACCTCTTCAGCTGGGTCTCGGTACGGTTGTTTGGTCCACACCCGAGTGCGATTACTGTATTCACACCTGCCCAAAATATCTGCACCAAGAGGGAAACAAACTTGAGTTTGATTCAATCAAACCAAACAAAACAGGTGTGAATACACCCATAGAAAGCTGGCAGCATCATTATTTTATTTTTACACAGAGATTGGTAGGTCTGTGTAAAATCTGGTGACTTTAGCAATCTTTGTTTCATTATATGCCAACGCTGATAGTTCAAAAATTCTTCCTGTGTTTTTTGCCTCAAGTTTGCATGCCTGTAACTCTAGCCCCTGGTTTCATGGTTTCATTTTAGTCCTACACTAAAATGCATGTTTGAGCTGTCTCAACTGAAAATATCTTGCTCTTACATATCTTCAAATATGTCAGTGCCATTGTTCTGTCTCGAGATGCACACCTGAAAAGTTTTTCTAAGGCATTTTATTAAAGCTGCATAAGTAATTTCATTTAACTAAGGCCTAGTTCTGGCTTAAGCTAAGCCCCATCTGTGAAACCAAGCCTAAAAGTATTAAAGATATCTTAATATCCTTTTAGACTCTGGTTTTAACAAACTTTAATTTTGGTATCAAAATTTTAAAGGCCCTCAATGACACAGTCCCACAGTAATGGGATTAGACCTACCAATCTCTGTGTAAAAATACAGAGCTTTCTAAAGTAATTTTTACCCTCCTGTAAATTGGCTCTGAATCTCAGGTGAAAATTGAATTTTGACCCCCCTCTACAAAATAGTGGATTACTCAATAAATAAAAATCCTTGACACTTAATATGTTGGCTTTCATCACTATACATGTTTATCTTTCTACCGAAAAAAAGTATTAACAAATTTAAGCAATTGAGCCAGCGAAGTTTCCGAAATTTGGTTGATTTGACACGGAATGACCTATATGCATTTTTTTAACGGGCCTCAAACAACAAGTGCAACGACGGGGTGTTTATAGACATTCACTATGTATCATGACGAAGGACAGTATATTATTTTCATCCGAGTAGCCTTATACAGCAGTGGCCAAAATGATTAGAACACTAGTATTTTCAACAGCTAAAAAATGATTTTAAGTCAGTTATTTCTATCTTTTGCTGTGCTCCACACAGAGATCAGATCTCATCATCATCCAGTCTGTCATGAAGAAACAGAACAAACTCCAAGATGCTTCAAGTGACCAAAATGCAATGCTACCTGAAAATCTATACGCAAGTGCACCTAGGGTAAAAGCTGCTTTAAACGCAAACCAAATGTTGATTTAATTTAGTTAATAGAAGCTAATTTAAAAAAACTATTTATGACATTATTTTTGACAGCATCCTCATTTTACAGCATTTTTACACACGTGCCTAAAACTTTTAACAGTACTGTAGCTTTGCAGATAGATCTCTTAAAGCATCTTGGAGACATTGCCACAGTTCTTCTGGATTTAGTCTGTTTCAGTTTGTTCTGTTTCTTCAAGTCATTCCAGACAGACTGCATGAGATCAGACCTCTGTGTGGAGCACTGGCTGTTGTCAGACTCCTTGTGCAAACGAAAATCTCACTGGATTATTACAATTAATGGCAAAATGAATGTTTAGAAATGCAAACTGATATTACTTACTGACACGCTACAGCAAAAGATAGAAATACCTGACTTAAAACCCCTTTTAGCTGGTGAAAATACTAGTGTTCTAATCATTTTTGCCACCACTGTAAATGTATCATCTTTGTAAAGTACCAAGTCATCCAAATCCAACATAAGAGTAATTAATAGTTGTCTATTCGGCAATTTACATAATAAACCAAGGTGCTCTGCATAAAACGCAACCTTGAGTAGCATAACTCGCACTCTACCCAGTACTTTTGACAAGACGAGTCTAGAATGTCAATACTAAACTACTGCATGCAAACAGTCTTGGCACGGCGGCCCAAGAAATATTCGCAGACATAAAAATGTCAAATACATTACTAATTCGTTTTAGTTGCACTCTCCGGCCTTCTTTTAGTCAAATTCATCCACAAATGTCCCACTTAT